>NC_140989.1:175804303-176261898 GCF_052327205.1 Somniosus microcephalus | reverse complement strand
CTCTCTTCCCCCCCGTCGCGCTCTCTCTCTTCCCCCCCGTCGCGCTCTCTCTCTTCCCCCCCGTCGCGCTCTCTCTCTTCCCCCCCCAGTCGCGCTCTCTCTTCCCCCCCCAGTCGCTCTCTCTCTTCCCCCCCCAGTCGCTCTCTCTCTTCCCCCCCCAGTCGCTCTCTCCCTTCCCCCCCCAGTCGCTCTCTCTCTTCCCCCCCCAGTCGCTCTCTCTCTTCCCCCCCCAGTCGCTCTCTCTCTTCCCCCCCCAGTCGCTCTCTCTCTTCCCCCCCCAGTCGCTCTCTCTCTTCCCCCCCCAGTCGCTCTCTCTCTTCCCCCCCAGTCGCTCTCTCTCTTCCCCCCCCAGTCGCTCTCTCTCTTCCCCCCCCAGTCGCTCTCTCTCTTCCCCCCCCAGTCGCTCTCTCTCTTCCCCCCCCAGTCGCTCTCTCTCTTCCCCCCCCAGTCGCTCTCTCTCTTCCCCCCCAGTCGCTCTCTCTCTTCCCCCCCAGTCGCTCTCTCTCTTCCCCCCCCAGTCGCTCTCTCTCTTCCCCCCCCCAGTCGCTCTCTCTCTTCCCCCCCCAGTCGCTCTCTCTCTTCCCCCCCCGTCGCTCTCTCTTCCCCCCCAGTCGCTCTCTCTCTTCCCCCCCAGTCGCTCTCTCTCTCTCTCTTCCCCCCCAGTCGCTCTCTCTCTCTCTTCCAACAACATGCCCTCGAAAAAGCCTCGGCACCGCCGGGCACTCCAGCTAGTATATATATATTCTATATATATAAATCGGTACTTCTGTCTGTCATTCTGTCATTCTGTCTGTCATCACCTGTGCGTCTGTCGGGCTATGCGCTCGAAAGTTACAGGGCGTACCTACGCGCGCGTTACCTCCAAAGAAAGCTTACGCTTCCGAGACGGTTTTAAGCGTATTTACGTTTCGGCCGGGCTAAAATCGCGCCCGCGGTATCCCAAAAACCTTCAACATTCCGCTCATTAGCATCTCATTATCCGCTCATTAGCGACAGAGTGACCTCGAGGTCGACCAATCGTACGCCGGCTTGCTGCCGCATGCGGCCGGGCCAATCGGTGCGTGTGTGGGCGGTCCTTATCGTTCTGAACCGAGGTGAGTCGCCGCCATCTTGCTTCCATTCTTTTTCCTGCTTTCTGCGTCTTTCATTTCAAATATACATTTCCAGCAAAATAAAATTCAATTTATTAAATTCTTTTAAAATAAATCACTCACTTGTAAATATTTTATCGAACCTGAACATTCTTTTTCCTACCTTTGCCCGTTTTTTTCTTAGGCCTGAAAGCCTGGGCCTTTCTTGCCCAGCCAGGCCCGAGCTAGGTAACTGGGCTGCTGCTAAGCTCCTCATCCCCCCCCCCCGCCCCCCGCCGTGTCACGTTACCCAGGGCAACGGCGTCAGCCACGAGGGTCAGGGTGCGCGCGCAGCAGGAGCAGGTGAGACGCGGCGTCTCTGTTCCGCGCTCGGCGGGGGGGGGGTGCGGGGCTCGGCCGCCGGCCGTCTCTCATAGCCGCAATCGGCCTCGGCCGGGGGGGGGGCGGGGCTCGGCCGCTGGCCGTCTCTCAGAGCCGCAATCGGCCTCGGCCGGGGTGGGGGGGTGGGGCTCGGCCGCCAGCCATCTCTCAGAGCCGCAATCGGCCTCGGCGGGGGGGGGGGGGGGGCGGGGCTCGGCCGCCGGCCGTCTCTCAGAGCCGCAATCGGCCTCGGCGGTGGGGGGGGGGGGCGGGGCTCGGGGCTCTCGGCCGGGGGGGGCGAGGCTCGGAGAGTGGGGCTCTCGGCCTCGCCCCCCCCGGCCGACAATTGCTCCCCTTTTAGATTAACAGTGCCATAACATTCATTTAACAATTAACATTTTTAACATACAACATTAACTGAAAATAGTCCATTTATAGTTTCAGTCTTGGGGCGGCTTCTTGATCCTTTCGGGATAGCGCCTTTCCTGAGGTTCTTTTTCTTGGTGCGGAGGCGATTCTGGCCCCTTTTCGTCAGTTAGTTCATCGGTTTCCACTGCTACTGGTTCGGAGGTAGATGCTACCGGTATGTCGGGTTCATCCCCAGGTACTCGAGACATGGGGTTGACTCGTTCCTGTGACGCTAAGATCTGATCGACGTGGCATCTCACGATGTTCTCCCCGACATCCACTGTGTACATTAATGGCCCCTGCCTTGTGCATATCGTTCCGGGTTGCCATTTCTCTGTTCGGTAGTCACGGGCCAAGACTGGTTGTCCTACATTGAAGCTCCTTGTCGGCTTCTCATTGATGTGCTGGAATTGTTTATCCTCAACATTTCTTCGCACATTGGGTCTGAGCAAATCCAGACAAGATCTCAACCTTCGGTTAAAGAACATCATGGCCGGGGTCTGGTTGGTAACTGCATGTGTCGCATTTCGGTAGGCTAATAGGAAATTGTCCACCTTATGCTGTAGTGGAATTTCATCGTCGCACATGGCCTTTATCACCTTTTTAAAGGTTTGTACGAACCTTTCAGCCAATCCATTTGTGGCTGGATGATACGGGGCGGATGTGTAATGCCTTACCCCATTCCTTCTCATAAATTTTCAAAACTCTTCGGACACAAACTGTGGTCCATTATCAGAGCAAATCTGCTCTGGCAAGCCGTTCCTGGCAAATATGGTCCGTAGGACTGCAATCGCTTTCTCTGTAGTGGTTGAGGACATTTTTATCACCTCAGGCCATTTCGAGTGAGCATCCACTGCTATTAAGAACATTGAGTCCATGAATGGACCAGCAAAATCAATATGCACCCGTTGCCATGGAGAGGAGGGCCACTCCCATGGGCGTAGAGGGGCATGTGGTGGTGCATTTTGGACCTTTTGGCATCCTGAGCAGCTCTTGGTTAGGTCCTCGATTTGTTGATCGATCCCCGGCCACCACACATAAGCCCTAGCAAGGCTTTTCATTTTCACCCCTCCCAGATGACCTTCATGAAGCTCATTTAGCACTCTCTCCCTTAACTTGGGTGGAATCACCACTCGGGATCCACACATCACTGTCCCCTGGCATACTGACAGCTGTTCTTTTCTGGATGAGAATGCTGGCAACAGTGAGTCGCCATGCGTTGGCCATCCCCTCACTGTCAAATCATATACCCGAGACAGTGTCGGATCATTGTGGGTCTCCTTCTCTATATCCGCGTTCGTTACTGGCAATCGTTCAATTATTGACGAATAAAATATCTCGATAGGGTCCACTGCTGGTGCTTCCTCCACAGTAGGCAGTGGCAGGCATGATAGCTCATCAGCGTTTCCATGCTGTTTCGTGCCTTTATATTCTATTTCATATTGATTCGCCCCTAGAAACAGGGACCATCTTTGTAACCATTGTGCAATCATCACTGGAACGCCCTTCTTAGGATTAAAGATGGAGACAAGTGGTTGGTGGTCAGTCAGCAAGGTGAACTTCTGCCCATGCAGATAGTGGTTGAATTTTTTTACTCCCCATACTAGGCTGAGGGCCTCCCTGTCAATCTGGGCGTAGTTGCGCTCGGCTGAGGTTAGTGACCGAGACGCAAAGGCTACTGGCCTCTCCAACCCGTCTGGGAATTTGTGCGACAGCACCGCTCCAATACCATAGGGTGATGCATCACATGCCAAACGAATTGGTAGTGCTGGGTTGAAATGGGCCAACACCTCTTTTGATGTGATCAATTCTTTACACTTCTGGAAAGCTCGTCTACGTTCGTCATTCCACTTCCATGGTACCCCTGTTTGCAGTAGGGTGTTCAGTGGGTGTAATACCGTGGACAAATTTGGTAAGAACTTATGGTAGTAGTTTACCAGCCTGAGGAACTACCTCAGTTGTGACACATTTTCCGGTGCTGGAGCCTTGACTACTGCCTCAATCTTTTCAGGGGACTTATGTAACCCCTCTTCATCGATGACGTGGCCACAATACGAGATCTGCTTCTGGAAAAACTCGCACTTGTGGCGATTAGCTCGTAGCCCATATTCCTTTAATCTGGTGAGCACCTTCTCCAAGTTGGCGAGGTGATCACTGTCATTTTCGCTCGTGACCAGGATGTCGTCCAAATAACACTGGGTCCCTGGAATCCCTTGCAGGACTTGATCCATCGCCCTTTGCCAAATAGCCGGAGCCGATGCTACCCTGAACACCAGCCGGTTGTATTGGTAGAGCCCTTTATGAGTGTTGATCGTGAGGTATTGTTTCGAGGCTTCTTCTACCTCCATTTGCAAGTACGCCTGGGCTAGATCAATTTTGGTGAAGCATTTACCTCCAGATAGCGATGCGAAAATATCCTCAATTCATGGAAGCGGATATTGTACCGTGTGAAGGACTGGGTTCACTGTCACCTTAAAATCCCCACAGATGCGGACCTTCTTTGGTTCCCCAGGCGTATTACTCAACGACCTCTTCATTAAATGCTAATCTTTTATGTGGAACTCATTGCCACAGAGGGCAGTGTACGCCAGCTCATTAAATATATTTAAGAGGGAATTAGATATATTTCTACGGGCAAAAGGGGTTAAGGGTTACGGAGAGAAGGCGGGGACGGGATACTGAATTAAAGGATCAGCCATGATCTCATTAAATGGCGGAGCAGGCACGAAGGGCCGAATGGCCTACTCCTGCTCCTATCTTCTATGTATCTATGTATCTATGTATTACAGGAACGATGGGTGTAGCCCACTCGCTCCAGTCTACTTTGGACAGTACTCCTGAACGTTCCAACCCTTCCAGCTCTGCTTCGACGGCTGGTCTGATCGCATAAGGCACTGGTCTGGCCTTAAGAAACTTTGGGCTTGCATGTTCCTCTATTTTAATCGTTGCTGTTATGCCTTTTAGTGTTCCGAGTCCCTCCTGGAACACTTCTTTTGCGTCAGTTAGCATTTTTGACAGTCATCCAGGTGTGACGTCATCATCCTTTTGGGCCTCAACCTTCAGTGCCTGTATGGAATGCCAATCTAATTGTATCTTCCGGATCCATTCACGTCCTAGCAGTGGTGGTCCTCCATCTGGCAATACATATAAGTCCATTTTAGGTATTTCCTGGCCTTTGTATATCACTTTCACCCTTATTTTTCCTTTGGGGTAGACTTTTTGCCCCGTGTACGTCTTCAAGACAATCTCTGTAGCTTTCAAGGGTATATGTGAAAATAGCCGCTTGTAGTCCCTTTGGTTTATGACTGTTAGGGCTGATCCTGTGTCCAATTCCATTTTCACTTGGACTCCGTCTATCTTGAGTGTAACCCAGATAGTCTGGTGATCCTCCATTTTGGTTACCTTATGGAGTTTCAGACAACCCAGCTCCTTGCTTCCGGAGTCTGTCACTTTTCGGTTCGTCTGAACTACTGTCCATCACCTTGTGTACCTTTTTGTACTTCTCCTGTGGAGATTTCTTGCTGTTGGTTTTCTTCCCAGACCTGCAGACTCTTGCTATGTGTCCTGCTTTTCCACACTGTCTGCACACTTGGTCCTTGAACCAACAATCCTTCTGGTAATGTGTTGTTCTGTCGCAGCGATAACACTTCCCTGTTCCATAGGACATTTCATTGGTGCCATATTCTTGCGGTCTCCGTTGTATCTCTGCAGCACCCCTTGCGGCTGCTTCGTGTGATACTGCCATACTGAAAGCCTTGTCCAGCGTAAGATCCTTTTCTGATAGAAGCCGTTTCTAGGTTCCTTCACTTGAAGCCCACACACAAACTTGTCCCTTAACATATCTGCTAGTCCCACTCCAAACTGGCAGTGTTTCGATAGCTTGCGCAGTTACGTTAAGTACTCAGCATTGCTTTCGTCTTTGTGTTGGTTCCTTTTATGGAACTTAAATCGTTCTGCTATCAGCAGCGGTGTGGGGTTTAAGTGGTCCTGTGGGATTTCTACTATGCTTTCGAAATTCTTATTCACAGGCTTCTCTGGGGTTATTAGGTTTCGCAGTAACCCATAAGTTTTTGCACCCATGGAATTTAACAAAACCAGTGCTTTCCTAGCATCTGGCACTTCATTCACCCTGCAGTACACCTCAATACGTTCCACATATGTCGCCCAATCTTCGACTTCATTGTCGAACGTAGAGATACTGCCACTCTTCGGCATCCCTGGGTGTGATTTAACTGTCAAAAATGGCGTCTTCCGCGCTTTCCCTTCTTCTCCGCTGGCACAAAATGGCGTCTCCCGCGCTTTCCTTTCTTCCCGCGCTCGCCCTTCTTCTCTGCTGCGGCTTCTAAAAATGGCGTCTCCCGCGCTCTTCCTTCTCCGCGGCTCAATGGCGTCTCCCGCGCTCTCCCTTCTTCTCCCCGCGGACACTGTTCAGCCCTTGAGCCCTGGCTGTGCTCTGCGTGTTTTTTTTTTTTTTCTGTGCGCCTTTCCCGTTTCCGCCGCTCGGTCCTGAACCCGGCTGCTGCTTTACCCTCTCCGTTTTGTTTTTCCTCGACGCCGCTCGGTTTTCAACCCCCAGCTGCGCCCTGTGCGCTTCACCCTCTATCTTACCGTCGACGCTGCTCGGCTTTTTCTCTGCCGTCGGTCGGCTCCAGCCGCCGCTGTCCGGGAAGGGTCTGCGCTGTACCTGTCGTCAGTCTGTTGCTGATCGTCGTGGCTGGGGAACCAAGCCCGGCTCTCCACAGCCTCCCCTGCGATGTGCACTCTCTGCCGGACGACTGGGCGGTTGCTCGTGGTCGACGCCCGTGTTTCTGGCCTCGACTTTCTTCCACCGCCCTCCCGGAGCGAATCCTCGAAGGGAAATGCAGAGTTGCAGGTAGATTCGAATCGACACTCGTCGCCACTGTTAGATCCGTGATTCTTTAAATAGGATGTTTCCCCAAGAACTACACGGATGCTGTAACTTAACAATCAACAGGTACTTACTGGAGTAGAGTAGTCTCAAGACTGAAGTACAGAAGCCTGCTCCAGCTTTATATACAGGTGTGGTCACTGCCGGTACTACAGTATACAGGAGCTGTAAAACTGTTCTCTCTTAAAGGTACATACACAACAAGAAACACCGACACCGGCCCATGACCCCATCCCGATTCCTGACCCAGGCCCCTGCATTCCCCAGCCCATGACCCCATCCCGATTCCTGACACAGGCCCCCGCATTCCCTGGCCCATGCCCCCATCCCGATTCCTGACCCAGGCCCCTGCATTCCCCAGCCCATGACCCCATCCCGATTCCTGACCCAGGCCCCCGCATTCCCCGGCCCATGACCCCATCCCGATTCCTGACCCAGGCCCCCGCATTCCCCGGCCCATGACCCCATCCCGATTCCTGACCCAGGCCCCCGCATTCCCCAGCCCATGACCCCATCCCGATTCCTGACCCAGGCCCCCGCATTCCCCGGCCCATGACCCCATCCCGATTCCTGACCCAGGCCCCCGCATTCCCCGGCCCATGACCCCATCCCGATTCCTGACCCAGGCCCCCGCATTCCCCGGCCCATGACCCCATCCCGATTCCTGACCCAGGCCCCCGCATTCCCCGGCCCATGACCCCATCCCGATTCCTGACCCAGGCCCCCGCATTCCCCGGCCCATGACCCCATCCCGATTCCTGACCCAGGCCCCCGCATTCCCTGGCCCATGACCCCATCCTGATTCCTGACCCAGGCCCCCGCATTCCCCGGCCCATGACCCTATCCCGATTCCTGACCCAGGCCCCCGCATTCCCCGGCCCATGACCCTATCCCGATTCCCGACCCAGGCCCCTGCATTCCCCGGCCCATGCCCCCATCCCGATTCCTGACCCAGGCCCCCGCATTCCCTGGCCCATGACCCCATCCCGATTCCTGACCCAGGCCCCCGCATTCCCCGGCCCATGACCCCATCCCGATTCCTGACCCAGGCCCCCGCATTCCCCGGCCCATGACCCCATCCCGATTCCTGACCCAGGCCCCCGCATTCCCCGGCCCATGACCCTATCCCGATTCCTGACCCAGGCCCCCGCATTCCCCGGCCTATGCCCCCATCCCGATTCCTGACCCAGGCCCCCGCATTCCCCGGCCCATGCCCCCATCCCGATTCCTGACCCAGGCCCCCGCATTCCCTGGCCCATGACCCCATCCCGATTCCTGACCCAGGCCCCCGCATTCCCCGGCCCATGACCCCATCCCGATTCCTGACCCAGGCCCCCGCATTCCCCGGCCCATGACCCCATCCCGATTCCTGACCCAGGCCCCCGCATTCCCCGGCCCATGACCCTATCCCGATTCCTGACCCAGGCCCCCGCATTCCCCGGCCTATGCCCCCATCCCGATTCCTGACCCAGGCCCCCGCATTCCCCGGCCCATGACCCTATCCCGATTCCTGACCCAGGCCCCCGCATTCCCCGGCCCATGACCCTATCCCGATTCCTGACCCAGGCCCCCGCATTCCCCGGCCTATGCCCCCATCCCGATTCCTGACCCAGGCCCCCGCATTCCCCGGCCTATGCCCCCATCCCGATTCCTGACCCAGGCCCCCGCATTCCCCGGCCCATGACCCCATCCCGATTCCTGACCCAGGCCCCCGCATTCCCCGGCCCATGACCCTATCCCGATTCCTGACCCAGGCCCCCGCATTCCCCGGCCTATGCCCCCATCCCGATTCCTGACCCAGGCCCCCGCATTCCCCGGCCCATGACCCTATCCCGATTCCTGACCCAGGCCCCCGCATTCCCCGGCCCATGACCCTATCCCGATTCCTGACCCAGGCCCCCGCATTCCCCCATCCCGATTCCTGACCCAGGCCCCCGCATTCCCCGGCCCATGACCCTATCCCGATTCCTGACCCAGGCCCCCGCATTCCCCGGCCCATGACCCTATCCCGATTCCTGACCCAGGCCCCCGCATTCCCCGGCCCATGACCCTATCCCGATTCCTGACCCAGGCCCCCGCATTCCCCGGCCTATGCCCCCATCCCGATTCCTGACCCAGGCCCCCGCATTCCCCGGCCTATGCCCCCATCCCGATTCCTGACCCAGGCCCCCGCATTCCCCGGCCCATGACCCCATCCCGATTCCTGACCCAGGCCCCCGCATTCCCCGGCCCATGACCCTATCCCGATTCCTGACCCAGGCCCCCGCATTCCCCGGCCTATGCCCCCATCCCGATTCCTGACCCAGGCCCCCGCATTCCCCGGCCCATGACCCTATCCCGATTCCTGACCCAGGCCCCCGCATTCCCCGGCCCATGACCCTATCCCGATTCCTGACCCAGGCCCCCGCATTCCCCGGCCCATGACCCTATCCCGATTCCTGACCCAGGCCCCCGCATTCCCCGGCCTATGCCCCCATCCCGATTCCTGACCCAGGCCCCCGCATTCCCCGGCCTATGCCCCCATCCCGATTCCTGACCCAGGCCCCCGCATTCCCCGGCCTATGCCCCCATCCCGATTCCTGACCCAGGCCCCTGCAACCTCCGACACATGCCCCCATACCCAACCCAGGCCTGACCTGACCCATGCCCCCATCTCTGACCTAGGCCCCGAACCCCAGCAACACTTAGCCGAGGGACGCTGTGACACTCGGAGTCCTGTCGACCAGTGGGCTATTCACGCTTCGCCAGGAACATTGAAATGAGGCCCGAGGTACAATATCTGGAGAACCTCAGGCCTTACCATCAAGGCCAAAAATGGTTGTGGCCCAATTTCTAGTCTTTGGTGTTAAAAGTGAGAAAATGAGTTATGAGCACTGAAATTAAGTAGCACCTTAATGGACACAAAAAACACCAACAACTTTAATTATTGAATATACTTACATATAAAATGGAATATTTATGCCACTGTTTGGGGCTTAAAATGGGAATGGAGTCGTAGAATTGTACAATGCTTTAAGTATATTAAGTACTTGCAAACAGCTTTTATTTCTTTTCAATTTTCCACGTTTTAGAGTGATAGGGATAGTGTGTGAAGGAAGATTAGAGATGGTCATTGTAAGCACGGTACTTACTGATAGTACCCAGTCTGTTGCTGGGACTCGCTGGAACTGGCTCTTGCTCACAGGTTGACTGCTGTATTCGTGGACTGTACCTGTGATGCTGTCGCTGGGATCTGTGTCTGGCCTCAATAGTCCACACAAATCCAGAACGCATTAAGCTCGGCAGCTCATCTCCAGAACAGGTGGAAGACCCACCTGCCTCACCCCACCTCACCAGAGACAAGGCCCCAGTGGAAAATGCTGGCCCCTTTGTCATCTCCTCAAAGGTCAACTCCTCAAAGAATTCAGTTCAGTGTGACCTACCTTCTACTACCCATGTTGATCGTCCCTGATTAGCCCATATCTTTATAAAGATGTTAGCCTTTATTATGGACTTTAGCAGTTTCTATAGTACTGCGCTGAGCCTACTGTTGGTAAGCTCGCTTTAAATACTCACATTGGTGGATTATTAGTCCAGGCCTCTGGCTCACTAGTCCGGTAACATAACCACTACGCTACCGTACCCATACTTGGGACATGCGGTGAGTCCTGAATGAACTGCTTGCTGTGAACAGACTGGTATTGCTCTCTTTTCCTGCAGCCCGATGACAGACAATTACTGAAGGAAGTGGGACCAACTGGCATGGGGAGAATCTCAGAGATCCAGCAGTTGCTCGATGAAGTAAGTTACTAATTCCAGGACCATTTGATCAATGATGATGAATTGCTCTATAAAATCTGAATCGGGTGCTGGCTGGCAGGAGGGTCAGTAACCAGAGGACACAGATTTAAGATAATTGTCAAAAGAACCAGAGGGGAGATGAGAATTTTTTTAAGCAGCGAGTTGTAATGATATGGAACGCACTGCCCGAGTGGTAGATGCAGATTCAGTATTAACTTTCAAAAGGGAATTGGATCTATACTGAAAAAGGAAACATTTGCAGGGTTATGGGGAAATAGCATATTAAACATAATTGGAAAGCTCTTTCAAAGAGCCGGCACAGACACGATGAGCCGAATGGCCGCCTCCTGTGCTGTATGATTCTATAAAACTACTGAAAATGTTTTTACAGCCTTGTTACCTTTACGATTTAAAAAAACACATTGTGCTCTCTGCATTTGTGACCGCCTCCAGGGAGCAGATCCAAACTGCAGCAACAATGATGACAGGCCAGCCTTAACTGTGGCTGTTTTGAATCAACATCACGAGGTGGTCCCGGTTCTGGTGCAGAAGGGAGCGGACATTAACCAACAGTCAGGGCCGTAAGTAGAAAATCCAGGCATTCGTTTTTCCTGGGCTCGGTGCATCTGAAGGAGTGAAACTGATTGGTTTTGTGCTTGTGCCTTGGGGCAGTGCTGCCTATGAGACAAGTGACATTTAGCTGTCACTGAGATATGATGAACTACTGGCAGTGTGTTGGGCTGCAACAACAACTCTGTTATGGGAAAACTTCGTCACTGTCAGAACTTTTAGCCAATCAACTGTAGAACTACGCAGGGCCTTTCCCGTACTCTGTGAACTTTAACATTTAAAAGTGTTCGGTTTATCCTGAAACATTCACAAAGCTCTGGAGATTATTATTTACTTTACAAACTCTTGTGCGTAAAGTATTTTCAACAGTGGCAGTTTGCTGCAGACGCAATGGGCCTCGATTTTAACTCGGGACAGGATCAGTGCATGTGGGTGGGTTGGAAGGATGGGTGGGTGATTGGTTGGGGGGTGGGGGGGTTGCCAGGGCAAGTGCCAAGCGCTCATGCCCTGGTGAGATTTTAGCTCCTGGGCCTCAATTATGTAGGTAAGATCAGACTCCCGCCTGAACCGACAGGAATCACTGCCTAGCCAGCGGGCATGAACGGGAATTCGGGCTGCAGGAGGCCACAAGATAAGTCCATTGGAAGGCTCCAGGAGGGGGTCAATGGGATGGGGGTGGGGGGGGTGGAGTTTGGGGCAAGGGTGGTCCAAGGTTTTCTTGCACTACTCCTCCTGGCCCTGGCTGCTGTTCCCAGCGGGTTTGGCCTGGTGGGGAAACCATGACTGCTCAGGCCTCAGGTTAAAAGAGCAGTTGGGCCCGACGACGTCATGCAGAACAGATTGGAATGGGAAAGCAGTGGTTAAGTGCCCCACTCCAATATAACTGCCCCTCACCTGCCAGGCAGG
Organism: Somniosus microcephalus; assembly: GCF_052327205.1. Lineage (NCBI taxonomy): Eukaryota > Metazoa > Chordata > Chondrichthyes > Squaliformes > Somniosidae > Somniosus > Somniosus microcephalus. Next base: position 176,249,874 of record NC_140989.1, on the reverse strand, counting down.
GGGAGGTAAAATCACAGCCAATGTACTAGTATATCAAGTGATCATGCTCCTGATTTTTGCCACACTGTGAGAACATAAAATTTACAGCACAGGAACAGGCCCTTCAGCCCAACAGGTCTATGCTGGTGTTTATGTTCCACATGAGCCTCCTCCCACACTGTCAGCATAATCTTCTATTCCTTTCTTTCTCCCTCATGTTTATCTAGCTTAAATGCATCTATGCTATTCACCTCATCTATTCCATGTGGTAGCAAGTTCCACATTTTGAGTAAAGAAGTTTCTCTTGAATTCCTTATTGTATTTATCAGTGACTATCTTATATTTATGAATTAGTTTTGGATTCCTCTCACAAGTGGGAACATCTCCTCTACGTCTACTCTATCAAACCCCTTCATAATTTTAAAGACCTCCATCAGGTCACAGAGACACACTTCAGAGGCCAGCCAGTCCTTGCAGGAAATGAGACGATCAAGGAGTAAGGCACCTCAGACACGTGTTTGATTTTGCCAATGCAAATAGGCAGGGCTTGAGCGGACTTGTTTGTCTGGTGTTTTTAAAAACTTTTTACAACTTTATTATGCTGCAGCGATTGCAGACTTGGCAATGTAGCAAGTGCATATCCAACTTGGAAGAACTGCCACCTGTCGCGGTCTGATCACTAAAGACTCATTAGGATACACCGCTTTGTTGACAGACTTGTTCAAACATATGCCCCTTTTTTTGGTTTCAGAGCTCACGTTAAAGTATAGATAGGTCCTCAGTTTGAAGACACTAATCCAATGAATAATATTTTTTTAATTTGTCTTCAAATTTAGCCTGAATAACACTGCTCTTCACGAGGCCACAGAGATGGGAGCTCAGGGAGTGAAATGTGCGGCCGTTTTACTTGGGTAGGTTTCCTTTTTACAGTCTGTATTAAATATTTTTCCAATGACGGGGTTATGGGGAAAGAGCGGGGCAGTGGGACTAATTCAAAAGCTTTTTCCAAAGAGCCAGCACAGGCACGATGGGCCGAATATCCTCCTTCTGTGCTATAAGGAGTAAGTAGTTACAAACCAGTGGTTCGTTGGGGAAACGTGCACATAGTACCAAAGGGCTCAGGTTTAATCGCCAGGCTGTGCTGTGTATGCCCAACTTAACCAGGGTGGCAGTCAAGGCACTGCCCTTAGCCTCAGTGTCTGGAGGAAAGGGTGCAGGTAGAAGAGGGGTGCATCAGCCAGAGTTCACTGTCCGGGTTCACACATGAAGACTAGACACATAAGAAATAGGAGCAGGAGTAGGCCATTTGGCCCTTCGAGCCTGCTCCGCCATTCAATAAGATCATGGCTGATCTTCTGCCTCAACGCCACCTTCCCGCACTATCCCCATTTCCCTTGGACCCATGGACAAGATCTTGCAAAGCAGCTAGCACCTGTAGAACTGTAGCTCAGCATAAGACAGTGGACCGGGGAAGAGGAGGGTAGAAAGTTATTGGGCAAAGAGAGTAGTAGATGCAAAATGAGAGAGGCTGGTCAGTAAAGTACAGTCCACAATCAAGACGTGCAGTGAATTCAGACTAATAGTTTTTTTTAAATTCCTTACAGCTGTAATGCAAGTATAAAGAAGAAAAATGATAAAGCTTTAACAGCATATGACTTGGCTGTCAAGACTGGCAATGACCAACTAACTTCATTGTTTGCTGCAAAAATGGGTCAGGGCATGTTAGACAAATTCACCAAGACCAAGCATGTCAGCCTGGATGTCTTTTAATGCTCTCCTGAAGGTTCTTCAAACACATTCAGCACCCAAGGCCTGTGAGGCATTAATAAGTGCAAATGTTTTCAAAAGAGTTTTAGTTTACAGAACCCACACTTTGTAACTGGATGTGAAAGCATCTCCAGTAAAGAAAGCAAGCTCTCGCTCGGAGAAAGACAATGCAGCTGTACGTTTCTGGCAGCCCTGTTGCTTGTTTTGGAAGACTCGCAATGGACATTCCCCCCCAAGCAAACACATTTCAACATCAGCTGATGGCCTGAAAAGATGAGCACCTAACCAGCACCTCAGTCCAGATGTTTCGCTGAGGAGAGAGAGCGACGAGTCCACTTTCCTCTTCTTTTCCATTATGAAATTGACTTGGTATAGATCTGGTTTACCTCAAACAAAATATTCAAAAGACAAATCCATGCAATGGACCTTCAGTTACCAGTTTTGATTGGCTATAGCAAGTCTTTTGATAAGTGTCATGAGAGAATTGTAAATCCAAGGTTTGCACTACTTTTCCACAGAACTCTAAACTTTTTGTCAACATTTTGCAGAAAATAATTTATAATGCAGCCTTAAATAAGAAAGTGCAGAATAACGATGTGCAACTGACCTAAATCGGATTTGTTTTAATGGAAAATCAAAAACTTTACCAAGCTCGTTTCTTTTTTTGTTTTCAAAAGTGTGTTTTCTGAAATAAAATTAAACTACAACAAAGTGGTTCAAGGAGATGACATCATTAATCTAACCTCCCTACAAAATGTCTGTCACGGGCCTCTCAGTCACAGCAAAAACCTAAACCGCCCAACATTCTGCTTCCCAAGAAATCCACTGTTAATCCCTTGGACGCAGCGGAGTTTGGTCAGATTAGCAGAAGAATCCATTACGGAGATGGGAGTCTTCAAGTGGTTCCCTGCTAATTATACTTTTCACTTTTGTAACACACTGTTAGGACACTTTTGTTCCTTTGTCAAGTGTGTGATTTTATTCTAAAGCAGAATACAGTTGCTGTCACAAATTTGTCCCTGCAAATTTATTACAAGTCAGCCAAGTTTAATACTGTACATTTTAACAGCTCTGCAAATTTAGGGCAGTCAGTGGGCAGCACTCTCGCCTCCAAGTCAGAAGGTTGTGGGTTCAAGTCCCACTCCAGAGACTTGAGCACAAAAATCTAGGCTGACACCAGTGCTGTACTGAGGAAGTGTTGCACTGTCGGAGGTGCTGTCTTTCGGATGACATGTTAAACTGAGTCTGCCCTCTCAGCCTGATTTAAAAGATCCCATGGCACTTTTTCGAAGAGTAGGGGAGTTCTCCCCGGTGTCCTGGCCAACACACTTATCCCTCAACCAACATCATTGAAAGGGATTATCTGGTCATTATCGCATTGCTGTTTGTGAGAGCTTGCTGTGTGCAAATTGGCTGTAGCGTTTCCTACATTACAACAGTGACACTTCAAAGACATCCTGAGGTTGTGAATAGTGCTATATAAATGAAAGTTCTTTCTTTGCAGTTTTCTCAATTACTGTCTGTTCTAACCTGCAGTAGGTGTGCTTTGTTACACATGTGACCAACAGAGCAGCAGCTACCCTGGGAGCTAACATGCTGCAGATTTACCTGTCTTGGCAAAACCTACCCTCATTTCATCACATGCAGCCAATATACATCGAAATGGGAACACTGATGATGATAAGTTGAAGACACATGACCATACAAAATTACCTCCCGAGGACAAAGTACAACTTTTCCTCCCTTTTAAAGAACTTGCTGACACCAAGCACAAACGGGTGATGCTGATCCGTAACTAGCCTGCAAACTATTTAAAGAATTATTTACGAAATTCCAGTGCCATTTCGTGCCTCATGCCCCACCTGAAAAAAATACAAAGGCTCGTTCCATGTTCTTTCCCTTTATTAGTTCTGCTGACGGCTCAGAATACTGCAGCACATTTAACAGGTTTAATGGGAGTTGTTCATTTGCTGCTGGCCAGCTGTGAGTTTTGTGAAATGGCTTTGCAAAACACATCTGAAGGTTTCTTTAAAAGGTAATCTAATAATGTAACGGCATTTGCGGCCATTGCTCCTGCTTAATTGTTCGTGCTTTGCAAGTTCACATCAAAAGAGTGTTTGTCGGGGCCTGATCCTTCAAAGCATAATGTCTATTCAATACTGTTCTTCTTGTATTTTATGTCAACTGAGTTCCAAAAGATCATCTCCGCAATCTGAGGAGAAATGCATGTTTGCACTGCTTACTATCCAAGGGGTGATACTTGTCATAGAAATCCAAGATGTATTCTTCAGCCTTGAATCCAAACTTCTGATACAGCAGCATCGCAGGGTTACTGGCAGAGACGTGCAGAGTCACATCCTTCCCCATGCAAGTCTGTAAAGCAGCAGAAGGGTGTGAGCGTGCAGAAAACCAGAAGCTGCATTCAAATAAACAACTGCAGTGTAGACTCCAACTCTCAAGTACCTGAACCGGAAAACGGTGGGGGGGGATTTCCGTAGGGATTCTCCCACTTGTCTGCCATAGCCTCAACGCAAGAGCCCCGGAAAATCGCTGTTCTCTGCCCTGCCACCACTACCCGCCCTGCCACCACTACCCGCCCCCCCCCCCCCTCCAAATATTAGGGCAGGCGAATCCTTGCAGGAATTCACCCCCTTGAAAAGTTTAAGCACAGTAGTTTATTTCAAGTGATTCTGGAGCAACATGAACTTGGTTAGCCCAGCATTAAGACGCTGTCGGTAGCTGGGTGACTTTATCTGCACAACAACTGAGCCTACGGCAGAGTGTGCACAATGATGTGATGCCCAGACATCAGAATCGGGTAAGAATAACTTTGGGGTCTGATAGCGCGAGACATGCTCCATGGTTAGTTAATACAAATGTAAGTTATAGTAATGCAAGTTATTTTTTTTTTTAATGGACGTTACAAGTCCTACTTTCAAGTAAAGGCAAAGTTCAAATTTTAAACCATTCTGGTTGAGCAACAGATCTTGCACTCTGTGGGGTGGGGGAGGGGTTCTTATCGCCAACACCAGCCATGATACAGCTCCATTAATTATATGGCACCAATACAGTTTAGTGTGAAGTAACAGCCTACCTGGATGAGGTGGTAAATCATGAAGGTTGCAATCCCAGCTCTCCTCCACTCCGGGTGAACCAGCAGGAAGGAAATATAAGCCTGGTTGTACTTCACGTCAGGAACCATGAAACCAAAGCCAACAATAACTTTTTTGTAGAGGACGACAACACTGAAATCTGGGTACTGTAAGCACTCCGACAAGTCGATGCCTGTGTGGGTTAAAAGACGAGATTACACCAGTAAATGTTTAGAAATTTGACATCATCCACATTTTGCACAAAAATAGTAATACAGCATTGCTCAATAGTAATAGTACCTCCGGAGTACGCCTCCAACCCGAAAAGAAGAATGAACCCACAGGCTGGCTTCTGACACTTCAGGTCCTGGGCCTGCAGACATTCGCCTGCGTAAAGGCCCACGGATCCCAGGGGCGCAGGCAGTTCAGAAGCGTCCCTGGGATCATGTGGGCCGGTCCTCCAATCAGAAAGGAGGATTCCATTGCTGTCCCTTCTGAACGGAATCCCCAAATAATTAAAGAATTTACACAATTCTAAAAATTAATGTAGCCATTTTCACATTTAATTAAAAATCCCTTTAATGAAGCATTTACAAAAAAAAATTTTTGAAAAATAATTTTAAATATTTTAATCCAGGCCAAAATTTACATAAACTAATTTCAAATGTTTGTGGATATTTTTAACATTTATATTAACACTGCTTTTACCAGGCGTAAGGGATTTGTGGGAATTCGCTGGGCAGTATAGCCCAAATCTGCTGCAGCGAAAGTGATTTTTCTTTCGGTTTGGAGGATCTATCAAGGCGAACTTTGACAGATTGCAAGTTCCGGGTTTTCGCGCATCCAGAAACCCGGAACTTGCGTGGCATTTTACAAGGCTTACGACGGGATGTGGGCGTCTCTGGCAAGGCCGGCATTTATTGCCCATCCCTAATTGCTCTTCAGAAGGTGATGGTGAGCCACCTTCTTAAACCGCTGCAGTCCATGTGGTGTGTCGTAGCAGTTTGGTACAACTGAATGACTTGCTGGGCCATTTCAGGGGGCAGTTAAGAGTCAACCACATTGCTGTGGGTCTGGAGTCACATATAGGCCAGACCAGGTAAGGACGACAGATTTCCTTCCCTAAAAGGACATTAGTGAACCAGAGAGGTTTTTACGATAATCCTGTAGTTTCATGGTCATCATTACTAATACTAGCTTTTTATTCCAGATTTATTTAATTAACTGAATTTAAATTCCCCAGCTGCCGTTTGAACTCGTGTCTCCGGATCACTACTTCAGGCCTCTGGATTACTAGTCTAGTAACATAACCACTATACTACCGTTCCTATTACGCCATATGCCGTCATTGGCCCTGCAAATCCGGGTCAGTATCTTTAGTGTTTCCAAAATATGAAAATTGGAAAATACAACATCCGTTCATAGTGAATACAAATAACAAGGAAACAATGTGTGGAATATAACCTTTGCCAGACCCCCCCCCAGTAAATTATGCTCAGACATAATGTAACATTCTCCTTCACTAACAAATCAGGCAAAAACAAGCTCCCCATAACTTGCCATTCCCTGGCTCCCACAGGCTACACTTCAGAGCAGGTTATGACCATTCCAAATATAAATATAATATACTGCTCCCTTAAAGGATTGAAGGCTGATTTTGTTGGCAAAGATGGACCAAAGCTTCCCCCATAGAATCTTCATCTTCTTAAGGACTGTGGTCACCCGGACAAGTTTATTCAGAGAGGTTTTTGTACATCTCTCCAATTGTACGCGAGCATCAGAATTCAACAAACAGCTTTCCTAACGAGATTACAGAGCAAGGAGCACATTCAGCACTTGAATTGGTTAAATTAGCCCTAATTGTTTAGTAACATTTAGTTTATTGTGTTTGGGATTTTTTTCCCCTTCCTTTTCCAGTTCTCAGGTCTTCAGTATGAAATACCTCTCTGCCTGCCAACAAGCAGGCATGTGGTGTGTCTCCAGTGTCTCCATCAGTGCCATGTCTCAACCAGCTGCTAGGAGATATGTGAGAGTAATGTGGGCAATTCATGCGGACTTGAGATCAGGAACTCACTCTAGTCGCAGGTTTAAAGACTTGAGTTTTACAGAAGATAACAGCGCAGTGAGTGACCTGTCTGAATATCTGTTATTTACTCTTGAGGTTTTTCTACACTTTCACTGATAAATCACACAGGTAACAAAAGAGACAGCTGAAAGTGGCACAATTTTTCCAAGAACTGGAATATAAGTAACGTTCTCTTTTGCAATAATAGGTAGAATAATTGCAATGGATAAATACTGCGCAATGATCAATACATTCCCAAGGAGAGCTCGGCAGAGCCATGGTGTCGTCTTTAATCACGACTGCCACACATCAGTTAACAAAATACCTCTCTGCTCTACGATTACAATCTGCGCTGAGATGCGTCAAATGTCTTGCGGCTGGGCGAGATTTCACCGTCGAGAGAGAAAAGTAAGATACCTGGCCAGAAGAATTCGTGGCACATCGAGTTTATTGTAGGAATAAAATTAGGGCAGACGTAGCAGTAATCAACAGGAGCTTCGGCCTCCGCTTTCCAGGTAGGGTCACTGCGGTGAGGGTAGGCCCGGATTTCGGTCAGCAGTTGTAGTTTAGGTGGATTGCAGTCAAAGTCACGCCTAATGCAGCAAAACAAGAAGGGAACTCAATTTGTAAAAAGACAACCGTAAGAACTGTTCTTTCAAAAGTTTCAGCTGGCAAAACTGTGAAAATCTAAATACTGTAACTTTATTGATAATGTACCGACAAGCCATAAACACAGCTCCCTGTGCCAGTGAAGCCACCACCTTACAATATTACAATTATCTGGGAGGTTGATGGAAGAACAATATATATTTTTTAAAAATCAGCAAAAAATGTTTGCCTCAACAAGTTGGTCCATTTTTCTATGGGTAAGTTTCAACCATAACCTTCAACCCTTTCTCCAGAAACACCTTATAACCCCATTTATTCTGTCACTTCAGCTTGTTCTAGTTATTTGTTCCACAAATTCTTTACTTTTTAGATGAACATGCTCTGGGTGATTTCTTACACCCAAGTCCACCTCCGTAACATCGTCCGACTCCGATCCTGTCTCAGCTCATCTGTTGTTGAAACCCTCGTTCATTCCTTTGTTACCTCCTGGACTGAATTATTCCAATGCTCTCCTGGCCGGCCTCCCATTTTCCTGCCTCCATAAACTTGAGCTCATCCAGAACTCTGCTTCCCTTATCTTAACTTGCTCCAAGTCTCGTTCATCCATCAACCCTGTGCTCGCTGACCTACACTGGCTCCCGGTCCAACAACACCTCAGTTATAAACTCATCCTTGTTTTTAAATCCCTCCATGACCTCGCCCCTTCCTATCTCTGTAACCTCCTCCAGCCCTACAACCTCCCGAGATCTCTGTGCTCCTCCAATTCTGGCCTCTTGCGCATCTCCGATTTTAATCGCTCCACCACTGGCAGCCGTGCCTTCAGCTGCCAAGGTCCTAAGCTCTGCAATTCCCCCTCTAAACCTCTCTGCCTCTCTCTCTTCCTTTAAGATGCTCCATAAAACCTACCTCTTTGACCAAGCTTTTGGTCACCTCTCCTAATATCTCCTTCTGTGGATTGGTGTCAAAAATATTTTTATTGCTATCGTTCTTGTTAAGCGTCTTGTGACGTTTTGCTACATTAAAGGCGCTATACAAATGCAAGTTGTTGTTGAGAGATTTAATCCACAGCCTGGATCAACTATTGTGATTCCTCCTCCTAAGATCCACAGTGTAACCTTTAAAGCTGTATATCTATGTTGACCTCTGTGATACCAAAGTCAGTCAGCTGCCTGGGCCCCAAGCTCTGGAATTCCCTCCCTAAACCTCGCCACCTCTCTACCTCCCTCACCTCCTTTAAAACCTACCTCATTGACCCACTGTCCTAATATCTCCTTATGTGACTCTGTCAAATTTTGTTTAATAACGCTCCTGTAAAGTGCCTTGGGACGTTTTACTACATTAAAAGGTGCTATATAAATGCAAGTTGTTGTATATGACAATAAAGAGGGAGGATCTCTAAATTCTACTTTGAATCGAGAGGCCAACACTTTGATCAGAAGAGGATGTTAGATTAAGAGACTAAGGGTAGATTTTCCAGCATCGGTGTAATGTACACTATTGAACATGTTGGAGAGCTAAGAATCGAACTGGCCTGTACACTGTAACTGGTCATAGAGCAACAGTTTTTTTTTAATGATAACCAGGAAAACAGCTGGATGCCTGTGCAAGGAAATAAGTGACTGGGACAACATCGAGCATAAGTGATTAATGTAGAACCAGGGGCCACAGCCTCAGGATAAAGGGTAGGCCATTCAGGACTGAGATGAGAAGAAATTTCTTCAGAGGGTGGTGAATCTTTGGAATTCTCTACCCCAGAGGGTTGTGGAGGCTCAGTCATTGGATATATTCAAAACAGAAGTCGATAGATCTCTGACTAGTAAGGGCATCAAGGGATATGGCGATAGGGCCGGTGAATGGAGTTGAGGCAGAAGATCAGCCATGATCTCATTGAATGTTGGAGCAGGCTCGAAGGACCAAATGGCCTACTCCTGCTCCTATTTCTTATGTTCTTATATAAATACACGTCGTTGTTGCCAGTGTTCCTTGCCCTGTAAATCTGCACATGTTCACTGATTTATGCCCGAAAATTGGCTGAAGCCAATCAGATAAATCCACTCCCATCGGCTGTTTCAAAGGTAAAGTCAAAAATGAGAAGACAACAGCAACTTGTATTTTATATAGTGCCGTTAACGTAGTAAAACATCCCAAGGCACTGCACAGGAGCGTAATCAGACAAAATTTGACACCTAGCCACAGAAGGAGACATTAGGGCATGTGACCAAATGTTTGGTCAGAGGTAGGTTTTAAGTAGTTTCATAAAGGAGGAGACCGAGGCGGAGAGGCTTAGGGAGGGAATTCCAGAGCTTAGGGTCAAGAGAACTGAAGGCACGGCCACCAATGGAGAGGGTGGGGGCGAAGGGAGTGTGCGATGCACAAGAGGTATAGTGCCTCCCAGTTTTTTGTGCATGAATTAGTGTTGCACGGTACCCAGAAGTGCAGCACCAACTACTGCAATGCTGCTTTTACGGGGACATTTTAACATAGAAGATAGGAGCAGGAGTAGGCCATTCAATGCGATCATGGCTGATCATCCAAATTCAGTACCTTGTTCCTGCCTTCTCTCCATATCCCTTGATCCCTTTAGCCTTAAGAAATATATCCAACTCCTTCTTGAATATATTTAATGAATTGGCCTCTACTGCCTTCTTTGGTAGAGAATTCCACAGGTTCACCACTCTCTGGGTGAAGAAATTCCTCCTCATCTCTGTCCTAAATGGCTTACCCCTTATCCTTAGACTGTGACCACTGGTTCTGGACTCCCCGACCATCGGGAACATCCTTCCAGCATCTAGTCTGTCTAGTTTTGTTAAAATTTTATAAGTTTTGATGAGATCCCCTCTCATTCTTCTAAACTCCAGCGAGTACAAGCCCAATCGACCCAATCTCTCCTCATACGTCATTCCTGCCATCCCAGGTATCAGCCTGGTGAATCTTCACTGCACTCCTTCCATGGCAAGAACATCCTTCCTCAGATAAGGCGACCAAAACTGCATACAATACTCAAGATGTGGTCTCACCAAGGCCCTGTGCAACTGCAGCAAGACATCCTTGTTGCTGTACTCAAACCCTCTCGCTACGAAGGCCAACATACCATTTGCCTTCTTAACCGCCTGCTGCACCTGCATGCTTACTTTCAGCGACTGGTGCACAAGGACGCCCAGGTCTCGTTGCACTTCCCTTTCTCCCAATCTATTGCCATTCGTATAATAATCTGCCTTCCTGTTTTTGACACCAAAGTGGATAACCTCGCATTTATCCACGTTATATTGCATTTGCCATGCTTCTGCCCAATCACCCAACCTGTCCAAATCATACTGGAGTTCCTCGGCATCCTCCTCACAGCACACACGCCCACCCAGCTTTGTGTCGTCTGCAAACTTGGAGATATTACATCTAGTTCCCTCGTCCAGATCATTAATATATATTCTGAATAGCTGGGCTCCAAGGACCGATCCCTGCGGTACCCCACTAGTCACTGCCTGCCACTCGGAAAAAGACCCGTTTATTCCAACTCTTTGCTTTCTGTCTGCCAACCAGTTCTCTATCCAAGTCAATACCTTGCCCCCAATCCCATGTGCCCTAATTTTACACGCTAATCTCTTATGCGGGACCTTATCGAAAGCCTTTTGAACTTTAAACATTATAATGTTAGTAAGTTACAATTACACTGTATGTCATCGCACATCTTTACAAACAGCTGATGAAATTACAACTCAACTTCTTTACCAAAACAGCAACTCTAGTCAAGATTACTTTATTCCTCAAGAAACTAAACAACCTGTGGTTGCCAAGAGGAGTTGAAATCCAATGGGTAATTTTGTACATTACTTTCATACGGTGGCGTGTGGATAATGCACTTGGTTCACAGCACTCACGTTCCAGCCCTGACCCAAGTACAGACATCCTCTGTACCATTCCCATTCTCGGCATTACCACGTAAGCCTGATCCAAGCATTATTAGGATTCAGCCCTATTATATTCAGTTAATGAATATTGATTTTAAAAAGGTTTTAAGACAAACTTAAGTAGCAGTGGCATCCAGGACTGTTTATGCCTCTCTGCAAGAGAACAGCGAGTCAGTGTGTTGTGCAGGACAAACCTCTACCTGATATATGGTTTGAGGACTCGTGAGGTGTACGGGCTGATGATACTTTGGTTCATTAACATGTCTCCCGATCCAGTCAGCCGATGCAGAAACGTTGTCCTTTGTTGCGGATATCCTTTCATGTGCGACAAAGACATCTGCAAAGAGGTAACAGTAATGGAAAAATCAAAAAGATGAGTGTCAAACAGTAGCCCCCTGCTGGCTCAAGTAATGAGCCTCACCTACCAGGAAGGTCGCAGGTCTGGTCTCAGCCAGATTGTTGGTGGGGGACTCCAGCCCGCCAGTGCTCTTTGGGGGTGGGGGGGGGGGGGGGAAGGGAAAAAGAGAGAGCGGTGGCGGGAGGAAGGAGGCAGGCCACAATTCTGGATCTCAATCTCAGCCCCCACCCCCCAACTAGAAGTACATGTGTGGACATTGAGTAAGGACAGGTTCAGATTCAGCTGAAAGGACTCACTCTCCAGGCTCACAAGGAATGCCACTTGGGAGAGCTACCAGAGACCAGCCAGGGGCCAACACTCGGCACAGGAGTAGAGGGGAGAAAACGATTGGGGGGTGGGGGGTGGAAAACAACCTTTGGTAATTTGATGACTGATGGTTCAGCCATAAACTCATTGGAGAATAAATGAGGATCCAAACACCAGTGTTCCAAGTACACTACAGAGGATGAGAGAAAACTATATCGCCTGGTCAAAGAACCGCAACATACCATTCCCATTTACTCCACTCCATTGTAGCGCTGGTACAAAACAAAGCATGAAATCACTCTTTGCATTTTATTTTAAAAGGAGTTGTACTCGATACAAGGAAGGTCCCCAAAAAATATAAAACCATATTGACATTCAAAGAAATCATTCCTTGTAGAAAACAAAATGACAACACAAACCTCTGTGAAACAATGTGTGTTCACACTGTCATATTTGTGAGGTGGATCTGTGTGCCTGGGAGGCGTGGATAGAAATAATAGAATCGCACAGCACGAGGCCGCCATTCAGCTCATCGTGCCTTTGGAAGAGCTTGCAAATTAGTCCCACTCCCCCCCGCTTTCCCCAGAGCACTGCAAATTATTAAGTGATTAAATTAAATCATTAAGTGATTACATCAGGGATGTTGAGCCTGTGGCCCCTGAGCCTTGGCAATCTAGCCCGCTAAGCGGACGTAGCTCAGTCCCCTTTTATCTTATTTAATGCTTTGTTGTTTGAATTTTGTGGGTCGGGAGTTTTGGAATGGGCTGCTTTTAAAACTGAGCCCTCATTGGCCAATAAATCCTAAGATCGGCTTTTGTCAGCAACCTGAGGTATATGCAAATTATTGGGACACGAGTTTAATCTTTATATGTGTCCTCTACGACACAAATCTATGCGACTCATGAGTAAAAAAGTTTGGACACCCTGGATTGCATGGCTTTTTGTTGTAAATTCTCTCAGTGTGAGGTATCCTGCAGGTTCATATCGAGGCATCTTCAGCAAGTCCTTCTGACACTGACCTGTAGTTATGGTTAGTCTTCTGTGTTTTTTTTATGATACTTACAGTGGAGCGGGCACTGGCCTTTCACCTCAGTGACTGGAGTTCAAAACCCAAGCAAGACTGATGAGGTGAAATGCTCTGTCTTTTGGCTGCAAGAGCTCTATATAAAATGTGTTTGGACAGTCATAACCCAGCACTGGGCCCAGAGAACAAAAGTGCCCTTTTCACTAAGCGAGGCCACAAGAAATGCTGGGGCAGAAATGAAAGGGAGCACAACGGCACAATATGGGACGTTCCACAGTGCTGAGAGTAGTGGGACTGTACAGCTTGCACCCACCATTCCCTCAGTGAGATGGCACACAACCAATCAGTGATACTGTTTTATCACTGGCAGCTGAGAACTGCACAAACGTAGCTCAGCATGATTCAACCATCTTCCCTCGAGATTGCTATGGAGATTAGGGACATGGTACCAGGGCATTCACAAGCAAGAAACTGCAATCTATCTCTTGATACCACTGCCTATTGGCCAGTTAGTCTGGATAAACAGGGAGAAGAGAGAAGGAAATGGGGGGAATGAAGGAAAATGATCTTTAACTGAATGTGTTTCTGGAGTGTTTCCCCTCTCATGCCACCAGATGTTCACACCGCTGATACTGATATTGGAGTCATCCTTCATCACACAATCCCAACATTCGGAGATATTGAAAGGAACAAGATTTTCTCCAAGTGTCTTGTTGCCAGCCTCACCTGGTAGCGGTCCAGGATCCGAAAGTCTTGACTGGTGGTGTGAAAGGTCCCAATGCCTGTGGGCATCCGGACACAGTCGCCTTCCTTGGCTCCATACACCCCACCAACCAGCGAGACTGCAGCTTCAACGGCCTGGTCCAGGTCGAAGAGGGGCAAACCACGTTCCCTTTTGGCCTGTCTCACGAGCAGTTTGCAGCGCAGTCGCTTGGCCTCGACGCTCAAGGCCACTGCGTGGGGGCAAGATTCCAGCCTTCGGAGTAGAAGTCTCTCATCGTACAGACTAAGGGCCGTATACTTGGGAGCTGGCACCTGCGCATCCCTCTCTGCCTGGATTTTTTTCCTCTCTCGAACCCTAACTTGAGACAGCTCGATGGCATCCTCAGGCTCCTCAATGTCAGCTTCCATCATCCGAGAGGCTCTCTCCTCATCTTCCTCAGCTTCACGCTTGATTTGTTCGAGAGCCTTCACTTTCTTCCTGCTTACGATCATGGTGCCAGTGGCCACACTGGGAGGTGGCACGTACTCTATTCCAGGATCAATGACACCGTCCACATCTCCTTCTTCGTCATCTGCACAAGAGGAAATGAAAAACACTGACTTCCATTATAAGTTCAGTCCTGTTCTCTAGATCTTACTTTACATTAGTGCAATACCTCACTTTTCAATTCCTGCAATAACTTATAAGCAGTAAAAGGAAAAACTATGCACATTTGAAATCTCAAAACCAAACCGAGAATGCTAGAAACACACAGGTCGATTGTATCTCCTACCCATATTCACAGCTACCATCTTGGCTTTGCTGTCTCCCGTGGCCTCCCTACTCCCTTGGTCTCAATTATAGGAGCTGCTGTAGGCCATTTAGCACCTTGAGCCTGGTCCACCATTCAATGAGGTCATGGCTGATCTGTAACCTAACTCCATATGCCTGCCTTGCCCCATATCCCTTAATTGTTCAGTGCCATTCACAACTCCTCAGGTAATGAAGCAGTCCATGCCCACATGCAGCAAGACCTGGACGACATTCAGGCTTGGGCTGATAAGTGACAAGTAACATTCCCGCCACACAAGTGCCAGGCAATGACTATCTCCAACAAGCGAGAGTCTAACCACCGCCCCTTGACATTGAACGGCATTACCATCGCCAAATCCTCCACCATCAACATCCTGGAGGTCACCATTGACCAGAAGCTTAACTGGGCCAGCCACATAAACACTGTGGGAACAAGAGCGGGTCAAAGGCTGGGTATTCTGCGGCAAGTGACTCACATCCTAATTCCCCAAAACCTTTCCACCATCTACAAGGCACAAGTCAGGAGTGTGATGGAATACTCTCCACTTGCCTGGATGAGTGCAGCTCCAACAACACTCGAAGCTCGACACCATCCAAGACAAAGCTGCCCGCTTGATTGGCAGCTCATCCACCACCTGAAACATTCACTCCCTCCACCACCAGCGTACCGTGGCTGCAGTGTGTACCATCTACAAAATGTACTGCAGCAACTCACCAAGACTTCTTCGGCAGCACCTCCCAAACCTGCAACCTCCAACATCTAGAAGGACAAGGGCAGCAGGGAACACCACCACCTCCAAGTTCCCCTCCAAGTTACACACCATCTGGACTTGGAAATATATCGCCGTTCCTTTATCGTCGCTGGATCAAAATCTTGGAACTCCCTCCCTAACAGCACTGTGGGAGTACCATCACCACATGGACTGCAGCGGTTCAAGGCGGCGGCTCACCACCACCTTCTCCAGGGCAATTAGGGATGGGCAATAAATGCTGGCCTTGCCTGCGATGCCCACATCCCAGGAACAAATACTCCAAGGCAATTAGGGATGGGCAATAAATGCTGGCCTTGTCAGCGATGCCCACATCCCAGGAACAAATACTCCAAGGCAATTAGGGATGGGCAATAAATGCTGGCCTTGTCAGCAATCCCCACATCCCAGGAACAAATTTTAAAAAAACCTTTGGTTAACAGAAATCTATCAATCTCAGATTTTAAAGTAACAATTGACCCAGCAGCAACTGCCGTTTGCAGAAGAGAGTTCCAAACTTCTACCACCCTTTGCATGTAGAAGTGTTTCCTAACTTCACTCCCGAAAGGCCTGGCTCTAACTTTTACACTATGTCCCCTAGTACAAGACTCCCAACCAGCGGAAATATTTTCTCTCCATCTATCAACCCTATCAGTTCCCCTTAATATCTTGAAAACTTCAATTAAATCACCCCATAATCTTCTAAATTCCAGGGAATACAACCCTAGTTTGTGTAATCGCTCATCGTAATTTAACCCTTGAAGTCCAGGTATCATTCTGGTAAATCTACACTGCACTCCCTCCAAGGCCAATATATCCTTCTTAAGGTGTGGTGCCCAGAACTGCTCACAGTACTCCAGGTGTGGTCTAACCAGGGCTTTGTATAGCTGCAGCATTACTTCTACCCCCTTGTATTCTAGTCCTCCAGATATAGAGGCCAACATTCCATTAGCCTTTTTGATTATTTTCTGTACCTGTCCATGACATTTTAATGATCTATGTACCTGGACCTTCCCCCCCCACCCCGTCTTTTAGGTCCAAAGTGGATGACCTCACACTTGCCTGTATTGAAATCCATTTGCCACAGTTTTGCCCATTCACTTAATCTATTAATATCTCTTTGTAATGTTATGCTTCCATCTACACTGCCTACAATGCCGCCTATCTTTGTGTCATCGACAATCTTGGATATGTGGCTCTCTATCCCATCATTTAAGTCATTAATAAATACGGTAAGACCCTAACACAGATCCTTGCGGAACACCACTAGTCACATCCTACCAATTAGCATACCTACCCATTATCCCTATATTTTGTCTCCTGTCGCTCAGCCAATTTCCTAACCAGGTCAATAATTTGCCCTCAATTCCATGAGCTTCAACTTTAGCGGACAGTCTCTTCTGAGGGACTTTATTGAATGCCTTCTGAAAGTCCATATAAATAACATCCATAGACATTCCCCTGTCCAATACTTTAGTCACCTCTTCAAAAAATTCAATCAGGTTTGTCAGGCATGACCTTCCCTTTACAAATGCAGGCTGGCTCTCTCTGATCAGCTGAAAATGTTCAGTGTTCAGTCACTCTATCCTTAATTATAGACTCTAGTAATTTCCCAACAACAGACGTTAGGCTAACTGGTTTAGAATTCTCTGGTCTCTCTCTCTCACCATTCTTAAATAGCAGAGTGACATGTGCAATTTTCCAATCTAAAGGAACGGTTCCTGAATCGAGAGAACTTTGGAAGATTGTAGTTAGGGCATCTGTAATATTCTCACCTACTTCCTTTAAAACCCTGGGATGGAAACCATCTGGACCTGGGGATTTGTCACTCGTTAGTGCCATTATTTTCTTCATTACTGTTATTTTGCTTATCTTAATTTTGGCAAGTCCCTGTCCCTGATTCAGTATTCGTTTCTTTGGATTGTCCAGCATGCTATCCTCTACCTCTACTGTAAATACTGATGCAAAGTAATTATTCAACATGTCTGCCATTTCCTTATTTTCATTTACAATATCACCCTCATCAATTCTCAAGGGGCCCACATTGCTCCTGACCACCCTCTTCTTCCTAATATAATTGTAAAAGAATTATTTTGATATCCCATGCAAGTGTTTATTCACATTCCCTTTTTGTAGCTCTTATTGTCTGTTTTGTCACCTTTTGTTGTTCTTTGCATTTCTCCCAGTCACTAGGATCTGTGCTATTTTTTGCATTTTTGTAGCTTTTTCTTTTAGTTTGATGTTGTCCCTCACCTCTCGAGTTGTCCATAACTTTCTTTTGGCAAGTAGAGCTCTTGCCCTTCAGGGGTATAATCTGGTTCTGTATCACATTAAATTCGTTTTTGAACATCTCCTGCTGATCTTCTGTCGATTTAACCATTTAACAGATTTCCCAGTTTACTGTGGACAGTCTCTGTCTCATCCCGTTGAAGTCAGCCTTACCTAAATCTAGAATATTAGTAGCTGTTTCACGTTTCTCCCTTTCAAACATAACGTTGAACTCAATCATATTATGATCGCTATTAGATAAATGTTCATGCATTGTTAGGCTGTTAACTAAATCTGGCTCATTACTCATTATTAAATGTAATATGGCCTGCCCCCTTGTTGGTTTTAGGGCATATTGTTGTAGAAAAGTATCCTGACACTCAAGAAACTCACTACCTTTCTGACACGAGCTAGTCTGCTTATCCTAAATATATGAAAGTTAAATCCCCCATTAAAACCACTCTGCTTGTCTAATCTCTGCATTTATGCATTCTGCCACTTCACAGCTGCTACCAGGGGGCCTATACACAACTCCCACTACAGTCTTTCTATTTCTTAATTCTACCCATAGAGTCTCCACTGTCTGCTTACCTTGTTATATCCTCTCATCATTGAAGTGATTTCATCCTTAATCACCAAGCTACCCCTCCTCCTCTGCCATTCTCCCCATCTTTCCTGTAGACCTTATAACCTGGTATATTTAGTTCCCAGTCCTGACTGTCTTGCAGCCATGTCTCAGTAATGGCTACCATTTCATACCCTCCAATTTGAAATCGTGCCTGCAATTCATTCAATTTATTCCTTATATGCCATGCGTTTTTATAAAGAACACTTATTTGGGCCACACACCTGTCCTGCTCTAATGTTTTACTCACACATCGTGATTTAATTACTTTACATCTTTTAGTTTTCCCTTTATCGATGGTGCCTAAAATGTCTGACTGTTAGTCTACTCTCTTCCCTTTTGTTTGTTTTAGAATTATTATTCATACTACCTTTAACACCTGAACCCTCCCCTCACTTACTAATTTAAAGTCCTTGTCACCGCCCTATTTATCCTTTCCACGAGGACTCTGGTCCCAGCCCGGTTCAGGTGGAGCCTGTTCCAACGGTGCAGTTCCTTCCTGTCCCAGTACTGGTACCAGTGTCCCATGCAATGGAACCCCTCTTTCCCACACCACTCCTTCAGCCACAGGTTCACCTCCCTAATCTGCTTATCCCTATGCCAATTTGCAAGTGGCTCAAGTAATAATCCAGAGATTGCAACCCTTGATGTCCTGTTTTTAATTTAGCTCCCAGCTCCTGGTGCTCTCTGAACAGGACCTCTTGCCTACTCTTTCCTATGGCGTTGGTCCCAACGTGGCCCACAACGACTGGATCCGCCCCCTCTCTTTCCAATATCTAATATACTCTGGTACCAGGTAGGCAACATACCGGGGTCGATTTTCCTGGAGCCGTCGTCAGGTGGGGTTTCAGGTGTGTGGGGGGGGGAAAATCCCGAATTCGGGGGTCCCGACACCATCCAGCCCAAAACCCACCTCCATGTAAGTTTCAGAGGAGGCGGGTACCCGCCCCGCACTGGGACTCGCCGACCCGAGGCAGGAAGGGATTAGTGCCAATTAAATGCCTGTTAACAGGTAGTTAACAGGCAGTTTTTAGCCTAATCCCTATTTTGAGGGGTGTCGTGTGGGATTCCCGTCGGCTCCAAACCACGCCAGGTTAGAGCAGGCGGGCTGTCGGGTTGAAGGACTTGGAGGGGTCACAATGTCGGTGTTCAGGTGAGTGATGGGTGCATGAGTGCAAAGGTAAGTGTGTTTGGCGTGTCTAAAGTGTGTAAAGAAATTTAAATTACCTGTACTTAACTTAACAGCCTTTCTTCCTCTAGGTTTCAGGAGTCCATCACTCAGCTGGCACTGAAAGCAAAATGGCTGCGAGCTGTCAAAAGTGAGTTCTAACTGAGTCTGTGTAGAAGGACTCAGGTTAGAAGTCAGACTGTCAGTGTTTGACAGCTTCAAACAGCTGTGAAACACTGATATTTCATCTGTCAAGACCTCTTGACAGATGAAATTTCAGTCTGTGACATCACCTGTTGCCGGGTGGCCCTTAATTGGCCTGCTGAGCCCGCTGGGCGGGCTTAACAAGGTCAATCAAGGGAAAATCGTGTGGATTGGCCGAACGTTAATGTAGGCGGGACTAAAACCCGAAAGTTGTAGTCTCGCCTCCTTGCCGACAGCTTAATGAAAATCGAACCCACCATGTGGGACTCTCGCTCCCGTTTACAAAGGATGCTATCTGTCACAGACAAGGCCATCTCCAGCAACCACTTTGTACCCCATATAATACCCACATACCCCTGCCCTTTTCCAAATCCCACTTCCTTATGTGCCACCCCTGGAAAAATCTCTACAAGTCATTCACAACTGCACTTTCAAACTCCCAACTGCCTACCCGTTGGTCCTCCAATTGCCATGATACTTAAATAGCCATGGATTTGCTCAACAACACCCTCACCTCCACCTCGGATGTCTTTGTCCCCAGCAAAACCTTTAGGGGGAAAAATTCGGTATCACCCCATTTGGGGCGCCGTTCTCAGCCATGCGCAAAGTTCAGCACCTGGCACTAATTATCGCCTCCGACAGCAAACTTGGCTTTTATCGCCCCTGGAGGTGATTGGAGCGCTAAATCAGGCGCTTCACACCTGTCTTAAGGCGCAAACGCCGAGGAGCGAGGCGCTACCTCAGAGTGCTGGCGAAGCAAGGAAGGGCAAATCAAAATAAACCTGCAAAGTGCTGCTCAGTACTCAAAACTCCTTCACACAGCGTTGAATCTCTCCAGAAGTCTCTCTCTCTCTCTGACTGCGTGGTGCAAAAATGTCACCGACAAAAAAAGGCAGGAAGCGGTCGCCTTTCATAGCGCTCCCCTAGTCCCTTTCTGACAGCATAACACTCCCCTCAACCTGTCGTTGCTAGCGGCAGGCAGTAAGGCAGGGGGCGCCACTCAATATCCGGTCCGGGGCGCTAATGGGGCGTTGCGCACTCGAATGACGTCACAATTCGCCGGCGCAGGAGATCGTGGCGGAAGTGTTTAGCGTTGCCGCAAAATGTCTAGTTAATTTCGCGAGCGGCACAAGCATCGCCGCGCCCGGCCTCTAGTTGCTTTGCGCCCCAATTGGCGCCCTCTTAAGGCGCTAACTGGCGGCACAAGCAACTGAATTTTTCCCCCTTACTCTCTCCCATCCTGATCACTCCTCCAGGTATGGCCATCAAAGGAGGCAGCTGTACAGCCAATGTTTACATTCTGCAGTCTGAGTGCCATACCACACCCAAATGTGCACAGGACACTCAATCCTAAACAGCTCCCGTTTCAATGCAGCACCGGACAGTTTGAAGAATTTGTTGCCGTCTTCTCGCCGATAACTCACCTATACCTCCGATTGGATAACAATGCCATCAGTGCCAGCCGAACAAAACAGGGCCATGTGTAAAAACGCAGTTGCTACGTGACTGACCGTGCACACAACTAAGGCACCAGGCAGCGAGACTCTGCAATACTTGGACTGCAAATAGGATCGCTGCTGAAGTTCCAAGAAGTCACCCAGAATTTACAGTCTGGGTGGCTAGTATAAAATGGGACTTTATTGGCAAGCTCTGGCTGCCAGTCGCCAAGTATTCAATTGCCACAGAAAGCATTTCTGCAATATAAACAAGCTATGAGGATAACTGGCTTTTCCAACTTCAAGCAAAACACCGAGCAACAAACATTGGCCCGCAATAATTCTCATCTTTCCCACAAGTAGAGAGAGATTGAACTCTTGCTTACTAAAGCAAAACCAAAATATTGCGGATGCTGGAAATCTGAAATAGAAACAGAAAATACTGGAAATACTCAGCAGGTCAGGCAGCATCTGTGGAGAGAAACAGAGTTAACGTTTCAGGTCGATGACTTAACGAAAGATCATCGACCTGAAACGTTAACTCTGTTTCTCTCTCCACAGATGGTGCCTGATCTGCTGAGTACCTCTTGCTTACCCCTCTGCCTCCCAAAAGTAACAACGAAAACTGATTCTCTCCACATTAAAAATTCTATATACAGGTTCACCTATCATCACTGTGCTCGCTGACCAACAATGGCTCACTGCCCGGAAATGCCTCGATTTTAAAAGTCTCATTCTTGTTTTCAAATTCCCTCCATGGCCTCGCCCCTCCCTATCTCTGTAACCTCCTCCAGCCCTACAACTAATGTTCCCTCTAAGCTGCGTGGCCACGCAGCTGCTTGCCGGTCCTGCGCAGCCCGGGACCAGCTTTTCCAATGTTAAGTTTTGCACGTGAATGGGCAGCGCACAAAAAAATTTAGGGGGAACATTGCCTACAACCCTGCAAGATCTCTATGCTCCTCCAATTCTGGCCTCTTGTGAACCCCCGAGTTTTATCGCGCCACCATTGGTGGCCGGGCCTTCAGCTGCCTAGGCCCCAACTACTTTGACCAAACTTTTGGTCACCTGTCCCAATATCTCTTTATGCTGCTCAGTGTCAATTTTGTCTGATAACGCTCTTGTGAAGCACCTTGGGACATTTTACTGTGTTTGTATAAATGCAAGTTGTCGTGTTAAAACTCTGCATAAGATTAATTTAATATACTTAACATAGAAGCTAGGAGCAGGAGTAGGCCATTCGGCCCCTCTGCCATTCAATACGATCATGGCTGATCATCCAAATTCAGTACCCGGTCCCTGCTTTCTCTCCACATCCCTTGATCCCTTTAGCCTTAAGAAATATATCCAACTCCTTCTTGAATATATTTAATGTATTGGCCTCTACTGCCTTCTGTGGTAGAGAATTCCACAGGTTCACCAGTCTCTGGGTGAAGAAATTCCTCCTCATCTCTGTCCTAAATGGCCTACCCCTTATCCTTAGACTGTGACCCCTGGTTCTGGACTCCCCGACCATCGGGAACATCCTTCCTGCATCTAGTCTGTCCAGTCCTGTCAGAATTTTATAAGTTTCAATGAGATCCCCTCTTATTCTTCTAAACTCCAGCGAGTACAAGCCCAATCGACCCAATCTCTCCTCATACGTCATTCCTGCCATCCCAGGTATCAGTCTGGTGAACCTTCGCTGCACTCCCTCCATGGCAAGAACATCCTTCCTCAGATAAGGCGACCAAAACTGCACACAATACTCAAGATGTGGTCTCACCAAGGCCCTGTACAACTGCAGCAAGACATCCTCGTTCCCGTACTCAAATCCTCCCACTATGAAGGCCAACATACCATTTGCCTTCTTAACCGTCTGCTGCACCTGCATGCTTACCTTCAGTGACTGGTGCACAAGGACACCCAGGTCTCGTTGCACTTCCCCTTCTTCCAATCTATTGCCATTCAGATAATAATCTGCCTTCCTGTTTTTGCCACCAAAGTGGATAACCTCGCATTTATCCACTGGATCTTGCAAGTTTTATTTGAGAATATGTTACCTTCTAAAGATGCCACACACCATATTTCTGCCCCTTGAAAGCTCCCTGCCCTCCCCACAGCTGAGAATGCAGCTTTCAGACAAGCCAGTCTTAAGCAAGCAAGGGCAGCGTGGTGGATGCACCATATCTGGCCTTGCCCAGCAGCTCTCCTTTCCTTGCCTCTCACACACTGGCGGAGATTGAAGCTACATCCAGTCATTTTGTGCCATGGTGTAGAGATGAACCTCCTCGCCAGGGTACTCTGTATTCTTGTGGAAATCGTGTCTGATCCCTTATCCTTAATGCACAAAGGGCTGCACTGTGATCCAGCCAGCGGCACAGGTAGATTTTTGATCAAAGCAAAATACTGCGAATGCTGTTTTAAAGTGCCTAATCGAAAGATGAGGTGCTGTTCCTCAAGTTTGTGCCGAGCGTCATTGGAACAGTGTAGGGGGCCGAGAACAGAGAGATCAGCGGGAGTGGGATGGAGTTTTAAGACGAGTTGCTGTTCCTCATTTTGTGAAACAATGAAACACGTTACCTGATGACAGTGACAATTAACTGCTCTGGAGAGACTGTTGGCAACCGTTTGTCACCTGTTTATTGTCACAATGCGCATTCCCAGCCAGTGAGTGTTGTGAAACATCACTTGGTGACAAAGGGCTCAAACCAACAACCCTTCTAAAACAGATAAAGGACCAGCACCAGATAAATGAAGGTAAAAACACACACTTTGGAACTGGCTTATATCCACACGTGAAATTATATATAACTAATGACACTAAAAATGATCAGATAGACTGGAACAGGGAGCCTGTGGGTGATCAGTAAATAACACAGACACTAAAATAGAATAGAAAGACATTCTTGTAAAGAGATATATCAACCAACATTACTAAAACAGATTCTGATGATAGGTCATTGACCTGAAACGTTAACTCTGTTTTTCTCTCCACAGATGCTGCCTGACCTGCTGAGTATTTCCAGCATTTTCTGTTTTGATTACTAAAACAGATTATCTGCTCATTATCTCATTGCTGTTTGTGGAGCCTTGCTGTGCACAAATTGGCTGCCGCGCTGCCCTACATTATAACAGAGACTACACTTCAGAAGTACTTCATTGGCTGTAAAGTGCTTTGCGACGTCCTGAGGTGGTGAAAGGCGCGATAGAAATGAAAGTTCTTTCTTCTTGGTATAGGCTATTGGCCAATTTAGGACTGAGATGAGGAGGAATTTCTTCACCCAGAGAGTGGTGAACCTGTGGAATTCTCTACCACAGAAGGCAGTTGAGACCAATTCATTAAATATATTCAAGAAGGAGTTCGAGATATTTCTTAAGGCTAAAGGGATCAAGGGGTATGGGGAGAAGGCAGGGACAGGGTACAGAGTTTGGATGATCAGCCACGATCTCATTGAATGGCGGAGCAGGCTCGAGGGGCCGAATGGCCTACTCCTGCTCCTATCTTCTATGTTTCTATGTTTCTTATAAATTCTCCAATCTTCAACTTTAAAATCTCTCAACTTTTAGCAGACATTTTTTTGGCTTCATTGCATTTTCATAACAACTTCTGTTTAAAGCCAAACAGGGCAGCTTAGCCACAGCTGTCTTTACTCACCTCACTCTCTGTATATATTTACTGATTAAAGAGTGCTGTGATACGACATCTATTAGGGGGAAGTCGAAAGGTCCGACAATGCAGCCTTACGCTGTAACTCAAATAATCGGTGTGGTAATAGCTTAAAGGGGAAGGAGTCTCCAGGAATATGTAGCCCCACTGTTCATTCTAATAACTATATTTAAAGAAATATTTTTTATTTACATTTTTGTTAACCACAACAGCGACCCACATTGTCAAGTGTCCAGGTCATTCCATGGAGAGGAGACCCATCTGTCTCAGAATGGATCCATTCATTGCAATGGGAGCCACAACTTCAGACTGGCCTGGGAGCCAAAATGGAACTGCCCAATCCCAGGAAACAACTATTCAAAAGCCAAGAAATATTTATCACATAGACATTGGGAGGCAATCTGAACAAAACATGCTCCTCTGAAGATTTCCTTTTTTGTTCAAATGAAACATAGTAAAACTTTTCCTGCTTTATGAATATTAAATAAAAGAAAAAGAAAGGCTTGTATTTCTATAGCACCTTTCATGACCTTTTATTGTAAAGCGCTTTGGAACACCCTATGACGTGCTTTTTGAAGTGTAGACTCTATTGTAATGTAGAAAACGCAGCAGCCAATTGGCACACAGCAAGCACCCACAAACAGCAATTAGATAAATGACCAGATCATCTGGTTTAGTGATGTTGGTTGAGGGATAAATATTGGCCAGGACACCAGGGACAACTCCCCTGCTCTTATTTGAAATAGTGCCGTGGGATCTTTTATGTCCACCTGAGAGAGCAGACGAGACCTCAGTTTAACGTCTCATCTGAAAGACAGCACATCTGACAGTGCAGCACTACCTAGGTATGCTTTCCTGTCAATAGCCTAAACCAAGCAAAGTCACTATAATCCACCACAACCAAATGAGTTCTTACCATGAAACAGTGCCTGGGGGGGCATGACATCAGGAATAAGGTCTGCCTCGGACAAGAGGCTAGGAGTGGCTGAATGAGATAATGGGGTCCCAGGAGCAGAAAAGTCCAGCGAGGGGGATGGGGAGGGGCTGGTAAGTGGAGTCCGATCTGAAGAGCTCAGGGAGGAAAAGTCGATCACCTCTCCTTTCTCCAGGATCAGTTCTGACCTGCGAGTCCGGCTGGAGAACTTTACTGGGGTCGATGACGTGCTCCTGTCGATGAAGCCAGCAGCTTCCTTCTGAGCACGCCGAATGTCCTTGGCTTCCTGAGTGCGGGAGCGTTTCTCCTTCAATTCCATGGCCGTTTCCACAGGGTTACGACTCACGCGTTTTCGAAGCCCTTCCACTGTAATAATTGGATCCAAGGGCGGTTTGACAACTAAGAAGTGAAGCAAATCAACACATTACTCAATCAAACATTTCATCTAGCAAATGCCGACAGCTAGTTTCCCATACCATTGAAACAAATAAAAACCAAAGTCTCAGCCATGAATATCGGGCACACTTCTATGTAGCACAGACCAGGATTGCACAAACGGAGAAGTAGATCCAAATTCAAGAATAAAAAAAGTTTCAAATGGGATACGTAGATGCATACAAAAGGTATCAGAAGGGGAAAACTTCACTAAAATGGCAGACAATTTGATACGGGTAAATTGGCTAACCCTGCTGGGTGATGATGAGACCGATGTACAATACAAATGGAAAGTTTTTAATAAGATAATAAATGCGGAAGATAAATATGTACCCAAAGTCAAAAGAAGGGAGTGTGGTAAGAAAAAGCCAAGGTGGCTGACTGGTCATGTACAAAGATAAATAAGATGTAAACAAAAATGTTTCTATAAATTAAAGGCATTTACTACTCAACTAAACAGAGTTAAGTACAAGGAACTGCTAAAGAAAACAAAGGCTGCTATTAGATCAACTAAAATGATAATGGCAAAAAGGATCGCAGACAATTGTGGAGGTACTGGGAAAAGCTTTTTCAGTTATGTGAAGAGTCAGAGAACTGTCAAAAACTGCACTGGGCCATTGAAGGATGTTCAAGGATAGGTTACAAGGGACTCACTGGGTATGGCGGAAATATTAAATGAGTACTTTGCATCGGTCTTCACTCTTGAAGACATGTTCGACTGTTAGAATTTAATGATTTTAATAATAAAACTAGTAATATTAACATAGATGAACATATCGTTGTAGATAGAATTAAGTACCTGAAAATAGATTGAGCCGCTGGGCCGGATGATATCCACCTGAGGGTCCTCAGGGAGATGGGACATGTGCTGTGTGAACCCCTAGCCTGTATTTTTAATAACTCATTGCATTCTGGAACAGTTCTTGTAGACTGGAAGGAGGCTAATATAGTCCCCATCTTTAAAAAAGGAGACAAGACAGTCCCAGGTAACTATAAGCCCATTAGTTTCAGTAATAAGAAAGTTGCTTGAGGGAATTAGGAATACAATATATGATTACTTGGATAGAGAGGGTTATATTAGGAACATCCAACATGGCTTCATAAAAAGGAGGCCATGTCTTAGAAATTTGATTGTATTTTTTGAAGAAGTCACCAAGATGATAGATGAGGGAAGCCCAGTTGACATTGTCTATTGGGCTTCCAAAAAGCTTTTGATAAGGTTCCACACAAGAGGTTTCTCTACAAGATCGAAGCCTCTAGTACAGGAAACTCTTTTTTATCCGGCACCGACGGGATCGGCGTGGTGCCGGTTGATCTAAAAGTTCGGATTACAGAGTGGTATACTTACCAAGGTACGAGAGCCCCGTACACGGCCACAGATCCAGGAGTCCCTGCTGCATAGCAACAGGTGCAGGAGTCCTGGTTACACGGCCACCGATCCAGGAGTCCCTGTTGCATGGTAACAGGTGCAGGAACCTCGGTTACATGGCCACAGATCCAGGAACCCCGGTTACATGGCCACTAATATGAAGTAAAATTTACCTGAACCTACTCCTGAATTTTGCCAGTTAAGAGAGGTTTCCGGTTATTTAGGTGCCGGTTAAAAGAGAGTTTCCTGTATTAGTGGTAATATATTGAGCTGGATTGAGAACTGGCTGGAAGGATGTAAGCAAAAAGTAGTTATAGATGGATTTAGATCTGTTTGAAGACCGGTCACCAGTGGTGTCCCGCAGGGATCAGCGTTGGGACCGTTCCTCTTTACTATTTTTATTAATGATCTTGTGGCAGAACCACTGAATGACTCTGGCTAACTGTATATAATTCTCTTTAACGATGTTCTAACACCAGCCTAAACCTGTACCATTACTGTGTTTTGTATATAGAGTTTGCATGTACGGGGCGTGGCCCCTTTAAGAGCATGGGAAAACGCGGGCAAACGCGATGACATCACGTCGCAAACCATGGGACCGCCCAGGCAGTCCTCGTGGCATCTCCGTTGAGTAAAGACCTGTTTAATTGTTCTCTGGTGTCGATCTCAATTATTCGTAGGAATTCGTTAATTCCTACATCGGTGACCCCATTTTTGTGAACGTTTTCGCAAAAGAAGAGCACAGCATGGAAGCTAACGCCATTTCGCTGAAGCTACCGCAGTTCTAGGAGCAGCAAGCGCCCTCGTGGTTTATTCAGGTCGAGGCCCAGTTCGCCCTGAGGAACATCAATGCAGAAATGTAGGTGTTGAGGACACGATCTGCAAATTTGCAGATGATTCTAAGATTTGTGTGGGTGTTAGGACTATAGACGATGCTCGATGGCTTCAGACGGATCTTGATGTGTTGGGGGATTGGGTTCATAACTGGCAGATGATGTTTAATTTGGAAAAGTGCAGTCAGTCTTACACAGTTCCCATTTACCTTTTCAATCTTGCTAAATGAGTGTTTACTGATCGGCTGTTCGGGGGCCTGGAGGGCACAGAGGTATCTTACACAGCACACTGAGAAGGAGCAGAGTTGGGAGAGATTTCTGGAGGGAAAGGATGCTATGGGGAATGATCACTAGAGGAAAAGGATTGAATGGGAAAGATTGCTGTGGCAACAAGGAAAACAGGATCAATGGGAGAGAAAACAGAGAAAAATGGAAAATTAACTGAGACAAAGGGACAAATCAACCAAGAAAGAAAAAGGGAAAGAGTAACAGATAAATGTGACCAGCAGAGATACAGGGCAAGAGTAACAGTGAAAAACAGAACGTAAAGGGAAACAGAGAGAGAAAACACAAAAGGGAGAATAACAGAGGCATAGGAAAAGAGTAGTAGGAATAACACAGAAAGGGGGAAGTAGCAAGACACAGTAAAAGAGTAATGGAGAGAAAGGGACGAGTTTAAGGTAGTCTTGGAAAAGGGCAAAGATGGACCGGAAATAAAGGTTCTAAATTGGGGGAAGGACGATTTTAATTTGATAAGGCAGGATCTGGCCAAAATGGACTGGGATCAGCTTCTTGTAGGAAAATCCACACCAGAGCAATGGGAGTCTTTCAGAAAGGAAATAGAGAGAGTACAATGCCAACATGTTAAGAATAAGGGGTAAGCCATTTAGGACAGAGACGAGGAGGAATTTCTTCACCCAGAGAGTGGTGAACCTGTGGAATTCTCTACCAAAGAAGGCAGTTGAGGCCAATTACTTAAATATATTCAAGGAGTTAGATATATTTCTTAAGGCTAAAGGGATCAAGGGATATGGAGAGAAGGCAGGAACAGGGTGCTGAATTTGGATGATCAGCCATGATCTCATTGAATGGCGGCACAGGCTCGAGGGGCCGAATGGCCGACTCCTGCTCCTATCTTCTATGTTTCTATGTTCCCGTAAAGGTCAAGGGTGGGACCAACAAGCCCAAGGAATCCTGGATGTCAAGAGATATACAAGAATGGATTAGGGAAAAAAGGGAGGCTTTTGGCAGATACAAAGGACTAAAAACAATGGAAGCCCTAGAGGAGTATAGAAAGTGCAGGGGGGGGTACTTAAAAAAGAAATTAGGACAGCGAAGAGGGGGCATGAAAAAAACACTGGCGGGCAAAATAAAGGAAAATTCCAAGGTGTTTTATAAGCATGTTAAGGGCAAGAGGTTAACCAGGGAAAGAGTAGGGCCCATTAGGGACCAAAGTGGCAATCTGTGTGTAGAGCCGGAAGATGGAGGTGAGGTTTTAAATTAATATTTAGCATGTGTGTTCACTATGGAGAAGGGTGATGTAGGCATAGAAATCAGGCAGGGGGATTTTGTGATATAATTGAACAAATTAGTGTTGAGAGGGAGAAGGTACTAGCGGTTTTAGCGGGCTTTAAAGTGGATAAATCCCCAGGTCCCGACGGGATGTATCCCAGGCTGCTGTGTGAGGCAAGGGAGGAGATTGCAGGGGCTCGGACACAAATTTTCAGAACCTCTCTGGCCACAGGGGAGGTGCCAGAGGACTGGAGAACAGCTAACGTAGTACCACTGTTCAAGAAGGCTAGTAGGGATAAACCAGGGAATTACAGGCCAGTGAGCCTAACATCAGTGGTAGGAAAATTATTGGAAAAAATTCTGAGGGACAGAATTAGTCTCCACTTGGAGAGGCAGAGATTAATCAGGGATAGTCAGCATGGCTTTGTCAGGGGGAGATCATGTCTGACCAACTTGATTGAATTTTGAGAGGGGATGACTAGGTGTGTGGATGAGGGTAGTGCAGTTGATGTAGTCTACATGGACTTCAGTAAGGCTTTTGACAAAGTCCCACATGGGAGACTGGTCAAGAAGGTAAGAGCCCATGGAATCCAGGGCAATTTGGCACATTGGATCCAAAATTGGCTTAGTTGCAGGAGGCAGAGGGTGATGGTCGAAGGTTGTTTTTGTGACTGGAAGCCTGTGTCCAGTGGTGTACCGCAGGGATCGGTGCTGGGTCCTTTGCTATTTGTAGTGTACATTAGTGATTTAGATATGAATGTAGGAGGCATGATCAGTAAGTTCGCAGATGACATGAAAATTGGTGGAGTGGTAAATAACAAGGAGGGAAGCCTCAGGCTACAGGACAATACAGATGGGATGGTTAGATGGGCAGAACAGTGGCAAATGGAATTTAACCCCGAAAAGTCTGAAGTGATGCATTTTGGGAGGACAAACAAGGCAAGGGAATACACAATGAATGGTAGGATCCTAGGAAGGACAGAGGATCAGAGGAACTTTGGTGTGCATGTACATAGATCCCTGAAGGCAGCAGGATAGGTAGATAAGGTGGTTAAAAAGGCATGCGGGATACTTGCCTTCATTAGCCAAGGCATAGAATATAAGAGCAGGGAGGTTATGATGGAGTTGTACAAAACGTTAGTTAGGCCACAGCTGGAATAGTGTGTGCAGTTCTGGTCACCACACTATATATAGGAGGGATGTGATTGCATTGGAGAGGGTGCAGAGGAGATTAACCAGGATGTTACCTGGGCTGGAGCGCTTCAGCTATGAAGAGAGACTGGACAGGCTGGGGTCCCCTCCCTCACCTCTTTTTCCGATACATTAATGACTGTATCGGTGCCATTTCCTGCTCTCGCCCCGAACTTGACAATTTCATTCACTTTGCCTCCAATTTCCACCCTTCCCTCACCTTCACATGGTCCATCTCTGACTCTTCCCTTCCCTTCCCTTCCTCGACTTCTCCGTCTCCATCTCTGGGGATAGGTTATCGACCAATATTCACTACAAGCCCACTGACTCCCACAGCTACCTGGACTACACTTCCTCCCACCCCGCTTCCTGTAAGGACTCTATTCCATTCTCCCAGTTTCTCCGTCGTATCTGCTCCGACGATGCCACCTTCCACACCAGTGCTTCAGACATGTCTTCCTTTTTCCGCAACCGAGGATTCCCCTCTACCGTGGTTGACACTGCCCTCGACCGTGTCAGTTCTATCTCCCGCACTTCTGCCCTCACCCCTGCCCCTCCCTCCCGGAACCACGATAGGGTTCCCCTTGTCCTCACCTTTCACCCCACCAGCCTCCACATTCAACGGATCATCCTCCACCATTTCTGCTACCTCCAAAGTGATCCCACCACCAAACGTATCTTCCCCTCCCCTCCCCTTTCAGCATTCCGTAGGGACCGCTCCCTCCGAGACACCCTAGTCCACTCCTCTATCACCCCAAACAGCCCTTCCCCTTCGCCTGGCACCTTCTCGTGCAAGCGGAGGAGATGTAACACCTGCCCCTATACCTCCTCCCTTCCCACTGTCCAGGGCCCCAAACACCCCTTCCAGGTGAAACAGCGATTTACTTGTACTTCTCACAATCTAGTATACTGTATTCGCTGCTCACAATGCGGTCTCCTCTACATTGGGGAGGCCAAACGCAGATTGGGTGACCGCTTTGCGGAACACCTCCGTTCAGTCCGTAAGGGTGACCCCGAGCTTCCGGTCGCCTGTCATTTTAATTCACCGCTCCATTCCCACTCGGACCTCACCGTCCTTGGCCTCTTGTATTGTTCCATGGAAGCTCAACGTAAACTCGAGGAACAGCACCTCATCTTCCGATTAGGCACTCTGCAGCCTTCCGGACTCAATATCGAGTTCAACAATTTCAGATCATAACCTCGGCCCCTATTACACATTTTTTCTTGTAATTTTTCCATTCCTTTTCCACCTCCCCCCCCCCCCCCTTTCCTTTTGTTTCTCTCTCACACCTGGCAGCTATCTCTTGCCCTGCCAGTGAGGAAGTAACATATAGGGTGGATAAAGGGGAACCAGTGGACGTAGTGTATTTAGACTTCCAAAAGGCATTTGACAAGGTGCCACACAAAAGATTATTGCTTAAGATAAAAAATCACGGGATTGGGGGTAATATTCTGGCATGGATAGAGGATTGGCTATCTAACAGAAGGCAGAGAGTTGGGATAAATGGTTCATTCTCAGACTGGCAATCAGTAACTAGTGGTGTTCCGCAGGGGTCAGTGCTGGGTCCCCAACTCTTTACAATCTATATTAACGATTTGGAGGAGGGGACCAAGTGTAACATATCAAAGTTTGCAGATGATACTAAGATGGGAGGGAAAGTAGTGAGTGAGGAGGACATAAAAAACCTTCAAGGGGACATAGACAGGCTAAGTAAGTGGGGCAGAGATTTGGCAGATGGAATACAATACTGGAAAGTGTGAGGTTATGCACTTTGGCAGGAAAAATCGTAGAGCAAGTTATTATCTTAATGGCAAGAAACTGGAAAGTACTGAAGTACAAAGGGATCTGGGGGTCCTGGTGCACGAAACTCAAAAGGTTAGTATGCAGGTGCAGCAAGTGATTAAGAAGGCCAATGGAATGTTGGCTTTCATTGCTAGGGGGATAGAATATAAAAATAGGGAGGTATTGCTTCAGTTAACATAGAGATAGGAACAGGAGTAGGCCATTCGGCCCCTCGAGCCCGCTCCGCCATTCAATGAGATCATGGCTGATCTTCGTCTGAGATCTTAGCTGATCTTACCAGTTCAGTACCCCGTCCCCGCCTTATCTCCGTAACCCTTAATCCCCTTAGCCTTCAGAAATATATCCAATTCTCTCTTGAAAATATTTATTGAATTAGCCTTCACAGCCCTCTGTGGCAGGGAATTCCACAGGCTCACCACTCTTTGAGTGAAGAAATTCTTCCTCATCTCTGTTTTAAATGATTTGCCCGCTATTTTTAGACTGTGGCCCCTGGTTCTGTGCTCCCCTGCCATTGGAAACATTTTCTCTGAATTCAGCCTGTCCAGGCCTGCCATAATTTTATATGTTTCGATGAGATCCCCTCTCAATCTTCTAAACTCCAGTGAGTACAAGCCCAAACTATTCAATCTCTCCTCGTAGGTCATTCCCGCCATTCCAGGTATCAGCCTGGTGAATCGCCGCTGCACTCTTTCCATGGCAAGAACATCCTTCCGCAGATGGGGCGACCAAAACTGTACACAATACTCCAGATGCGGTCTCACCAGCACCTTGTACAGCTGTAGTAAGGTATCCCTATTCCTATACTCGAACCCCCTTGATATGAAGGCCAACATACCATTTGCCTTCTTAATCGCCTGTTGCACCTGCATGCTCTCCTTCAGTGACTGGTGCACAAGAACACCCAGGTCCCTCTGCACTTCCCCATCTCCCAATCTA
The DNA here is from genome assembly GCF_052327205.1 of Somniosus microcephalus. Lineage (NCBI taxonomy): Eukaryota > Metazoa > Chordata > Chondrichthyes > Squaliformes > Somniosidae > Somniosus > Somniosus microcephalus. The sequence goes on along the minus strand of NC_140989.1, from coordinate 176,216,143 downwards.
TTGCCATTTAGATAATAATCTACCCTCCTGTTTTTACCCCCAAAGTGGATAACCTCGCATTTATCCACATTATAGTGCATCTGCCACGTATCCGCCCATTCCCCCAACCTGTCCAAATCGCACTGTAGCCTCCTGACATCCTCATCAGAGCCCACCCCTCCTCCTAGTTTAGTGTCGTCAGCGAATTTGGAAATATTGCATCCAATTCCCTGATCCAGATCATTTATATATATTGTGAACAGCTGGGGTCCCAGGACAGATCCTTGCGGCACCCCGCTGGTCACTGCCTGCCACTCCGAAAACGAGCCGTTTATTCCAACTCTCTGTTTTCTATCCGCCAGCCAGTTCTCTATCCACGTTAATACTTTGCCCCCAATCCCATGAGCCTTAATTTTGCATGATAATCTTTTGTGTGGAACCTTATCGAAGGCTTTCTGGAAGTCAAGGTACACCACATCCACTGGCTCTCCCCCATCTATTTTACCAGTTACTTCCTCAAAAAAGGTATTGGTGAGACCGCACCTGGAATACTGCGTACAGTTTTGGTGTCCATACTTAAGAAAGGACATACTTGCTCTCGAGTCAGTACAAAGAAGGTTCACTCGGTTAATCCCGGGGATGAGGGGATGGACATATGAGGAGAGGTTGAGTAGATTGGGACTCTACTCATTGGAGTTCAGAAGAATGAGAGGCGATCTTATTGAAACATCTAAGATTGTGAAGGGGTTGGATCGGGTGGATGCAGGGAAGATGTTCCCGATGATGGGTGAAACTAGAACTAGGGGGCATAGTCTTAGAATAAGGGGCTGCTCTTTCAAAACTGAGATGAGGAGGAACTACTTCACTCAGAGGGTGGTAGGTCCATGGAATATGCTGCCCCAAAAAACTGTAGAAGCTACATCATTGCATAAATTTAAAACAGAAATAGACAGTTTCCTAGAAGTAAAGGGAATTAAGGGTTACGGGGAGCGGGCAGGAATTTGGACAGGAGTCTAGGTTCGGATCGGTCATGGCCCTGTGGGTAGCGGAGCGGGCCCAGGGGCCGTGTAGCCTGATCCTGCTCCTATTTCGTGTGTCTAATTCTGTTAGATGCAGGAGATGGTTCTGTGATAGTGGATTGGCAGTTAGGATCAGATCAGCCATGATCTTATTGAATGGCGGAGCAGGCTCGAGGGGCCGATTGGCCTACTCCTGCTCCTATTTCTTATGTTCTTACACTTTACACCTAATCTCAGCCTATTACCATCTCGTCTAGCTCTTTTGTTTCTTTCACTTCTTTTGTCCGATCGCAGCCCTGCCTTTGATCTAATTTCTTTTCTTTCCAGTTTTGAAGGGTTCGACCCGAAACGTCAACGCAAATTTCTCTCCACGGATGTTGCCTGACCTGCTGAGTTTTTCCAGCATTTTCTGTTGTTTTTTCGGATTTCCAACATCTGCAGTATTTTGCTATCGTACTAGTGTTTGGTTCACTGCCACACCTCTTCTAGGAATGCCTACCTTGAAGAAGTTCTGCTCTTCTCTTCGACGGGATCTCCGTTTGGCTCTTCAACCTTGTTCATCTTCATTACTTTCAGTTTCCCTTCTCGTGTTTGATCAGGTATCTGCCAAGACTCGGTTTCACAGCCACATCATTTTCCTCAGCAACTGTCTCCAGTTCCGACTTATTCCACGTGGATTCCAACTAAACTTCCACCCTTCGTGCTTCGGATCTACCCAGGATTACAAATATCTCCAAGATATTCATCGTTCCTCGAACTACTGCTCTCGCCGCATCCTGAGATCCACGCTCAACGCCATGCGGCGCCACATGAACACTCTCGGCTTCTCTCTTCAGCAACACCGGCGCACTCTATCGCAAAGCTGTCTGGGTCCACAGTTCCATTTCATCCTTCGACTCATCCGACGTGTGGTAAACCACTGTTTGTATTCCTGTTTGTCCTGTTTGTATTCCACTGTGTACATGCCTGGACATGCCTCGGCTGACTCCTCCCACAGGTCCTAGTATAAAGGTGACTGCTCCCCAGCCCTTAGTATCATGGACCGGTCGACCACTCGAGGCAGACCTCCATTCTGTTGTTAATAAAAGCCTTTGGTTACTCTTCTAACTCTCAGTCTTTTATGAGTAATTGATAGCGCATCAATTTTATTAACAACATTTTTATAATGGAGAAGATCCTCACACCAGCATGCCTGGACTTAGATCATCGGGAGGCGGACTCATCCACCAAGTTTACTCACTGGCTTAAGTGTTTCGAAAAATTCCTGACCGCCTCCGAAGCAATCAAATCGGACGAGGACAAACTGGATGTCCTGACCTCCAAAGTGAACCACCGAGTGTACTCGGTCATCCAAGACGCGACCTCGTACGCGGACGCTATCAAGCTCCTCAAGGACCAGTACACGCGCCCAGTGAACGAAGTGTACGCCAGGCACCTCCTGGGGAGTCGTAAACAACAACCTGGGGAATCGACCGTGGAATACCTTCAGGCACTGTCTGTGCTTGGCCGGGCCTGTGGTTGTAAGGATGTAAAGGCCGCCGTGTACACAGAGGAACTTATCCGGGACGCTTTTGTAGCGGGCCACAGATCCAATTACACCCGACAGCGACTGTTGGAGCAGAGTAACCTCGACCTCAACAAGGCCTCTGAACTCGCACTATCGTTGGATGCAGCCTACCAGGGCATGGATGCCTACTCCTCTGCACCGTGGACGCCGCGGGGAATGACAGCCTGGGACACGGTAGGACCGCCTCATAGCGCCGTGCCACCCCAGCCACACCCCAACAACGGCCCAACTACCGCAGCAGTGTCCCAAGGCCAGACAGCAGTGCCCCAAGGCCAGAAATGCTACTTCTGTGGCCAGGCAAAACACCCCAGAGCGCGCTGCCCGGCGAAAAACGCGATCTGCTCGGGCTGCGGGAAGAAGGGACACTGCGCTAGCGTCTGCAGGGCCAAAGCCACCCCGAACCCCAGCAGCGCCGCGTGTGTGCCATGCGGGCCGCCATCTTGGACCTCCCCGGCCATGTGCGAATCACCGGTACAGCAGCCATTTTGGACGCCGCCATCTTGGACGACAGCCGGGACGCAGCAGGCCCCCGACACCGCCTCATCTGATACCCGCAGCGACACACCGACCCCTACGCTGGCATCCGTTACACTGGACCAAGCGAGACCGCACCAACTGGCCAGTTCCACAATGGACATTAAGGTAAATGGTCACGATACAATCTGCCTTTTTGACTCTGGGAGCATGGAGAGCTTCATCCACCCCGACACGGTGCGGCGTTGCTCTCTCCCAGTCCTGCCTGCGCAACAGCGGATTTCTATGGCCTCCGAGTCCCAGTCGGCGGACATCGGCGGCTACTGCGTGGTGACACTCGTAGTAGACGGGACCGTGTACGATCATTTTAAACTTCTGGTCCTGCCTGACCTCTGCGCTGCCGTCCTGCTGGGGTTAGATTTTCAGTGCCACCTTAAAAGTGTTACGATGGCGTACGGTGGACCCCTACCCCCACTCACAGTCCGCAGCCAGCAGCTTCCAAACTGCCTGCCGCGCACCAGGTGCAACCTCTCCACACTCAGAGTCACCCCCCCCAACTGTTTGCTAACCTCACCCCCGACTGTAAGCCCATCGCCACAAAGAGCAGGCGATACAGTGCCGGGGACAGGGTTTTCATTAAAACCGAAGTGGAGCGGCTCCTGAAAGAAGGGATTATTGAGGGCAGCACCAGCCCCTGGCGAGCCCAGGTTGTGGTCGTTAAGACCGGCGAGAAGCAGCGCCTGGTCATCGACTACAGCCAGACAATAAATCGCTACACCCTGCTGGACGCCTACCCACTCCCCCGTATAGCTGATATGGTCAACCAGATCGCGCAGTACCGCGTCTTCTCGACCATTGACCTGAAATCAGCGTACCACCAGCTCCCCATCCGCCCTGAGGACCGCCAGTACACTGCCTTTGAGGCAAACGGCCGCCTCTATCACTTCCTTAGGGTTCCCTTTGGCGTCACCAACGGGGTCTCCGTCTTCCAAAGGGAGATGGACCGGATGGTAGATCAAAATGCGTTGCAGGCCACTTTCCCATATCTGGACAATGTGACCATCTGCGGCCGTGACTTGCAGGACCATGACGCAAACCTCGAAAAATTCCTCCGCACCGCCCAACTCCTAAACCTGACATATAACAAGGAGAAGTGCATATTCCGCACAAACCACCTCGCCATCCTTGGCTGTGTTGTGGAACACGGAGTCATCGGCCCCGACCCCGACCGGATGCGTCCCCTTATGGAACTTCCACTGCCCCACTGCCTCAAGGCCCTGAAGAGGTGCCTAGGGTTTTTCTCCTATTACGCCCAGTGGGTCCCCTACTATGCGGACAAGGCCCGTCCGCTGATCAAGTCCACCTCTTTTCCCTTGACGGCAGAGGCCCGCTTAGCCTTCCACCGTATCAAGGAGGACATTGCCAAAGCCACCATGCACGCAGTGGACGAATCCATCCCCTTCCAGGTGGAAAGCGACGCGTCCGACTTTGCCCTGGCCGCTACCCTCAATCAGGCGGGGAGACCCGTGGCCTTCTTTTCACGAACCCTCCAAGGCCCGGAGACCAGACACTCCGCTGTTGAGAAGGAGGCCCAGGCGATTGTGGAGGCTGTGCGTCATTGGAGGCACTACCTGGCCGGAAAACGATTTACCCTGCTCACTGACCAGCGTTCAGTTGCTTTTATGTTTAACAACAAGCAGAGGGGCAAAATCAAAAATGACAAGATCTTGAGGTGGAGAATCGAACTTTCCACCTACAACTACGAGATCTTGTACCGGCCCGGGAAGCTAAATGAACCCCCGGATGCGCTATCGCGTGGCACCTGCGCCAGCGCGCAGATCGATAGACTGCGGGCCCTCCACAATGACCTCTGCCACCCGGGGGTCACCAGGTTCTTCCACTTCATCAAGGCCCGCAACCTGCCTTACTCTATTGAGGAGGTCAGGACCATGACCAGGAACTGCCAAGTCTGCGCTGAGTGCAAACCGCACTTTTATAGACCAGACAGGGCCCACCTGATAAAAGCCACTCGCCCCTTCGAGCGCCTGAGCGTCGATTTTAAAGGGCCTCTCCCCTCCTCCGACCGCAATGTGTACTTCCTCAATATTATTGATGAGTACTCCCGTTTCCCGTTCGCCTTCCCCTGCCTGGACATGACCAGTGCCACGGTCATTAAATGTCTGAACAACCTCTTCACCCTGTTCGGCTTCCCCAGCTATATCCATAGCGACCGGGGCTCATCGTTTATGAGCGACGAACTCCGTCAGTACCTGCTAACTAGGGGTATTGCCACAAGCAGGACCACCAGTTACAACCCCCGGGGGAACGGACAGGTGGAAAGAGAAAATGCGACAGTTTGGAAGGCCGTCCTGCTAGCCTTAAAGTCTAGGGGCCTTCCAACCTCCCGCTGGCAGGATGTGCTCCCCGATGCGCTCCACTCTATTCGGTCACTGCTCTGCACTGCCACTAACGCCACCCCTCATGAGAAAATGTTTGTCTTCCCAAGGAAGTCCACATCGGGGACATCGCTACCGCCATGGCTGACGTCCCCAGGGCCGGTCCTACTGAGAAGACACGTGAGGACCCATAAAACGGACCCCCTGGTCGAGAGGGTCGACCTCCTCCACGCCAACCCCCAGTATGCTTACATCGCATACCCGGACGGGCGGGAGGACACAGTCTCCATAAGAGACCTTGCACCCTCGGGGGCCGCAGTAACCCACTACCCACTACCACCCCCCCCCCCCACGATCCGATATCCAGCCCCAGCAGACGGCAGGCCTGGGCCCCGCGACCCGCTCGACATCTACGAGGACGACACGCCTGTGCCACAGCCTACGCTGGACTCGACGCCGGAAACTTCACTACCCCTGCCGTCGCCACGCAGATCACAGCGGCAGACAAGACCTCCGGAGAGACTCCAATACACTAACTTTTAATACACTTCACCCCGCCGGACTCAATTTTAAACAAGGGATGAATGTGGTAAACCACTGTTTGTATTCCTGTTTGTCCTGTTTGTATTCCACTGTGTACATGCCTGGACATGCCTCGGCTGACTCCTCCCACAGGTCCTAGTATAAAGGTGACTGCTCCCCAGCCCTTAGTATCATGGACCGGTCGACCACTCGAGGCAGACCTCCATTCTGTTGTTAATAAAAGCCTTTGGTTACTCTTCTAACTCTCAGTCTTTTATGAGTAATTGATAGCGCATCACGACGCTTCAACAAAAAACTTTTTTTCTTCCTTTCCGATGTCAAGGATCGCAAGCTTCATCAACTCTTGGACACCAACGCCCCTCCGGAACCTTCTTCCCCTTCACTTTCCTCTGAACCCCCTTCTCCCAATCTCACCCCCTGCCGAGTTTTCACTATCCCCTCTCTGACCCCGAACGATCAGTCCTCAGCAAAGGCCTGAGCTTCATCCCCTTACGCCCCCACCTCAATGAATTTCGAGCTCGGCACGATGTTGAGCTCTTTTTCCGCCGCCTTCGTCTCCGTGCCCACTTCTCTGGCCAGGAGTCTTCCCCCCGTACAACTGACCCTTTCTCCCGTTTGCAGAATTCCCGTTCTACCTGGACCCCTCCCCCTGGCCTCTTACCCTCTCTAGATCTTTTCATCGCTAACTGCCGCCGTGACATCGGCCGTCTCCATTTCTCTGCTCCCCTCACTCACTCCAACCTACCTCCCTCTGAACTTGCAGCACTCCATTCTCTTAGATCCAACCCTGACATTGTCATTAAACCCGCTGACAAGGGTGGTGCTGTTGTTGTTTGGCGTACTGACCTCTACCTAGCGGAAGCTGAGCGCCAACTCTCCGACACCTCCTCCTACCTCCACCTGGACCATGACCCCACTACCGAACATCAAACCACCGTTTCCAAGACTGTCACTGACCTCATCTCCTCTGGAGATCTTCCCCCCACTGCCACCAACCTCATAGTTCCTCAACCCCGCACAGCCCGCTTCTACCTCCTTCCCAAGATCCACAAACAGGACTGCCCTGGTAGACCCATCGTTTCAGCCTGTTCTTGCCCCACGGAACTTATCTCTTCCTATCTTGACTCTATCTTTTCTCCCCTTGTCCAGTCTCTTCCCACCTACATCCGCGACTCTTCGGACGCCCTCCGCCACTTTAACAGTTTCCAGTTTCCTGGCCCCAACCGTTTCCTTTTCACCATGGACATACAATCACTCTACACCTCCATCCCCCACCCGGATGGCCTGAGGGCGCTCCGCTTCTTCCTTGAACAGAGGCCCGACCAGTCCCCATCCACCACCACCCTCCTCCGCCTGGCTGAACTTGTTCTCACATTGAACAACTTCTCCTTTAACTCCACTCATTTCCTCCAAATCAAAAGGTGTTGCCTGTTGCCATGGGTACCCGCATGGGTCCTAGCTATGCCTGCCTTTTCGTGGGCTATGTGGAACAATCTTTGTTCCAGTCCTACTCGGGTCCCCTCCCTCACCTCTTTTTCCGATACATTGATGACTGTATCGGTGCCATTTCCTGCTCTCGCCCCGAACTTGACAATTTCATTCACTTTGCCTCCAATTTCCACCCTTCCCTCACCTTCACATGGTCCATCTCTGACTCTTCCCTTCCCTTCCTCGACTTCTCCGTCTCCATCTCTGGGGATAGGTTATCGACCAATATTCACTACAAGCCCACTGACTCCCACAGCTACCTGGACTACACTTCCTCCCACCCCGCTTCCTGTAAGGACTCTATTCCATTCTCCCAGTTTCTCCGTCGTATCTGCTCCGACGATGCCACCTTCCACACCAGTGCTTCAGACATGTCTTCCTTTTTCCGCAACCGAGGATTCCCCTCTACCGTGGTTGACACTGCCCTCGACCGTGTCAGTTCTATCTCCCGCACTTCTGCCCTCACCCCTGCCCCTCCCTCCCGGAACCACGATAGGGTTCCCCTTGTCCTCACCTTTCACCCCACCAGCCTCCACATTCAACGGATCATCCTCCGCCATTTCTGCTACCTCCAAAGTGATCCCACCACCAAACGTATCTTCCCCTCCCCTCCCCTTTCAGCGTTCCATAGGGACCGCTCCCTCCGAGACACCCTAGTCCACTCCTCTATCACCCCAAACAGCCCTTCCCCTTCGCCTGGCACCTTCCTGTGCAAGCGGAAGAGATGTAACACCTGCCCCTATACCTCCCCCCTTCCCACTGTCCAGGGCCCCAAACACCCCTTCCAGGTGAAACAGCGATTTACTTGTACTTCTCACAATCTAGTATACTGTATTCGCTGCTCACAATGCGGTCTCCTCTACATTGGGGGAGACCAAATGCAGATTGGGTGACCGCTTTGCGGAACACCTCCGTTCAGTCCGTAAGAGTGACCCCGAGCTTCCGGTCGCCTGTCATTTTAATTCACCACTCCATTCCCACTCGGACCTCACCATCCTTGGCCTCTTGTATTGTTCCACGGAAGCTCAACGTAAACTCGAGGAACAGCACCTCATCTTCCGATTAGGCACTCTGCAGCCTTCCGGACTCAATATCGAGTTCAACAATTTCAGATCATAACCTCGGCCCCTATTACACATTTTTTCTTGTAATTTTTCCACTCCTTTTCCCCCCCCTTTCCTTTTGTTTCTCTCTCACACCTGGCAGCTATCTCTTGCCCTGCCAGTACACTTTACACCTAATCTCAGCCTATTACCATCTCGTCTAGCTCTTTTGTTTCTTTCACTTCTTTTGTCCGATCGCAGCCCTGCCTTCGATCTAATTTCTTTTCTTTCCAGTTTTGAAGAAGGGTTCGACCCGAAACGTCAACTCAAATTTCTCTCCACGGATGTTGCCTGACCTGCTGAGTTTTTCCAGCATTTTCTGTTGTTATTCTGGACAGGCTGGGGTTGTTTTCCTTAGAGCAGAGAAGGCAGAGGGGGGACCTGATTGAGGTGTACAAAATTATGAGGGGCATAGATAGGGTAGATAGAAAGGAACTTTTCCCCTTAGTAGAGGGGTCAATAACCAGGGGGCTTAATTTCAAGGTAAGGGGCAGGAGGTTTAGAGGGGATTTGAGGAGAAACCTTTTCACCCAGAGGGTGGTTGGAATCTGGAACTCACTGCCTGAAAGGGTGGTAGGGGCAGGAACCCTCAACATTCAAGAAGCATTTAGATGAGCACTTGAAACGCCATAGCATACAAGGCTACGGACCAAGTGCTGGAAAATGGGATTAGAATAGACAGGGCTTGATGGCCGGCGTGGACACGATGGACCGAAGGGCCTCTTTCTGTGCTGTATAACTCTATGACTCACTATCAGAGTGAGAGAATACAAGAGCTAGCAGACAAAGTGAGAGAATGAGACAGAAACAAAGAAGGACAAGAGTAAGACACATGGAGAGTAACAAAAATATGGGGAGAGTAACAGAAGTACAGTGAGAAAGGGAGAATAGCAATAGAGATAGAAAGAGAGAGAGAGAGAAACACAGAGACAAGGAGAGAGTAACAGAGACACTTTTAATGACCCCAAAAATACCAGGATTGAGATAGCTTCCCATCTAGATCTGTGAGAACGATGAATGTGGCAAATGGACCTTGTTTGAATAGAATTGGGAATCCCTACCTAATGCGTTATGTTCTGCCCTAGAACAAAATAAGTGAATCACTAACTTGAATTGGGAAATGCACCAGAACCTACCATTTACATGAAAAGTTCAGATTTTTTTAATACAAGTGGATTCATGCACAGGATCTCCCGAGAATAAGAGCCCACTCCTTCAGCACTTGACGAATACAGCCTGTCAGGGCGGGGCATAAAATCCACTCAGCTCACCCAAACTTCTCGAGCCAGCCCCGAGGAGAGGGCTCAGAACTGCCACTGTGCCCAGCCTGTGAAAAGATGTGCCGATAGCAGCTCCCCCAAGATTAGCCATTACCAGAGAAATAATGTTAAAAATGAATAATTATCAAGTTTAAAAAAAATCTTAGGACAGATTCGAAGGACAACTATTGAAGAACTTGCTAATAGACAGAAAAGTGCAAAGGTCAAACAGTTGTGGGCACATCTGCTAGTGGATACCAATGCTCTCTGCTAAGGTGTGCGGCCGCGCACCAGTCGGGAGGTCCCGCGCAGGCCACTCACCAGCTGTTGCCGCTGGAAAAGATCCTGCGCATGCGCAGCAAATTTAAAGGGAATGCACCCAAAATAAATTAGAGGGAGCATTGGTAGATACAGTTCTGTGCAGAATGCAGTGTGAATGAATACATTGCTGTTGTCTGACACATGTACACAACCAAAATAACTCATTTTAGCAGAACCACTGGTGGAAATCCCACCTCCACAGCAGTGTTTACACCAACAGGCTTGTAGTTTTTGTATTTCAGTGGGCAGGAGCAGCAGAAGCACTCTTCCCCACCCCATTCACATCAGCCAACCAGTGTTCAGTCACTAACCTGTACAGACCTTGCCCAGCCATTGGGCAAAGTACCACCACCAGCTAGAGTCGCTAAGCGACCCCAAAACAGCAGCACATAAGATACAACGGGTGAACTGATTAGTTCTCAAGTGCCCCTTGTTTGTTTTTAAAGATTCACATTGCGCCGCACATTAAAAGTCTTACTGATTAGTGATAAAACATTCACTGAATTTCAACTACTCATTCACTGAATTTCAACTACTAGCTAACAAATGTTACTGCTTCAAATGTTCTACTAAGTGGGGCTCATTTCATGGCTTTAATTTTGTAGCCAACAACAGGTTAGGGGTAATTTTGACTTTGGGCGATAGTGTAAAACAGACAATATTGGATCAGCCGCCCATCATACACCTCTTCCGATTTTCATTCCTATTAAAGTCAATGCTCTCAGCCAGGGTGGCAATAAAAGGCCAATGTAATTGTCTGGGTTTGAGAAGGAAAATTGGGCAGGGTTGCTGCTCCCTGTTATCCACTGATGCCTACTGAGTATGAAAGTCAGGTAGGCACAGGCTTTGGCTTCTGCTGTGATGTCCCCCATGGAAAGTAGCCTGCTGGCAAGATGCATGCATAACCACCTGGGTGAGGTCAACCAGTTCCTGTGCAACCATAGCCGAGAGAGGAGCCATTGGCCTAGAAAATGGTTATGGCCCATTTTCAGACGCATACCCAGTGACACGCAACTAGGCGGTGTGAGGCCAGCCCGAAGTCACTCCTCCACAGGCAGCTCACCCATTTTATACAGACCGGTGAGGCAAGTGGGCCAAAGGCAAGTCCCAGGGGAGGGAGGGTAGAGCGGTCGGGATACCGTGAAGTGGGCGGGAGCACTTCTGGTCCTCCTGGCGCCACAGGAATGTTTTAAACATTTACCTTTCGGTTGCGGCCGCTGCTTAGGCTGCAGTGGCCGCTGAAGATTCCAGAGTGGAGCAGGCCCAGGGTCCACAGAGAGGCTCTAAAATAGACATTAGGCCCCTCACAGTTATATATGGAAGTGACCTAACGGCTGCTTTAGGCAGCTACCAGGGATACCCGAAAAATGGCCTAATCCAGTATCGGGTCGGACATCTTTCAGGTGTCCTTTGGGGCGCGGGATGATGATCCCTGAAATTGGCCCTCGTTGCGTCTGTTTTATGCCCATAAAATGGGCTCAATGAGGTACAATTTCTAGGCCAATGTTTTCAGGGGTGGTGGGAAGAAAAAGAACATTAACAAAATGGCCTTTTCTGCCAATTTAAACCGTTTTTGCTACAGCAATACACAAATGAATAGGGCAAATGGAAAATTACCCAAACTTCTGACAAGTCAAAGTAGGTTGCTGGGCTCTAGGTTATAATTCAAATGTTCTCATAACATACTTTGGTTAGCTCCCAAACAGTTTATAATGAGAATGTACTGTCTTTGCAGGGCTGATCTTTGTGGAAAATATTTTTTATCCATATTTTTTATTTTGGTGCTAAAGTTGTCATTAAAAAAAGGTGAGAATATTCTAATGAATTACACTGCACTCCCTAAATGTTGAGAGAGATATAATCTGTACAATCACAGTTGTCTGTCCCCTTCTTGCTCTGATTAATGACTTAGAATTGCTAATCGGAGACAACATTGGGAGTAGACATTTTGTGTAAACTCCCCCTCCTATGACAGCATGAATGTAAAATGTTGTCCATTCATGAGATCCCTGGTGTTATTTCAAAGGGTAAGTTCTTCACAACATGTCAGCACTGAGGCGGTCTCTGACTCGCAGTTCTAAAGCTCAACACCGATCAACATGAGATGCCAGACACCAGCTGCTTTCTTATGAACTATTAGCCAGTTCATCAGACTACCATTCATTTTATTAATGTCTACAATGTAGTTTTAAACATTTCTAAGTACCTAATTTATCTATCAACCTATTAGTGAAATCTTGGAGGTACATTTTGGTGTGTCCCCCCTTAAACTCTGCCTTTACAAAAATCAGATGAGCCCACCTCTTGCCTTCAGCGTTGTGCTCGAAGGCCTCTCCCCTTCTGGCCTCATGACAGGAGGCTTGTTGTGAACCAGCTTCCACCAGCCTGGCTCCCCAAACTGCTGAGCACCCGAACGGAAATACATGGGGCTGCCCACGGAGAGGCAGCCTGCTACAGTGCTCCACCAGGTCGAGGTCTTTTTCCTAAAATGCAATGAGTACAAATATGAGTAAAGTGAAAGAAAGACTTGTATTTCTATAGCGCCTTTCAGGACATCTGAACGTCTCAAACTGCTTTACAGCCACTTAAGTACTTTTGAAGTGTAGTCACTGTTGTAATGTAGGAAACGCAGCAGCCAAGTTGCGCACAGCAAGCTCCCACAAACAGCAATGTGATAATGAACAGATCATGGCCTAGAAATTGGGTTGGGGCGCCAAAGTGGCGCAAAAGTCGCCTGAGCGCAGGATTTAGCGCAGCGATCGGAGTAATTCCGATCGCCAGAAATTCAGTTTCAGTGCCGCTCGAGGGACACGGGGCGAGGCTCGAGGCGCTCCACGTCCCTCTTAGGGCGCTGAAACTGATTATCGCAGCGCAACGTGCCGCAGCGCCACACGCTGCAGCACATCACGCTGCGGTACTGCAGGCTTTCCTCCCACTGTTAAGGGGGAGGTGCCTGCAACAGCGCGATCCCCGATCGTGAGTGCCGGCAAATGAGCCCGGCACCAAGGAGAAGTGCCGGGCTCTCGGGAAACAGCCGGCAATGCCGCGGGGGGGGGGGAGGTTAGGAGGCCGGGGACGGAGGTGCTGGCAGGCGGCCGCCAAAAAAGCGGCCGCCCCGCACCTCCACCTTAACTTGCGCCGCTGCCAGCACAGTAAGGCCCCGTGAACCGGGCGCGGGTAGCGAGCGGCGCAACTGCGGCGTTCGCTACCAAATATCACGAACAGGGCACGAATGGGGCGCTGCGCACACCGATGACGTCATCGGTGGCGGCGCAGCGCAAAAGCCTAACGCCACCATTAGCGCCCCTACTGAATATCGCGGGAGACGCAGCCAGTGGCGCTACAGCCACTGATTGCCTCTTTAGGCGCTAACAGGTGGCGCTACTCACCCAATTTCTCCCCCCATGTGTTTTAGTGATGTTGGTTGTGGGATAAATATTGGCCAGGACACTGGTAGGAACTCCACTGTTGTTCTTCTAAACAGTGCCACGGGATCTTTTACATCCACCTGAGAGAGCAGGTTTAATATTTCATCCGAAAGATGACACCTCAACACAGTGCAGCACTCCCTCAGTGCTAAACTGAAGTGTCAGCTTGAATTTTATTGCTCTGGAATGGGGCTTGAACTCACAACCTTCTGACTCAGAGGCGAGAGTGCTACCATTGGGCCACGGCTAACACCATGACTGGTAGTTAACTTTGCTACTATTACTGTACCTTCATGTTTAAGTACTCTATTAGTTTTCCCTCAACTACTGCACACATACACATTAGAAAAATATTACAGCCATACAATACTGACCTTTCTCTTTTTTAACCTCCCTTATTCAATTTTCCTTCCACACTTTCTCTATTTCCTGAAGTCCCTGTTCTTTCCTGCATTATCTTTCAACTAGAAAGCCATAGCCATCCAGGTGGTGGAGATTTCCGAGATGGCCACCAATACCATCCTGCAATTGGGCAATAGGAGCACAGGTAGGTCCAGAGCTTTCCTTTGTCAAAGTTGAATGGACCATAGTGAGAAATGACACCAATGACTAAGACTGGATAACAAACAGCTTTCGGAATGGACCCTATTCACAACAAAGCCAGTGTTTATCATCAGCACACTGCCAAAACGTCTAAAAAAAAAAAATCACTGTCAGATGCACAATACATCCTTAGCTCCTGGGCAAGAGAGAATAGTGAAGGAATTACAAAACAGAAAAGTTAATCTTCCTGTAACACTATAGAAAACTGCATTATTAAATGGGAATTCAATAACATTTCATACGGTCTTCAGCCTTGGCACATTCTATCATTCTGGAAATTTTCCTCGGACTTTTGCATCAATATTTGCTGAATATTCTTGCCTTCTTTAGATTTTTCCTTCCTACATGAAGCACAATACAATTGTCTGTATCAAATTTCATCTGCCATTGGGTGGGTGTTAATGAGTTTGAAGAATCTTCAATTATACAGTAGGGTCACGTACATCTGCCTGGACTTCCTGTTGTCACACTTACTTCCTGTGGTATGATGTTATCACATCTGGGTGTCACAATTTTGTCTCGTCTAGGCGTGTCTGGCTTCTCTTTCCTGCCTGCTTCCACTGGCTCTGGCTTCCTCTTCTGAAGGCCTCCAGGAGCCGTCTCCCTCCTGGTCCACTGCCTCCTCTTTGCCTGATTACAGGGCCCCAACTGCCACTCCTGCTCTCTGTGACCTTCATCTGTTTATAACTTTTTTTTTTAATGAATCGCTCTGATCTTTTTAGTGTTAAGCAAATTTGTTTTTTGGATCCTTTGGTGTCACCACGGTGCGGACTTGGGGTCAGACAGACAAGGTGGGCTAAGAGGATGAGGCAGGAGCAGTGGGGGAGGGTCAGACAAAGAGTGGGGATGGGGCAATACACAGGAGGGTAGGGGAGTGACATGGGGGAATAGCTGATGAGGAGGAAATGGATGAGGAGTAGGGGAGGATACAAGAGACGGGCCAGTCATTGCAAAACAGAGGCAATGGCCGCAAGATGGTGGTGGGAGGGTGAGGAAATAATAGGAACAGGAAGAGGTAGGGAAGCAATGGGAGCGAGGGCATAATTTGGAAACGAGGCAAGGGGAAAGGATACCAGATGAGGGGGGGGGGGGGGCACCATAGGGAAGCCAGGGTCATGATAAGATATACAAGTTGGAAGGGATATGAAGGTAGGGGTAGCAGACGAGACACTGCATCCGGGCCAGAGTGCTCACCCCAGTCCCACAACCCAAACCCTGCCTCAAGCCCTGGTGGGACACAGCCCCCCGCCCCATGACCCAAATACCAAGGCTGATGTAAACAAGAAGGCATAGGGGAGCTGATTGATGTGAGTGAGGGGGTGTGGTGAAAGAAAGTGATGGGGGGGGGGGGGGCACAAGTATGGGGAAAGTATGAGGGAAGGAAGATAATGGCAGCAAGCATGGCATGGGAAACAAAGTAATAGGGGAGGGGCACAATAGCAGATTAAGGGGCTGGGTAACACACAGGACAGGCAGGTACAGATTGAAAGGGTCAGATGCAATATCAGCGGGACTGTGGTGTCATCAATATAAGTAGAGCATGAGGTACTCTGTGTCCTCGCCATTGCTCCTCCAATCAGTTGCTATACCGTTGGACAGAATATTAATCAAGAAATAGTAGGAGCTTGCAACAAAGGTAATGCAATAATCTTGGAGGACTTTAATCTTCATATAGACTGGACAAATCAAATTGGCAAAGATAGTCTGGAGGACGAGTTCATGGAATGCATTCGCGACAGTTTCCTAGAACAATGTGTCATGGAACCAACCAGGGAACAGGCTATTTTAGATCTTGTATTGTGTAATGAGACAGGGTTAATTAGCAATCTCATAGTAAAGGATCCTCTGGGGCAGAGTGATCATAATACGATAGAATTTCACCTTAATTTTGAGAGTAACTTGCCTAAGTCCAAAACTACAATCTTAAACTTAAATAAATCCAATTACATAGGTATGAGGGGCGAGTTGACCAAGGTAGATTGGAAAAATAGATTAAAAAGGTATGGTGGTAGATAAGCAGTGGCTAGTATTTAAAGAAATATTTCATAATTCTCAATAAAAATACATTCCATTGAGAAACAAAAACTCCACGGTGAAAGTGATCCAACCGTGGCTAACTAAAGAAGTTAAGGATAGCATTAGATTGAAAGAAGAAGCTTATAATGCTGCAAAGAATAATTGTAAGCCTGAGGATTGGGAGAGTTTCAGAAACCAGCAAAGGTTGACCAAAAAATTGACAAAAAAGGAAAAAATAGAGAGAAAACTAGCAAGATATATAAAAGCAGTATGTAAAAAGGAAGAGAATAGCAAAAGTAAACATTGGTCACTTAGAGGCTGAGACAGGAGAAATTATTATGGGGAATAAGGAAATGGCAGAAATGTTAAACAAATATTCTGTATGTCTTCACAGTAGAAGGCACAAAAAGCATACCAAAAATGATGGGGAACCAAGGGTCTAATGAGGGTCTAATGAACGTCATTAATGTAAGTAGAGAAAAAGTACTAGAGAAACTAATGGGACTAAAAGCTGACAAATTCGTTGGACCGGACGGCCTACATCCTAGGGTCCTAAAAGAGGTGGCTGAAGAGATAGTGGATGCATTGGTTTCGAGTAGAAATAGAAGGATATTTCAGATGAATACGTGGAAGAGCAATGGTGCAAGGGGGAGGGATTCAAATTCCTGGGACATTGGAACCGGTTCTGGAGGAGGTGGGACCAGTACAAACTGGACGGTTTGCACCTGGGCAGGACCAGGACCGATGCCCTAAGGGGAGTGTTTGCTAGTGCTGTTGGGGAGGGTTTAAACTAAAATGGCAGGGGGTTGGGAACCTGTGCAGGGAGACAGAGGAAAGGAAAGCAAGGATAGAAGCAAAAGACAGGAAGGAGAAATGCAAAAGTGGCAGTCAGAGAAATCAAGGGTTTAAATCAAACATGGCCACAGTAAATAATTATTCTAAAAGGTCCAAGAGTGTTAAAAAAAATAAGCCTGAAGGCTTTGTGTCTTAATGCGAGGAGCATTCGTAAGAAGGTGGATGAATTAGCTGCGCAAATAGATGTAAACGGATATGATATAATTGGGATTACGGAGACATGGCTCCAGGGTGACCAAGGCTGGGAATTCAACATCCAGGGGTATTCAGTATTCAGGAAAGACAGGCGAAAAGGAGGTGGGGTAGCATTGCTAGTTAAAGAGATTAACACAATAGGAAGGAAGGATATTAGCTCTGATGATGTGGAATCTGTATGGGCAGAGCTGAGAAATACCATGGGGCAGAAAACGTTAGTGGGAGTTGTATACAGACCCCCAAACAGTAATGCTGAGGTTGGGGATGGCATTAAACGGGAAATTAGAGATGGGTGCAAGAAGGGCACAGCAGTTATCATGGGTGACTTTAATCTATATATAGATTGGGCTAACCAAATTAGTAACAATACTGTGGAGGAGGAATTCCTGGAGTGTATTCGGGATGGTTTCCTGGACCAATATGTCGAGGAACCAACTAGAGATCAGGCCATCTTAGACTGGGTATTATGTAATGAGAAAGGATTAATTAGCAATCTTGTTGTGCGAGGCCCCTTGGGGCACAGCAATCATAATATGATCGAATTCTTCATTAAGATGGAGAGTGAAGTATTTGACTCAGAGACTAGGGTCCTGAATTTAAATAACGGAAACTACGATGGTATGAGGCGCGAGTTGGCTGGGATGGATTGGGGAACGTTACTTAAAGGGTTGACGGTGGATAGGCAATGGCAAACATTTAAAGATCGCATGGATGAACTACAGAATTTGCTCATCCCTGTTTGGCATAAAAATAAAACAAAGAAGGTGACTCAACCGTGGCTAACAAGGGAAATTAGGGATAGCATAAGATCCAAGGAGAGGACATATAAATTGGCCAGAAAAAGCAGCAAACCTGAGGATTGGGAGCAGTTTAGGATTCAGCAAAGGAGGACAAAGGGATTAATTAAGAGGGGGGAAATAGAGTATGAGAGTAAGCTTGCAGGGAACATAAAAACTGACTGTAAAAGCTTCTATAGATATGTGAAGGTAGCTTTAACCTTGCAGCTTGAACTTGCAGTTAGGGATAAAAATGCACCCACTATTAGAGCTAGGGGAGCTTAAACAGCAGAAGAGAGGAGACTGGGGGGAAAGAGAGCAAAGGATGGCAATGGATTGTCAAGGATGGCAAAGGAGCTCACTAGGGAGCTGCCAGCACAGGAGCCATCTTGTATCCAACACCGCCTTCAGTGTGCCAGTGCAGCCTTCGGTCGCCTGAGGAAGAGAGTGTTTGAAGACCAGGACCTCAAACCCAGCACTAAGCTCATGGTCTACAGGGCAGCAGTGATACCTGCCCTGCTGTATGCCTCAGAGACATGGACCATGTACAGCAGGCACCTCAAAGCACTGGAGAGGTACCACCAACGCTGCCTCCGCAAGATCCTGCAAATCCATTGGCAGGATAGGCGCACTAACGTCAGTGTTCTTGCTCAGGCCAACATCCCCAGCATTGAAGCTCTGACCACACTCAATCAGCTCTGATGGACAGGTCACATTGTCCGCATGCCCGATACGAGACTCCCAAAACAAGCGCTCTATTCGGAGCTCCGGCACGGCAAGAGAGCCCCAGGTGGGCAGAGGAAACGCTTCAAGGACACCCTCAAAGCCTCCTTGAAAAAGTGTAACATCCCCACCGACACCTGGGAATCCCTGACCCAAGACCGCACAAAGTGGAGGAGAAGCATCCGGGAAGGCGCCGAACACCTTGAGTCTCTTCGCTGGGAGCAAGCGGAAGCCAAGCGCAGGCAGCGCAAGGAGCGCACATCAACCCAAGCACCCCACCCACCCGCCCCTTCAACCACCGTCTGCCCCACCTGTGACAGAGACTGTAGGTCCCGCATTGGACTCATCAGTCACCTGCGAACTCATTTTTAATGTGGAAGCAAGTCATCCTCGGTTCCGAGGGACTGCCTAAGGAGAGGAGATATGTGAAGAGAAAAAGATTGGTGAAGTCAAGCGTAGGTCCCTTGCAGTCAGAATCAGGGGAATTTATAATAGGGAACAAAGAAACGGCAGACCAATTAAATACAATTTTTGGTTCTGTCTTCACAAAAGGAGGACACAAATAACCTCCCAGAGATGTCGGGGAACATAGGGTCTGATGAGAGGGAGGAACTGAAAGAAATCAGTATTTGTAGGGAAATGGTGTTAGGGAAATTGACGGGATTGAAGGCCAATAAATCCCCAGGGCCCGATAATCTACATCCTAGGGTACTTAAGGAAGTAGCCGTAGAAATAGTAGATGCATTGCTGGTCATCTTCCAAAATTCTATAGACTCGAACAGTTCCCACGGATTGGAGGGTAGCTAATGTAACCCCACTATTCAAAAAAGGTGGTAGAGAGAAAACGGGGAATTATAGATCGGTAAGCCTGACATCGGTAGTGGGGAAAATGCTAGAGTCCATTATAAAAGATGTAATAGCAGAGCACTTGGAAAACAGTGACAGGATCGGACAAAGTCAACATGGATTTACAAAAGGTAAATCGTGCTTGACTAATCTACTGGAATTTTTTGAGGATGTAACTGGTAAAATAGATAAGGGAGAACCAGTGGATGTGGTGTATTTGGACTTTCAGAAGGCTTTCGATAAGGTCCTGCATAAGAGATTAGCGTGTAAAGTTAAAGCACATGGGATTGGGGGTAAGGTACTGACTTGGATAGAGAACTGGTTGGCAAAAAGGAATCAATGAGTTGAAATAAACGGGTCTTTTTCCGAGTGGCAGGCAGTGACTAGTGGGGTACCGCAGGGATCGGTGTTAGGACCCCAGCTATTCACAATGTATATTAATGATCTAGACGAGGGAACTAGATGTAATATCTCCAAGTTTGCAGACGACACAAAGCTGGGTGGGCGTGTGTGCTGTGAGGAGGATGCCGAGAAACTCCAGTATGATTTGGACAGATTGGGTGATTATACTGCATCTGCTATGCATCTGCCCAATGTGGATAAATGCAAGGTTATCCACTTTGGTGGCAAAAACAGGAAGGCAGATTATCTGAACGGCAATAGATTGGGAGAAGGGGAAGTGCAACGAGACCTGGGTGTCCTTGTGCACAACAGGACTAGACAGACTAGATGCAGGAAGGATGTTCCCGATGGCAGAGGTGTCCAGAACCAGGGGTCACAGTCTAAAGATAAGGGGTAAGCCATTTAGGACAGAGATGAGGAGGAATTTCTTCACCCAGAGAGTGGTGAACCTGTGGAATTCTCTACCACAGAAGGCAGTTGAGGCCAATTCATTAAATATATTCAAGAAGGAGTTAAGATATATTTCTTAAGGCTAAAGGGATCAAGGGATATGGGGAGAAAGCAGGGACAGGGTACTGAACTTGGATGATCAGCCATGATCTCATTGAATGGCGGAGCAGGCTCGAGGCCAAATGGCCTACTCCTGCTCCTATCTTCTATTTTTCTATGATCTTCCAAAATTCCCTAGATTCTAGAGTGGTCCCAGCGGATTGGAAGGTCGCAAATGTAACACCGCTATTCAAGAAAGGAGGGAGAGAAAAATCAAGGAACTACAGGCCAGTTAACCTGACATTAGTCGTAGGGAAAATGATGGAATCCATTGTTAAGGAAGTACAGGTAGACTACCCTTTATCCGAACTTCCGAAAACCGAAACCCTACCCCGCCGGCCCCGACACCCGCCGACCCCCACCAAGCGTCAGCGTAAGTTGTGCGCACGACCCCCCGCGGACCCCCCCGCCAGCCCCGACCACCGCCGACCCCCCCGACTTACGCTGAGCATCAGCATAAGTCGTGCGCGCGACCCCCCGCCGACCCCCGCCGACCCACTTCCGAAATCCGAAATTCTCCGAAAACCGAAACACAGCTGGTCCCGAGGTTTTCGGATAAAGGGTAGTCTACCTGTAGTATCAGGGCACTTAGAAAATCATAACATAATTAGGCAAAGTCAACATGGTTTTATGAAAGGGAAATCGTGCTTGACAAATTTATTAGAGTTTTTTGAGGATGTAACTAGCAGGGTAGATAAAAGGGGAACCAGTGGATGTAGTATATTTGGATATCTAAAAGGCATTCAATAAGGTGCCACATAAAAGGTTCTTACACAAGATTAGGGCTCATGGTGTTGGGGGTAATATAGGGATACAGATAGACCAAGTGAGTGAGCAGTAAGGTGGCAGATGGAGTATAATGTAGGGAAATGTGAGGTTATTCACTTTGGTTGAAAGAATAGAAAAACAGAATATTTTTAAATGGTGAGCAACTTTCAAATGTTGGTGTTCAGAGAGATTTAGGTATCCTCGTGCAAGAAACACAGAAAGCTAGCATGCAGGTACAGCAAGCAATAAGGAAGGCAAAGGACATGTTGGCCTTTATTGCAAGGGGGTTGGAGTATAAGAGTAAGGAAGTCTTGCTACAATTGTACAGGGCCTTGGTGAGACCACACCTGGAGTACTGTGCACAGTTTTGGTCTCCTTATCTAAGGAAGGATATACTTGCCTTGGAGGCAGTGCAATGAAGGTTCACTAGATTGATTCCTGGAATGAGAGGGCTGTCCTATGATGAGAGATTGTGTAGAGTGGGCCTATACTCTCTCGAGTTTAGAAGAATGAGAGGTGATCTCATTGAAACACAAGATTCTGAAGGGGATTGACAGGGTAGATGCTGAGAGGTTGTTTCCCCTGGCTGGAGTGTCTAGAACTAGGGGGCATAGTCTCAGGACAAGGGGTAGACCATTTAAGACTGAGATGAGGAGGAATTTCTTCACTCAGAAGGTTGTGAATCTTTGGAATTCTCTGCCCCAGAGGGCTGTGAATGCTGAGTCTGTGAGTATATTCAAGGCTGAGATAGAGAGAATTTTGGACTCTAGGGGAATCAAGGGATATGGAGATCGGGCGGGAAAGTGGAGCTGAGGTCGATGATCAGCCATGATCTTACTGAATGGCGGAGCAGGCTCGAGGGGCCGTATAGCCTACTCCTGCTCTTATTTCTTATGTTCAATCCAAAACCTCACTGGAACCCGAGTTCAACCCCTCAGGTAAGAGAGAGACGCCATGGGAGATTCCACTGGTGTTTAGAAAAATCGCAAGAGAAAGTGACTGTACTATCTAACAATTAAGAGATGATTGTGTTTCCTGAGGGGGGAATTCATTACCTTTCTATATGCCGCTGTGCAGAATGTGCTGCCGGGTTTGCCATGGTACTTTGCTAATGAGCAGGCAGCAGGAAAAAAAATGGCATCCATTTTGTGTGGATAAAGGGAGAAACCTCTGAACATTAACCTCCCTGACTGCTGTTAGTGTCAGAAGACCTAGAAATGACAGAAAAGGGGTAACCGCTGAGCTAACTAGACAGGAAGGGATTCTGAATGGAAAACAGGAAGAAGAAAGTACTGCGGAACTGGAATGGAAGCAGCGAGCACCAGATATTTGTTCCAAGAAACGTGACTCTCTGTAATTCGTCAGGACCATTTCTAATAAAACCTACTATTATTTCATCCTCTCTTTTTACATCCAATTCTCATGTTCATGCCTGGCTGAGTAGCATGATAAGAAATGTACAGGAGTGCCTGAATGACCTACATTTGAACAGCTAATAACAGCAATGGCCAGCATTTGACAAGTGCTTAAGCGGTAAATTAAAGATATACAAGTGGCTGCTTATAGATTTGCTTTGAATTGTCGCACTCCTTTACTATTATGCTGTTTGAATATTGCACCTGTGTGTTGGAAATGCTCGGTAAACACAGTTACTATACTGCTTCATAAACCAATGAGTACACTAGGGAAAAACACGGCAACACTTTAATCTATTAGAATTCAACTGTCGCAACACCACATGAGGGTTACAATTTTTCGGGCACCGAATCTTCTGCAGGCTGAATTCATGCCTGTGTTGTGCGTATTTTACCTGTTTCCCAATAAGAAGGCCCAGTGTTTGTCAATAAAAGCACAAATATCTTCCTTCCAGCGGAAGTACCCTTGGCGACCAGTTCCTTCCAATGACAAATTGTACATGGCCAACATCACAACCTGAGAGAGAGAAAGCACAGGCTTAAATCAAACTTTACATCACACAGGAGCCTATGGAAAAAAGACTTGCATTTATATAGTGCCTTTCACAACCTCAGGACGTCCCATAGCGCTTTACAGCCAATTAAGTACTTTTGAAGTGTAGTCACTGTTGTAATGTAAGAAACGCGGCAGCCAAATTGTGCACAGCAAGCTCCCTCAAACAGCAATGTGATACTGACCAGATAATCTGTTGGTTGAGGGATAAATATTGGCCAGGATACCGGGGAAAACTCCTCCGCTCTTCTTGAAAATAGTACAATAGGATCTTTTATGTCCACCTGTGGGCAGACGGGGTCTTTGTTTAACGTCTCATCCGAAAAATGGCACCTCCAACAATGCAGCACTCCCTCAGCCCTGCACTGGAGTGTCAGCCTAGATTATGTGCTCAGGTCTCTGGAGTGGAACTTGAACCCATGAGCTTCAGATTATGGGGCATAAAGGACAGACTAAAACTTGAAACCAGAGGCTAACTGCCTGCTAGTGCTCAAGCTACTTCTCAAATCAAGGAACTATTTTTCCTGCACTTGCTTGGCTGAACCACTAGCTCGATTCAGATCACATTTTATGCCATCTTTAGCGATGTCGGCAAATGAAACTCACTAAACAGTGATTGTTTCTGTCGGAGAAGTCATCATTTGGGGAGGCTAGGAATGATACACAGGGACAATTAACTGTTTTAAGCAGCTGTAGAACCTTGTACATTGTTCTGATAAAACAAAAAGGGATGAAGGTGCACGTGGAATTAGGAAAACAAATTTAGGGAAAATCTGATTCTCAAAATTTGAAATCGGCTACCTTTCTGGCTCCAAAAATGACAAGATAGCTGGTTTCTGTTCCTTTTCTCAATAGTCTTGAAAGCTCCAGTTGTCCCAGCATCCACAGCCTTTTGGGGGGAGAGTTATTGATTTCCACTACCTTGTGTGTGAAAATGTGCTTCCTGATTTCCCTCCTGAAGGGCCTAGCTCCAACTTTAAGATTTTGCCCCCTCGTTCTTGATTCCCCCACCAGAGGAAATAGCTTCTCTGTATCTTCCCAATCGAATCCCTTTAACATTTTAAACATCTCGAAGAGATAACCAATGCACATGGGTGTATTTTGTACTTGTATATAAAATGCACGGAGTATACTTTCACTGATCATACGTACTTGTTGCCATGTAAGCTTCAGTCTCTCGAAGTGCTCCTTCCCATCTTCCACGCAGTCTGAACAACTGAATCGGAAGAAGTTATCACCCCGCAAGTAACTGGGATGCTCTCCCCTTAACTGAGCTGGAGAGAGAAAGAGGAAAAAAAGTATAATGGGATTGAAAGAAGGAAAGAGAGGATCTGATTTACATCAAAACTGGAAAAAAAAAGCAACCTCTTTCGCGAGGTAACAAAATATTCCAAATCAAAGCATTACACAACGTACAGTATACATCCCGACAAGCTCCAAGATGTCAATCTCCACAAGTGAGGCTGTTGAGACACCTCATGCTTATCGGCACATCTCGTGCGTCACCCCAAAGTGCTCCTTCCCATCTTTCGTTATGGTCAATTTCGCAAGTAGATCTCGTGCCTCACTCCTGGCCACGTTTAAAGTAAGTGATTTGCTCTCATTCGGATCAGTTCAAAACAAAAGCTGGCATTTTTATTTGTTGCTGCCTCTGGGGGTCTTTCAGTGCAAAAATTCCAGCACCCAGGCAGCATATACAAGCACATAGGAACAGGAATATGCCATTCAACTCCTCGAGACTGTTCCACCAGTCAGTCAGATCATGGCTGATCTGCACCTCATCTCCATATCCCTTGATACCCTTAACTAACAAAAGTTCACCAATCTCAGTCTTGAAAGCTCCAATTGTCTCAGCATCCAGTGTTTTGGGGGAGGGAGTTCCAGATTTCTACTACCCTTTGTGTGAAAAAGTGCTTCCGGGTTTCTTTCTTGAATGGCGGAGCTCTAATTTTATGAGTGTGTTCCCCCGCCAGAGGAAATACTTTCTTTGTATCTACCCTATTGAATCGCTTTAACATTTTAAACACCTCGATGGCACACTCCTCAAACACTTGCCCCAGCCAAGGCACTGCCTCCATTTACACCATATCACAGAAATCACAGAAACCTCACAGTACAGATAGAGGCCATTTCGGCCCATCGAGCCTGCACCGACACATATCCCACCCGATCCCCGTAACCCCTGCACCAACACATATCCCACCCGATCCCCGTAACCCCTGCACCAACACATATCCCACCCAATCCCCGTAACCCCTGCACCGACACATATCCCACCCGATCCCCGTAACCCCACGTATTTAATCCCCCTAACACTAAGGGTCAATTTTTATCATAGCCAATCAACCTAACCCCACACATCTTTGGACTGTGGGAGGAAACCGGAGCACCCGGAGAAAACCCACACAAACACGGGGAGAATGTGCAAACTCCACACAGACAGTCACCCGAGGCCGGATTTGAACCCGGGTCCCTGGCGCTGTGAGGCAACAGTGCTAACCACTATGCCACCGTGCTGCCACATATGCTCAAAGAGCAACTTTAAAAAAAAAGCTTTTTCTGAATCGCATTTCCAAGACCATAGGACTTTTTACATTGGTGAGTTTATCAAATTACATACGCAGTCCAAGGAGAAAAAAACTGTTTTGCTTCATGAAAGTGTTATTAAGCCCATGGATATGTGTGTTGACTGATGCAAACGTTACGAATAACACTTTTTTGATCTTTGTGTTTCTTTTTTTTAGCCCTTTTCCAGTGATTGTGTGCCAGTATAAACATTAGAAGAGCTGAAACCAAAATCTGACGGACATCATTTGCTTTGTGGCACAGGGATAGTGTTGTGTAAGAAAGAAAGAACTTGCATTTACATAGCGTCTTTCACAACCTCAGGACTTCCCAAAGTGCTTTTGAAGTAGTCACTGTTGTAATGTAGGAAACGGGGCAGCCAATTTGCACTCTGCAAGGTGCCACAAACAGCAATGAAATAATGACCAGATAATCTGTTTTAATGAACCTTCTCTAGCCCCAAGTTCCTGGCTGCACCCTCTGCTTTACCAATTCAGATCTCTCCTCACCCCACTATCAGCGGCAGAGCTTTCAGACACCTTGCCCCCACTCTGGAGACATCCTTCCAAAACCTCTTCATCCTGCTACATTTCTCCCCACCTTGAAATTCACCTTAAAACCTACCTCTTTGACAGTATTATCTACCCTCCTACTGCTGCTTCTGTCTGATTGACCTCCTAGTGTGAAGTGACTTGAAGTTGCTATATAAACACTAGAAGATTATTATTCATCTACTGACCTATTGAATGCAATTGATGTCAGGGATCAGAGACTTGAGCACATAATCCAGGCCAAGGGAGTGCTGCACTGTTGGAGGTGCCACTTTTTGGACAAAACGCTAAATCGAGGCCCTGCCTTCCGTCTCAGGTGGAAGTAAAAGATCCCATGGCACTATTCAAAGAAGAGGAGGGGTGCTCTCCCCCGGTGTCCTGGCCAATATTTATCTCTCAACCAACATCACTAAAACAGATTATCTGGTCATTATCACATTGCTGCTGGTGGGATCTTGCTGTGCATAGATTTGCAATCACATTTCCTACATTACAACATTGACTACACTTCAAAAAGTACTTCATTGGCTGTAAAACGTTTTGGGACATCCTGAGCTTGTGAAAGGCACTATAGAAATGCAAGTCTTTCTTTCATCTTTCTTGCAGTGTTGTCCCATGGTCAATTTAGTGTAAGGGCAGAAAAACACTGTAGGAAAAGTCACATTTTAGCAAGTATGCTTTATTGTTTCACATGTTCTTTTTCAACTTGGTACTCTGAATTTATTGCCTCAAACTGATCCCACCACTACCAGTGATAGACCTGCAAGCTGCAAGATTTCAGCATAGTGTTAGGTGCTCCAAATATTGTCTCCTGACACAAGTCACATTTGGAAGGGCAAAATCTATAAATGTGGTGCTGAATGTAACTCACAGTTCAAATGAACATAGTGAGAATTGTTCACACATCATAGAATCGTACAGCTCAGAAGGAGGCCACTCAGCCCATCGTGCCTGTGCTGGCTCTTTGAAAGAGCGACCCAATTAATACCACCCCCTTGCTTTCTCCGTAGCCCTGCAAATGTTTCCTTTTCAAGTAGTTATCCAATTCCTTTCTGAATGTTACTATTGAATCTGCTTCCACCACCCATTCAGGCAGTGCATTCCCAATCATCATAACTCACTGCATTAAAAAAAAATTCTCATCTCCCCACTTCGTTTGCCAATGATCTTACATCTGTGTCCTCTGGTTACTGACCCTCCTGCCAGTGGAAACAGATTCTCTATCTACTCAAAACCCCTCGTAAATTTGAACATTTCTATTAAATCTCCCCACAACCATCTCTGTTCTAAGGAGAACAATCCCAGATTCTCTAGTCTCTCCATATAACTGGTCCTTCATCCCAGGTACCATTCTGGTAAATCTCCTCTGCACCCTCTCTAAGGCGTTGACATCCTTCCTAAAGTGTGGTGCCCAGAATTCGACATTATTTGGACAAAATGAACATAGTGAGATTCATTTACACATCATGTACAAATGTACATGTGCAGCACACTTTACTCAAATTCTACTGCAACACTGGATTGCATAGCATAAGGTAAAACATCAGTGTACTTCAGACATGAAAAGTCAAATAACAAATGATGAAGCACCCTGCATTCAGTCTCTGGTGTAAATAGGAGCCATCACAGATAATACATGAAAAGTGATTGTGGACACTTACAAATAGACCACATCCTGAGCCCCAGCATGTGACAGCAGCAAGGCGATTGACAAAATATTACCTCATGTAAGGCTGTGCGAGGGACGCCACTCTTGTTTTGTCAACGTCTTACTGCAGAGAGGCTCACGCAGTTAATACTCAACAATGTAAAGCCCTGCTACGAGATATCCCAAAAGGTTACACAGTGGAATTTTCTGAACACCTCACTTAAGATTTACCTGATTCTCATTTACTAAGAATCTAATGTATTACAAAGTATGTACAGCACAGAAACAGGCCATTCGGACCAACAGGTCTATTCCAGTATTTATGTTCCACACGAGCCTCCCCCATCCTTCTATTCCTTTCTCCCTCATGTGCTTATCTAGCTTCTCTGCTAGTCGTCTCAACTACTCCTGTGGTAGCGAGTTCCACATTCTAACCACTCTCTGGGTAAAGAAGTTCCTCCTGAACTCCCTATTGGATTTATTAGTGGCTATCTTGTATTTATGACTCCTAGTTCTGGTCACCCCCTACAAGTGGAAATAGCTTTTCTACATTTATCCTATTCAATACTGTCATAATCTTAAAGGCCCATCAGGTCACCCCTCAGTCTTCTCTTTTCCAAAAAAAAGAGCCCCAGCCTTTCCTGATAGGTATAACCTCTCAATTCTGGTATCATCCTAGTAAATGTTTTTGCACCCTCTCCAGTGCCTCTATATCTTTTTATAATAAATGGAGACTAGAACTGTTCACAGTACTCCAAGTGTGGTCTAACCAAGGTTCTCTACAAGTTTAACATCACTTCTCTGCTTTTCAATTCTGTCCCTCTAGAAATGAACCCCAGTGCTTTGTTTGCTTTTTTTATGGCTTTATTAACCTGCATTGTTACTTTTAATGATTTGTGTATCTGTATCCCCAGATCCCTCTACTCCTCCATTTAGACACTTATTTTCCAAGGAGTATGTGGCCTCCTTATTCTTCCGACCAAAATGTACCACCTCGCACTTATCTCTATTGAAGTTCATTCGCCAATTACACACCCACTCTGCAAGTTTATTAATGTCTTCCTGTATTTTTAACATTCAAACAGAACTGATCTGATCTCGGTCAGACCATGCGTATCTGTATCCCTTCAACCCTACCCCAAACACCATCTCATACCAGTGCAATTTGCAGTGTGACTGCAAAATCACAGGTCATGCTCCATCTGGTGCTGCTCTCTTGGTGATCTATTCATCTAAAATCTGTGTATTGATGGCTCATTAAGCTGAGTGATGTCATCACTGGGGAATGGAAAATGTCTCCACGTTAGTGTCTGCAGCAAGCACTTCCATATGTGGTATGGTGTGGACAGGTGCAGAGTGAAAGAAAGAAGACAGACTTGCATTTATATTAGCGCCTTTCACAATCTCAGGATGTCCCAAAGCACTTTACATAGGAACAGGAGTAGGTCATTCAGCCCTTCGAGCCTGTTCTGCCATTCGATGAGATCATGGCTGATCTGTGATCTAATTCCATATACCCGCCTTTGGCCCATATCCCCGAGTACCTTTGGTTAACAAAAAGCTATCAATCTCAGACTTAGGATTAACAATTGATATAGCATCGATTGCCGTATGCAGAAGAGAGTTCTAAACTTCTACCACCCTTTGTGTGTAAAAGTGTTTCCTAATTTCACTCCTGAAAGGTCGGGCTCTAATTTTTAGACTATGTCCCCTAGTCCTAGACTCCTCAACCAGCGGAAATAGTTTCTCTCTATCTACCCTATCAGTTCCCATTAATATCCTGAGGACTAGAAATTCGGTCTCGCCCCATTTGGGGGCGGTAACTTTTGAAAGCTGGGAAAGTTAGTGCCAGTCGCTAATGAATCCCAGCTTTTTGTAAATTCGGTGTTTGCGCTCCAGGAAGGAAGTGGAGCGCTAAATCAAGCGCTCCACTTCCTTCCTGGAGCGGTAAAGGCCGCAGGTGGGGTGGTTGTGGTGCCGCGCTGCACAATGTCCCGTGCAGCGCTGCACAATGTCCCGTGCAGCGCTGCCGTGATCGAAGACTCCTTCCCTCCCTTAAAGGGAAAGGCCATCGCTGCAGGATCTGCATTGGGACCAGTTAGCTGGTCCCCGACGGATGGCCGCGATCTGACCCGATCAGCCCCATGCACCTCAGCAGAGTGCTGGGCTAATCGATCGTGGCCCAAAAGATTTTTTTAAAACAGAAGAAAAAACATTTACGAAATTTTGCTACTTACCTCAACAACCTCCCCTTTAACTTCCGCCTCCCGAACAACGCCTCTTGCAGATGTTGTTTTCGCCCGGCGATGCTGCAGGGGGCGGAACCGAAGTTCAGGTCCGGGCTGCTACCGGGGCGATGCGCACGGCAATGACGTCACAGTCTCCGGGTGCAGGAGATTGTGGCGCAGAGTGTTACCGCTGCCGCAAACTTCCCGGCCAAGTTAACAGGAGTCGTTCATCTCACCGCGTCCGGCAAGTCGTTAGTGCCACATTATCGCCCCGGGAGGCGATAACGGGAGGTGCTAAGTAGGCCAATTTCTAGCCCTGAATCTTTACAGCCAATGAAGTACTTTTGAAGTGTAGACACTGTTGTAATGTAGGAAACATGGCAGCCAATTTGCACATAGCAAGCTCCCACAAACAGCACTGAAATAAATGGCCAGATAATCGGTTTTAGCGATGTTGGTTGAGGGATAAATATTGGCCAGAGAATTCCCCTTGCTCTTCTTCAAAATAGTGCCATGGGATCTTTTACATCCACCTGAGAGAGCAGGTGGGGCCTCGGTTCAACGTCTCAACCTAAAGATGGCAACTCTGACAGTGCAGCACTACCTCAGTACTACACTGCGTCAGCATAGATTTTGTGCTCAAGTTTCTGGAGTGGGACTCCAACCCATGGCCTGACTGAGAGGAGAGAGTGCTACCCACTGAGCCACAGCTTGCCAGGAACTGTATTCAAATCCCCCACAGCTCAGGTGGTTAAGACATTGAGTAGCTGATCCACACAGACCAAGGCGGCATCAGGTTCAATCCCTGGTCAGTGTCGAGTTGGCTGCTATCTGCTGGACCGGCCATTGGAGTTGCACCAATTGGCTCTGATTTAGGGAGGCAACAATCAGCCCCAGCTCCTGCTCTCCAGGGTACCTGCTGGAAGCGAGAAGTGGACACTGGGTGAGGATGAGTTTGAGCGTGACGGTGACCGTTTTACCTACACCCCCCACGCCACCTTATGGTCAAATAGTTTGAGAACGGCCACTTGGGCGAGACACTGGAAAAGAACCAGCGCTCATGGAACCGCACCCTGCCACGTGCAAGTGCCGTCATGAAAGGAGGGGTGGAGGAGGAAACGGAAATAAAAAGGAAGAGGAAACCATGCATATCACAAATTAAAAAATGTAGATCCTTCAAGATCTTATTTATAACCATCGATGGATATCAAACATGTGTATCTGATTTTTGACATACGCATACATCATTCAAATAATGAATCTAATGATATTTGTGTACATCCATCACAGTATTTTACAACTAAACCTGTGTCATGATTGGAAAATTCAGTCTTTCTGATCCTGAACTCTAAGCTAGCTTGTACAAGCAGTCGGCACCTAGCTTTGTCCATTATTTGAATTGGGTGCAGAGGGTATCCGCATTGGTATTTCCTTTCACCCACTGAAATCAACAGAAGCGCTACTGCACATATGATGTTTATGCTGTCGGGATAGGATGTGGATTTCCTTACACAAATCTTCAGTAACAACACTTTGGGGGTGATTTTCTCAATGCGTAGCTTTTGGAGGCAGGACTCCCACTTTTTGGGTTGTAGTCCCGCCTCCATCAACTTCTGGCCAACCCACGCTATTTTGCCTTGATTGACCTTAGCGGGCTTAGCAGGCCAATTAAGGGAAAGCCGGTTGCAGAGAACATCAACATATGACGTTTCATCTGTCAAAAATTTTTGACAGATGAATTGTCATCGTTTTGACAACTCTGTGAAGTTGTCAAACACTGACATTCTCTGTAGTTTGATGAGGTCTTGAATTCAAGACCACATCAAACTTCTTTCTTTTACAGAAATGAGATGGTTGTTGCATCTGAGAATGCAACGGCCATCTCTCATCTCCAACACGGAGGTCCGAGACTCTCCGCATACACATCAACTGAAGCCTGCAGGGAGGAAAAAAGGTAAGTACACTTTTACTAATACTTTGCACTTACCTCAGATACTCACCTCTCCACTCATGCACCCATCACTTACCTTCACAGCACACTTTTGCACCACCGCCCCCCCCCCCCCGCCCCCCCCAACCCCACTACTCGCCTCGCTGACCTGGCGGGTTTCGGAGCCTTCGGGAAGCTCGCACTTGTGAGGGCAAAAAGGGGATAATCCTTTTTTCTGCCTGTTAACTACCTGTTAACTAGCTTTCGGCTTCCGCCTGGGACACCCAATTTATCGGGCCCCACGAATTTAGCAGTGGGACCAACGGCTGTGCAGATTGGGCGCAAATCGTCTCACTGAAATTGTTTTGATTTGCACCTATTTTACACCCGGAGAATGGCCGCCAAGCATACCAATTTCTACCCATCTCTCTCTTTTTAAAAAAATGAAATGGCCGCGATGTCTCACTTATTCAGGGAGATCTGGATTTCTGCAGCAAATTTTCAAACCTTGTGGGAACCTACCATTTTAGGCCTATGCAAAATCCCAAGCTACTCTGGTAATGTTAGTTATGGAGGCAATCAATGGTGTCAGGGCCACTCCACTGAATAATCAGGGCTGGAGACTAATAGCTCGCAGTAGCTTTTTCAGGAAAGGGCACCCAGTCTACAAATGGCACTTTCCTTTGTCTTACCTTCTGTAACTCAGTATGATTTATGGATCATATGTCTCAATTTTCACAAGAACAAAGAGAAGGTCGATTATATACACACATACATACACACACACATATGTATATATTCAAAAAAAATTACAAGTGGCTGTCTCTTTATATCCCTAAAGTTGCCAAAATGTCTTATTGGGCTACAAACTCCAAGTGTGAGTGCACAAAACACATTAGCTTATGAAATTCCAATGCATTTCATACCTTGCATTTGCCACTTAACAGCTTCCCCAGTAATTTCCCCAGAGGTTCGTCCAATTTTCCACCGTAACTTTGAGGGAAATCAGGGAACCCCAGCGGAAATTCTACCCCCCTTATCTCACACTAACAAAAGGCATTACTCTTACTCTTATAGATGTTTCAGGAGTAGCATACGTACTTGCAGGTATCCACTTCTGGCATTTGTCACAGTAATAGGACATCTCTTCTGTCCAGGATACTTCGCCTTCATCGCCTAGTTCACTATTCAAGGAATCCCCACTCTGATCGTGGGACAGATCCACCGAGGCCTGGTCTTCTGACTCAACTATCAGTAGAGTTTCCCCTTCAACCTCTCCTTCCTCCAAACCCTCGGAGGCAGTCATTCGTGCACATTCGTCCTCCATTTGGCGAGCAGTTAAGCTTTTTGTCTCCCCGTTATCTTCCATCTTCCCAAACCTCTGGCAGAGTTTACACTAGAAAGGGTCAACTGCTAGATACGCACAGCAGCCATCCAAAGAGCAGCTTTATTCATCTAAAGTTAATTAATTCTATCAAGTCTTTTTCCACAGTTACAGAGGGGAAAAATATCTGTCATCTATTAAACATCCAAAGCCATTGATGCACATTCAAAAAACGAGACTACTACTTTTCAGATTGTTGAGAGCTCCCGGGGACCAAGGTGCTTCGCTGAAGTCGATCTGCTTCCAGTTTCTTTGTCAGACTAATCTGCTCCTCCAGGACTCGAAGATTCTCTTTTTTGCGCTCCTGTCGTGCAAGATCTCTGAAAACGCCTTCTCGCAACCTCTACAGAAAGAAAAAGAAAGATTTAGCTTCAAAAGCTTGCCTGGCAGTCAATAAAAATTGTTACATTCATTTGCTGAATATTACAAAGCAGCTTTAGAGAAGCACATCCCAATCGCTCAAGTGACTGAAGGTTTGAGCTCGGAAGCCCAGAGATGCGATTTCTCACTGGAACTCCTTACTACTGGCTGAGCAAGTTTAACTAATTAAAATGCTGCAGGGTGCAGTGACTGGTACAATTGTACTTGGACCCTTTGAATCACGCTTCCTGTCAACCTGTGTACAAGGGCTGATCAAAATGTTTGAGGCTAGAATGTCAACCTTTCAATAAAATCTGGCTATAATCCATTATTTCACTAGATTCACAAAAGCCCGTAGCAAGTACAAACGAAGAAGCTACAGTCCCACTCCAGAGACTTGAGCACATAATCCAGGCCGACACTCCAATACAGTGCTGAGGGAGTGCTGCACTGTCAGAGGTGCCGTCTTTCGGATGAGACGTTAAACTGAGGCCCCGTCTGCTCTCTCAGGTGGACGTAAAAGATCTCTTGGCACTATTTCGAAGAAAAGCAGGAGAGTTCTCCCCAGTGTCCTGGCCAATATTTATCCCTCAACCAACATCACTAAAAACAGATTATCTGGTCATTATCACATTGCTGTTTGTGGGACCTTGCTGTGTGCAAATTGGCTGCCATGTTTCCTACATTACAACAGTGACTACACTTCAAAAGTACTTCACTAGCTGTAAAGCCCTTTGGGACATCCAATGATTGTGAAAGGCGCTATATAAATGTTTTCTTTCTTTTAGCATGTACCTGATCCAAAAGAATAGCATCTCAATCCAGATCACATCCCCTTACATCTGTGATTCCTGATCCAAGTATAAAATGTTCCTTAAATATCCATTCAACTGAATAAAAAGAGGACACTGAACAAAGATACAGTTTACCTGGCATCAGCAGTACATTTTATCGTGCAATTATTATACTACACTTTCCAGAACTGCAACAGTCACTGTACAAGAGCAGGTGAACTGGCATCAGTTCACCATTTGCCCATTTTACTTTCCATCAGCTGCAGTCGGATTCCAACTTGTGATGCCAACTTTTAAACTAAAATGGCAGAGCGGGAACTTCGCTGGGCCACATCAAACTTTGAATGTGAGAAAAGTACCAACTCCCCTGCTGCTTCTTTTCAGTGGCAGTTGGAGACCAATGATCAGTGTGTGGATTTAAGTACACGTGCATGAAGCTTCACTCTCCAGATAGTGGAAACAGGAAATAGAATTTGGTGTTACCCACTTGCACTGGATTATAAGCAGGTACCAGTGCTAACCAGAACCTTTAATATAACTCAGCGCTAGAAACCTAGTCACTTTTCTGTAACTACAGATATGCTCTTCACTTGTTAAATCCCTCGAATCACTCTTGCATTTTCTATGCATAAAAAACTAGGACCCCCTCTCATTGAAAGAGCATGTATCTCAATACCAGGCATCATTAGCAACAGAACCCCTCAATTATCCTGTGGGTTGCATTTTTTAGCCCAGCGGTAATTGTTACAGACTCAGGGGCTCATCTCTGCTTCAGTCTGTGGCACTTTGGTAGCTGCACGTACTCCTGGACCTCAGTTCCTAGCTTTCCCTGTGAGGTGTTAACTGAGCTGAGATGCCGCCTTTTTCTCTCTCCCGTTTCTTGCCTTCCAGCAAAAGACAAGAACCACCCACTAGGAGATAACAAGGTTATCCCACAGAGTCAGCGGGCTGAAGGGAATGGGACAGGACACAATTGAGTAGATTGGGCCTATACTCTCTGGGATTTAGAAGAATGAGAGGTGATCTCATTAAAACATCTAAGATTCTGAGGGGGATTGACAGGGTAGATGCTGAGAGATTGGGTTGGATTTTTCCGGGTCCCACCCGCACGGTGTGGAAGGGACCCGGGAGGCGGCGTGAAACCCGGAGGTGTTCCAGGCCCGGGGAGGGGCAGGCCGATGGTGGGGGTGCTTGGGGGACCGGGAGGAAGCACTCCTGCTCCTCCAGGCCCACAAGGATTGCTCCCCAAGGTTGAGGCTGCCTCGTTGCAGCCACCAGGAATCCCGAGCCCCAGGATCCCCAGCCGCCTGCAGTAAAACCTGCAAAGCAGGTTAAAGTAGAGGCTTCAGGCCTCATTATAATACTTAAATTCCAAACCCGCCTCCTTGCAGCGGGTTGGCAGCCCCCCCCCCCCCACCATCCCTCCTGAATGAAAGGTGAAAGTGGGCGGTTTGGAGGCAAGTTGGGGTCGGGTTTTACATTTGTACAACTTTCACTTCTCCCATGCCCCCAACCCACCCGTTCTTACCTCTGAAAATTCCAGCCAGTGTTTCCCCTGGCTTAAAGTCTAGAACTGGAGGACATAGTCTCAGGATAAGGGGTCGGCTATGTAAGACTGAAATGAGGAGGAATGTCTTCACTCAGAGGGTTGTGAAACTTTGGAATTCTCTGCCCCAAAGTGCTGTGGGTGCTCGGTCGTTCAGTATATTCAAGGCCGAGATAGATAGATTTTTGGACTCGAGGAATCCAGGGATATGGGGATCGGGCAGGAAAGTGGAGTTGATGTCGAAGATTAGCCATGATCGTATTGAATGACGGATCAGGCTCAAGGGGCAATGCGGCCTACTCCTGCTCCTAGTTCTTATGTTCTAAGGAGGGTGCTGCAGAGATGGGACACAACGATACCATGGAGAGCTTGGCAAATGAGAACGAGGATTAATTCAATGCCAACAGAAGTCAGTGGCAATGGGCTGATGAATGATCAGGCCTGTGTGGGACAAGATGCAGACAGCAGAGGTTTGGAGTCTGAGAAGGACTGCTGGTAACTGAAGAAGTCATGGAATGTATGAATGTCTCAGCAGCGGTGAAGTAAGGGTGTTGGTGAGCAATGGTGCAAAGGTGGAAGTCAGCAGTCGTGCACTGTCTGGTTCAGCCTAAGGAAGAATTTGGGAAGGCGTTTGGCAGTTTTGGCCGCGGGGGCAGGTTGGACAGCCGGGGGGGGGGGGATAAAGGTCAGAAGGTGGCTCAAAAGGTCTTCGACCTGAAACGTTAACTCTGTTTCTCTCTCCACTGATGTTATCTGACCTGCTGAGTATTTCCAGCATTTCCTGTTTTTATTGCCTATAATATGCTTTTTAAGATATGGTTTCCAAAGAGTCCAAATTGAACAATACAATAATGGAAGGTACTCTGGGCTACGTCATCCCTCTAATGCTAAAAGAGAGGAAGAACTGCCCAAGTTAGTCCCCGGAATCGAGTTTCTGTACAAGAATCCACACATGGTCTGTACTATGCTGGTGATAGAAACCAAGGAAAACCAAGCAATGATCTTCCAATGCTTCAGGTGATGCCATTGAGGATTCTGCCATTCCCATTTACACCTCTTCTAGACTCCTCTTTTGTTTCTTTATGTTGGACTTTATGGGAATGTTGTCCCATTCTAATCTCCTTTCACCATCATCCCTTTTGTCATTTAATCTCTCCTGCCTTCCACCCCATCAAAGACCTTCCCTTTTGTTCTTTCCTCCCCCCTACCCCCCTGCCTCTGTACTTGCTTAAAATCTGTTACATCTCTAACCTTTCCCAGTTCTGATGAAAGGTCATCGCCCTGAAACATTACCACCGTTTCTCTCTTCACAGGTGCTGCCTGACCTGCTGAGTGTTTTCAGCATTTTCTGTTTTTGTTCATGAAGCTCCCCACCTTCAATTAATGGAGCCACTGTGTAATGGGGGTATGATGTACGTACTCCTATTGTTGTCAGGAGGATGGTGCTAATGCACACACTCATTTTATGTTGAGATGCTCAGTGCCAAGCAGGTGATGTTTCTGGTAGCTACTGTCCATCTAGTAAGGACTCAAACCCACTCTGGTCAGTTATCTAATAACTAACTTATTACTATTCTCCTTGGGAGTGTGAAGGAAAGTTCAGATCTCCTCGGGATTAGAATCATAGAATGGTTACAGCACAGAAGGCAGCCAATCAGCCCATGCCAGCTCTCTGCAAGAGCACTTCAGCTAATCCCACTCCCCTGCCCTTTCCATGTAGCCCTGCAAATGTTTTTCTTTCAGGTACTTATCCAACTCCCTTTTGAAAGCCACGATCGAGTCTGCCTCCACCACTCTTTCAGGCAGTGCATTCCAGATCCTAACCACTCGCTGCGTAAAAAGTTTTTCTTATGTCGCCTTTGGTTCTTTTGCCAATCACCTTAAATCTGTGTCCTCTGGTTCTCGACCCTTCCGCCAATTGGAACAGTTTCTCTCTATCTACTCTGTCTAGACCCCTCATGATTTGAAACACCTCTATCAAATCTCCTCTCAACCGTCTCTGCTCTAAGGAGAACAACTCCAGCTTCTCCAGTCTATCCACGTAACGGAAGTCCTTCATCCCTGGAATCATTCTCGTAAATCTTTTCTGCACCTTCTCTAAGGCCTTCACATCCTTCCTAAAGTGCGGTGTCCAGAATTGGACACAATACTCCAGTTGAGGCCGAACCAGTGTTTTATACAGGTTCATCATAATTTCCATGCTTTGTACTCTATACCTCTATTGATGATGCCTAGGATCCCGTAAGCTTTTTTAACTGCTTTCTCAACCTGCCCTGCCACCTTCAACGATTTGTGCACACATACCCCCAGGTCTCTGTTCATGCACCCCCTTTAGGATTGTACTCTTTAGTTTATATTTCCTCTCCCCATTCTTTCTACTAAAATGTATCACTTCACGCTTTTCTGCATTAAATTTCATCTGCCACCTGTCCGCCCGTTCCACCAGCCTGTCCATGTCCTCTTGAAGTCTATCCCTATCCTCCTCACTGTTCACTATACTTCCAAGTTTTGTGTCATCTGCAAATTTTTAAATTGTGCCTTGTACACCCACATCCAAGGCATTAATATATATCAAGAAAAGCAGTGGTCCTAGTACCGACCCCTAGGGAACACCTTCCTCCAGTCCAAAAAACAACCATTCACCACTACTCTGTTTCCTGTCATTTAGCCAATTTCGTATCCATGCTGCCGCTATCCCCTTTAATCCATGGGCTTCAACTTTGCTGGCAAGCCTATTAGGTAGCACTTTGTCGAATTTTGGAAATCCATGTACACCACGTCAACCGCATTGCCCTCATCAACCCTCTCTGTTACCTCATCAAAAAACTCGATCAAGTTGGTTAAACACAATTTGCCTTTAACAAATCCATGCTGGCTTTCCTTAATTAATCCACACTTGTCCAAGTGACTGTTAATTTTGCCCGATTATTGTTTCTAAAAGCTTCCCCATTACCGAGGTTAAACTGACCAGCCTATAGGTGCTGGGTTTATCTGTACACCCTTTTGACTTAAGTAGATGACACACCTCATGATGGAAGATTGGACAGGGCAATCCTGTATGACAGACTTGATAATCAGATACTGAGCCAGGCAGAGTAGCTGATAATTAGCCAGCCAAGCTGACTCATTGATGGGATCTGGAAGGTTAGACCTGTCTCCAGGGGCTGGGATGCTTCCCATTCAGCTCCAGATTATCCAGTAACCTAGTGCTGTAAGGTGGTCCGAGCTGGAGCAGCAGTACCAGGCAGGCAGGTTAACCTCCAGCAGCAGCACCACCCGCCCCACACCTCCCCCCGCAGCACCACCCGCCCCACACCTCCCCCCCACCCCGCAAACTGGAGGGTCCCTGTGCCTAAACCTCTAGACATAGTTAAGTTGGGTACACGCTTATGTGGAATTGGGTAAATAT
Source organism: Somniosus microcephalus (assembly GCF_052327205.1). Taxonomy (NCBI): domain Eukaryota; kingdom Metazoa; phylum Chordata; class Chondrichthyes; order Squaliformes; family Somniosidae; genus Somniosus; species Somniosus microcephalus. The sequence goes on along the minus strand of NC_140989.1, from coordinate 176,176,450 downwards.
AGATTTCTTAGTAACAAAAGCAGAAAGGGCTGTAAACAAACAATAGATCAGTCAGCATTGTGGAGAGAACAGCCCGGGTTTCAGGCCCGTACGTAGTGTTGTGAAGAAGGGTACAAACCCAAAAGACTGACTGTACCTAGCCTTCTCTGTTTTGCTTTTACCTTAAAATCGGAGTGACTATTGATACCACACAATTCTGGGTTAGGGATTAAAGTTAATGGTTAGGGACAGGGGGAGGATAGGGGTGAAGGATAGAGATAAGGTTAGGGATTGTACAGCATAGAAGGAGGCCATTCGGCCCACCGTGCCTGTGCTGGCTCGGTGAAAGAACGATCCAATTAGTCCTACTCACCTTGCTCTTTTCTCCCCCCAGAGCACTGCAATTTTTTTCCCTCCAAGTATTTATCCAATTCCCTTTTGAAAGTTACTGCTTCCACCACCCTTTCAGACAGTGCATTCCAGATCACAACTCGCCATGTAAAAAAGTTCTCCTTTCTCCTGGTTCTTTTGCCAATTACCTTAAATCTGTGTCCTCGAGTTACCATCCTTCCTGCCAGTGGAAACAGTTTGTCCCTAATTATTCTATCAAAACCCCTCGTAACCTTGAACACCTCTATTAAATCTCACCTTAACCTTGGACACAATACGCCCAGCTGGGGCCTAATCAGTGATTTCTGAAGGTTTAGCTGAACAACTTCCATTTATTTGGTGCCTTTTAATGTAGTAAAACAACCCAAGACACTTCTTGGCAGGAGCGATTATCAAACACAATTTGAAACTAAGCCAGATATTAAAACAGGTGACCAAAAACTTGGATAGTTGTGGTTATTGAAAGCGTCAGCCGTGGCTCAGTTGGTCTCCTCTCCAAGTCAGAAGCTCATGGGTTCGAGTCCCACTCCAGAGACTTGAGCACACAAATCTAGGCTGACACTGTAGTGCTGAGGGAGTGCTGCACTGTCGGAGGTGCCATCTTTCAGATGAGACGTTAAATCGAGGAGGCTCTGTCTGCCCCCTCAGGAAAAAAGTAAAAGATCCCATGCATTATTTGAAGAGGAGCTGGGGAGTTCTGGTGTTTTGGGCCAATATTTATTCTACAACCAACACCACTAAAAATAAAAACAGACGATCTGGTCATTTTCAGATTGCTAGTTAGTGGGAACTTACTGTTCGCAAATTAGCTGCCGCGTTTCCTACATTACAACAGTGGCTACACTTCAAAAGTACTTCATTGCCTGTGAAACGCTATGGGACGCTCTGAGGTCCTGAGAGACGCTCTATAAATGCGAGTCTTTGTGTTGGGTGAGCAAAGCCTCCCGCCCGGTGCTGGGGCGTCTCCAGGCTGATCACAATGGCCGGCCGCGCTGATCCAATCAGGGAGCTCAGTGCGGGTCGGCGGCTCGTGCTCCGGAGCGCACTGTCCCCCCCACCTCACGTGGCCCAACGGTCGCCTCAACCTCGCCCCCCGCCGGCATTCAATACACCTTCCCCGCCGAAAGGGCACCATTGCCACCTTACCCCGCTCCGGTCGCTGGGAGCGGGTGCGAGATTGAAACTCCAGCGCCAGGCTGCGTTCTGGCCTAGACTCTCAGCGCCGCCACCGAGAGACCGACCTCTCTGTCCAGCTGCTGCCTCAGGTGCACTCCTGCCACGGTTCCCGCCGTCAACGCCAAGGAAACGCCGAGTACCACCTTAGATATCGCCGACATCCTGCGGCCTGGAAAACCGTCACCATGGAGACCGAGACCTGGCCAGCCGAGCTCCAGATTCCAGGCCTGACGGGCCGAGCGCGGAGAACGTGGATCCCCAGGCGCGAGCAACCGAGACGGAAACGTCATCACCATGGAAACCTTGGGCTCCGAGAGGCAGGTCCCAAACAGGAGTAACAGCACCAAAGCAACTGGGCAAAGTCTGGGGCTTCCTCTGGTGCTCTTGTGGCAAAGGCTGCATTTAAGATCATGGGCAAAAGAACCAGAGGGCAAATTAGATTTTTTTTATAACGCAGCCAGTTGTTGTGATCTGGAATGCAAACCAAAAGGACTATTCTGCGAGTGGGCACTGCCAGCAGGGAGTAACGTGAGTGACTTCAGTTATGTGGAGAGACTGAAACATAGAAGATAGGAGCAGGAGTAGGCCATTCGGCCCCTCGAGCCTGCTCCGCCATTCAATGCGATCATGGCTGATTATCCAAACTCAGTACCCTGTATTATGTCCATGTATAATTGAGACACGGACTGCAGGAGTTGGTTATAACAGGTCTTTACTGAATGGAGGCAACCTGGAACTACTATGCAAATGTTACTACACAGGCTTATATACAGGGGTGGTCACTACTGGTACTGCAGTATACAGGGGCTGCAGAATATAGTTCCTTCTGCAAAGTACATACACTACAATTCCTCCCCTTTTAGCTAAACAGTACATAACATTCGATTAACAATGAAATAACATATTTACAATTACAGTTGCTAGATACATTAGTTGAAGTTAAGCAATTATAAGTTCAGTCTTTGAGGAGGCTTCCTGATTCTGTCTGGATAACGCCTCTTTGGGGTATCAGGTTCTTCTGGCAACGTTGGGTCGGGATCAATGTCGTTGTTTGGTTCGTCTGCTTCCAATATCACCGATTCTGAGGTAGATGCAATTGGTACGTCGGTTTCATCGCCAGGTGTATCAGATCGTGGTGTGGAGTTGACGTTTTCCAGTGACTCTAGAATCTGGTCAGCATGGTGTCTTACAATGCTCTCTCCAACGTCCACGGTATACATTAGAGGTCCTTGCCGTGTACAGATCGTTCCTGGCTGCCATTTCTCTGTGCGGTAGTCCCGGGCCAAAACTGTTTGACCTATCTTAAAACTCCTGGTCGGCCTTTCATTCCTATTCTGAAACTGCCTGTTCTCCACATCTCTTCTGATGCTTGGCTTAACCAAATCGAAGCGGCATCGTAGTCTTTGATTGAAGAACATCATGGCTGGAGTTTGGTTGGTAACCGCATGTGTCGCATTCCAGTCGGCAAACAAGAAGTTATCCACCTTGTGCTGTAGGGGTATATCTTCATTACACATTGCTTTGATAGCCTTCTTGAATGTTTGAACGAACCTCTCGGCCAATCCATTAGTGGCTGGATGATATGGGGCGGATGTGTAATGCTTAACACCATTGTTCTTTAAGAACCTCCGGAACTCTTCAGACACAAACTGTGGTCCGTTGTCGGAGCAAATCTGTTCAGGCAGCCCATTCCTGGCGAATATGGTTCGTAAGACTGTGATAGTTTTTTCTGTGGTGGTTGAGGACATTTTTATTACCTCTGGCCACTTTGAATGTGCATCCACCGCAATTAAAAACATCGAGTCCATAAATGGACCAGCAAAATCAATGTGCACCCTTTGCCATGGAGATGAGGGCCACTCCCATGGATGTAGAGGGGCTTGTGGTGGGGCGTTTTGGACCTTCTGGCATCCTGTACAGCTCTTGGTCATCTCATCGATTTCTCTATCGATTCCCGGCCACCACACAAATGCTCTGGCTAAGTTCTTCATTTTTACCCCTCCCAGATGACCCTCATGAAACTCATTGAGCACTCTATCCTTCAATTTGGGTGGAATTATTACTCTGGATCCACACATCAAGGTTCCTCTGCACACTGACAGCTGTTGTCTTCTCGGCGAGAATGCTGGCAGCAGTGGTTCGCCATGTGCTGGCCATCCCTTCACCGTTAAATCATAGACCCAGGAGAGTGTCGGGTCATTTCGTGTTTCCTTTTCTATGTTTGCATTCGTCACAGGGAGACATTCGACTATGGTCGAGTGGAATATCTCCACTGGATCCACTGCAAGTTCTTCTTCCACCGTCGGCAACGGTAGGCACGACAATCCATCAGCATTCCCATGCTGTTTAGTTCCTTTGTACTCGATGTCACATTGGTGTGCCCCTAGGAAAAGGGACCACCTCTGTAGCCGTTGTGCTGTCATTATCGGGACGCCCTTCTGAGGGTTGAAAATGGAGACGAGGTTGATGATCAGTAAGTAGAGTAAATTTCTGACCGTGCAGGTAGTGATTGAACTTCTTCACCCCCCACACCAGGCTGAGGGCCTCTCTGTCAATCTGGGCGTAGTTGCGCTCGGCTGAAGTTAACGAGCGTGACGCAAAAGCTATCGGCCTCTCTGAACCATCAAGGAATTTATGTGACAGTACCGCCCCAATGCCGTAGGGAGACGCATCACACGCCAGTCTTATCGGTAGTGATGGGTTGTAGTGAGCCAATACTTATCTTGAAGTGATTAGGTCCTTACTCTTCTGAAAGGCCCGCTTACATTCATCGCTCCATTTCCATGCTACTCCCGTTTGTAGTAGGGCGTTCAGTGGGTGCAGAATTGTGTACAAATTCGGCAAAAACTTATGGTAGTAATTCACCAATCCGAGGAATGACCTCAGTTGCGACACATTTTCAGGCGCTGGAGCCTTAACTACCGCTTCAATTTTGTCAGGGGACTTATGTAACCCCTCTTCATCAATCACGTGGCCACAATACGATATCTGTTTCTTAAAAAACTCGCACTTGGGGCGATTGGCCCGTAGCCCATGTTCACGTAGTCTAGTGAGCACCTGCTCTAGGTTGGTAAGGTGTTCACTGTCATCTTCACCTGTCACCAGGATGTCGTCCAAGTAACACTGAGTCCCCGGAATTCCTTGCAGGACTTGTTCCATCGCTCTTTGCCATATCGCCGGAGCTGATGCTACTCCGAATACCAGTCGATTATACTGGTAAAGACCTTTGTGAGTGTTTATCGTGAGATACTTCCTAGAGGATTCTTCAACCTCCATCTGCAAATATGCTTGTGCTAGGTCAATTTTTGTAAAACGCTTCCCTCCAGATAGTGAGGCGAAGATATCTTCTATCCTTGGAAGAGGATATTGTACTGTGTGAAGGACTGGGTTCACCGTCACCTTGAAGTCCCCACAGATGCGAACCTTCCTTGGCTCCTCAGGCTTATTGTTTAACGTTTTCTTCATGACAGGAACGATGGGTGTCGCCCACTCGCTCCAGTCTACCTTAGATAACACGCCTGCATTCTCCAGATTCTCCAGCTCTGCCTCGACGGCTGGGCGAATTGCATATGGTACCGGTCTTGCTTTGAAAAACTTGGGAATTGCATTCTCTTCTATTTTTATCGAGGCGGTTACGCCTTTAAGTGTTCCCAGTTCTTGTTGAAATACCTCTTTGGCGTCAGCTAAGATTGTTGACAATCGTCCAGGAGTGACGTCGTGATCCTTTTTACCAGCCACCGTCAGTGCCTGAATGGAGTGTCAGTCTAAACTTATCTTTCTGATCCATTCACGCCCCAATAACGGTGGTCCACCATCTTGCAGTATGTACAGATACAATTTCTGTCTTTCTTTGCCGTTGTATTCGACAGGCACCCTTATTTTTCCTCTGGGGTATACTTTTTGCCCCGTATACGTCTTCAAGAAAATGGATGTCTCTTTCAAGGGTATGTGTGAGAATAGCCGCTCGTAGTCTCGTCGATTCATGACGGTTAGCGCTGATCCTGTATCCAATTCCATTTTGACTTGGGACCCTGCTATCGTGAGGGTGACCCAAATGGTTCGGTGATCCTCTTTTGCGATTACGTTGTGAAGTTTGAGACAGCTTAGTCTCTTGTTCCCGGATTCACTATCGCTCATCTGGTCTTCGGAACTACTGTCCGTCGTCTTTTGTACTTTCCTGTATGGTTCCTTAGCAGCCTTTTTGTTGTCGTTGGTCTTCTTCCCAGACCTGCAAACTCGTGCAATGGGGTCCCGTCTTTCCGCATTGCCTGCATATTTTGTCCTTGGACCAGCAGTCCTTCTGGTCATGGGTTGTTCTGCCGCAGCGATAACATTTTGCAAATCCCCGTGTCATTTCATGGTGTGGTAAACCACTGTTGTTAGTATTGTTGTTCACCACTGTTGTTAGTACTGTTGTTCACTGTTAGTACTGTTGTTCACTCTTGCATATTGTTGTACTTGTCTGTGCATGCCTCAGCTGACTCCGCCCCTGGCTCCACCCTCATGGCTGGGTATAAAGGTCGCTGCTCAGAAGCCTCCGGCCCTTTTGGATACCAGGCAACCACAAGAGGCATGCTCTGTTCTTTGGTAATAAAAGCCTGTTTATTACTTTCTCAATCTCCAGTCTTTTGTAGCAATTGATAGTGCATCAATTTTATTACCAAAGTTAAATGTTGGCTGCGGATGCTGATCAACCGATGGCGCAAAACGCTGAGCAGCAGGCGCTGCTGCGAGCCCTCAGACCAACATGCCTGGACCTAGACCCCCAAGAAGCGGGTTCGTCGACTAAATTCGCACAATGGCTGCGTTGCTTTGAGGCGTATCTGGAAGCCTCGACCGTGACTCTTGATGAAAATAAACTGAAAATCCTGGCCTCGAAGGTGAGCCACCAAGTCTATACTTTAATCCAAGATGCGACGACCTACGCGGCGGCTATCGACCTACTGAAAGGGCAGTATGCACGCCCGGTTAACACGGTCTATGCCAGGCACCTTTTAAGATCTCGCAGACAGCAGCCCGGGGAATCGGTGGAAGCCTTCCTACGGGCACTGCGGGTACTCGGACGTGGCTGCGACTGCAAGGAAGTATCGGCCGCGGCACATGTGGAGGGACTGATACGAGACGCTTTCGTTGCGGGTCTAAGGTCCGACTACTCCCGGCAGAGGCTGCTGGAGAAGGGTGAAATAGACCTGACAAAGGCAGTGTCCCTCTCGCTCGACGCGGCCCACAGAAATATGGACGCTTTCTCCCCTCATCGCCCCGCGCCGTGGACGCCGCAATCTTGGGCCATGGGACCGCCACCTCCGACTGCTGCAGCGATGTCCAAGGCACAAAAATGCTATTTTTGTGGCCAAGCTAAACACCCTAGAGCACGCTGCCCCGCGAAGAATGCTACCTGCTCCGGCTGCGGGAAGAAAGGTCACTACGTTAGCGCCTGCAAAGGGAAGACCGCTAACGCCAGCAGCGCTGCGTGCGAACCGTGGGCGCAGCCATCTTGTCTGCCATCTTGGGCTCCCCCAGCCGCGTGGGGATCGGGACCGTGGGCGCCGCCATTTTGTCCGCCATCTTGGACGCCTCCGACTTCGGTTACGGGAGACCCGGACTCCACCACCGCCTCATCGGACGACCGCATCGACACGCTTGAACATACGCTGGCTTCCGTGACGCTGGATCAATCTCTCCCGCATCAACTGTCCAGGTCCATGATGGACATTACGGTAAACGGCCGCGCCACTACCTGCCTTTTTGACAGCGGGAGCACGGAGAGTTTTATACACCCCGACACGGTGCGCAGTTACTTTCTCCCGGTCCTGCCGACGCGTCATCGCATCTCTATGGCTTCCAAAGCCCAGTCAGCGGACGTCGGTGGCTACTGTATGGTGACTTTTTCAGTGCAGGGTACTGAATACAAAAATTTTAAACTTCTGGTCCTGCCCCATCTCTGCGCTGCCGTCCTACTGGGGTTGGATTTTCAGTGCCACCTTAAGAGTGTCACTTTAGCGTATGGTGGACCCCTCCCCCCTCTCACAGTCTGCAGCCAGCAGTTTTTAAATCGCCCGCCGCGCGCCATTTGCAGCCTCTCCACCCTTAAAGTCTCCCCCCCCTCCTTGTTCGCTAACCTCACCCGCGACTGTAAGCCCATCGCTACCAAAAGTAGGCGTTACAGTGCCGGGGATAGGGGTTTCATTAAATCCGAGGTAGCGAGACTCCTGAAGGAAGGGATTATCGAGAGCAGCAATAGCCCATGGCGAGCACAAGTGGTGGTGGTGAAGGCTGGCGGCAAACAGCGCCTAGTTATTGACTACAGCCAGACGATCAACCGCTACACCCAGCTGGATGCATATCCACTCCCCCGCATATCTGACATGGTCAATCAGATAGCACAATACCGGGTGTTCTCGACGATTGATCTGAAGTCGGCATACCACCAGCTCCCCATCAGGGCTGAGGACCGCCAGTACACAGCTTTTGAAGCTGACGGTCGGCTCTATCACTTTCTCAGACTTCCCTTCGGCGTCACCAACGGAGTTTCTGTCTTCCAACGGGAGATGGACCGGATGGTTGACCAGAACGCGCTCCAGGCCACTTTCCCATATCTAGACAACGTCACCATCTGCGGCCACGACCAGCAGGACCACGACGTTAATCTAGAGAAATTCCTCCGGACGGCCCAGCGGCTGAATCTCACATATAACAAAGACAAATGTATGTTTCGTACTACGCGCCTCGCTATTCTTGGCTGCGTAGTGGAGAATGGAGTCATCGGCCCAGACCCCGATAGAATGCGCCCCCTTATGGAGCTCCCCCTCCCCCACTGCCAGAAAGTACTGAAGAGATGCCTGGGGTTTTTCTCTTACTATGCTCAGTGGGTGCCCAACTATGCGGATAAAGCCCGACCCCTCATCAAGTCCGCCTCCTTCCCCCTGACAGCAGAGGCCTGTGCAGCCTTCACTCTCATAAAAGGAGACATTGCGAAGGCCACAATGCACGCTGTGGATGAGTCCCTCCCTTTTCAAGTGGAGAGCGACGCATCCGACTTTGCCCTAGCTGCAACCCTTAACCAGGCGGGGAGACCCGTGGCCTTTTTCTCAAGGACCCTCCAGGGCCCCGAGATTCGACACTCCTCTGTCGAAAAGGAGGCCCAGGCCATTGTGGAAGCCGTGCGACATTGGCGGCATTACCTGGCCGGAAAACGGTTTACCCTGCTCACTGACCAGCGTTCAGTGGCTTTTATGTTTCATAATAAGCAGCGGGGCAAAATCAAGAATGACAAGATCTTAAGGTGGAGAATCGAACTCTCCACCTACAATTACGATATCTTGTACCGGCCCGGGAAACTCAATGAGCCCCCAGATGCCCTATCACGTGGTACGTGCGCCAACGCGCAGGTTGATAGACTACAGACCCTCCACAATGACCTCTGCCACCCGGGGGTCACCAGGTTCTTCCATTTTATCAAATCCCGTAACCTGCCCTACTCCATCGAGGAGGTCAGGACCATGACCAGGAACTGCCAGATCTGTGCTGAGTGCAAGCCGCATTTTTATAGGCCAGACAGAGCGAGCCTGATCAAAGCCACGCGCCCCTTCGAGCGGCTGAGCATCGATTTTAAAGGGCCCCTCCCCTCCTCTGACCGCAATGTGTACTTCCTCAATATAATTGATGAGTACTCCCGTTTCCCGTTTGCCATCCCTTGCTCGGACATGACCAGTACCACGGTCATTAAATGTCTGAATGACCTCTTCGCCTTGTTCGGTTTCCCTAGCTATATCCATAGCGACAGGGGCTCATCTTTTATGAGCGACGAACTTCGGCAGTACCTGCTCGCGAGAGGCATTGCTACAAGCAGGACCACCAGCTACAACCCCCGGGGTAACGGCCAGGTGGAAAGGGAGAATGCGACAGTCTGGAAGGCAGTCCTTTTAAACTTAAAATCTAAGGGCCTTCCGACCTCCCGCTGGCAGGAGGTCCTCCCTGCGGCGCTCCATTCCATTCGGTCGCTGCTCTGTACACCCACCAATGCCACTCCTCACGAGAGAATGTTCTCCTTCCCCAGGAAGTCCACGTCGGGGATTTCGCTACCAACATGGCTGACTTCTCCAGGTCCCGTCCTACTGCGGAAGCACGTGAGGACCCATAAGGCAGACCCCCTGGTCGAGAGGGTGAGCCTCCTCCACGCCAACCCGCAGTATGCTTACGTGGTGTACCCGGACGGGCGGGAGGACACAGTCTCCATTCGAGACCTCGCACCTGCAGGTGCTCCTGAAACACCCTCTTCGCCACCCACCGCTACTCCTGCCTACCCCCAGGACACAGTCCCCGCACGAGACCTCGCACCTTTGGGTGCCTCTGAGAGACCACCATCGCTACCTCCCATTACCCATGCTCTGACCCCTGTAGACGGCATGCAGCAGCCCCAGGGTCCGCCACCTGCTACACCTCCTCTGAACGAGACACCGGGTTCACCGTTGGATGCTGCACCATCACCGCCGCTGCTGCGACGCTCAGGACGGCTTACAAGGCCTCCTGATAGACTTCAGTACACGAATTTTTAGTGCACTTCACCCTGCCGGACTCAATTCTAAACAAGGGGTGAATGTGGTAAACCACTGTTGTTAGTATTGTTGTTCACCACTGTTGTTAGTACTGTTGTTCACTGTTAGTACTGTTGTTCACTCTTGCATATTGTTGTACTTGTCTGTGCATGCCTCAGCTGACTCCGCCCCTGGCTCCACCCTCATGGCTGGGTATAAAGGTCGCTGCTCAGAAGCCTCCGGCCCTTTTGGATACCAGGCAACCACAAGAGGCATGCTCTGTTCTTTGGTAATAAAAGCCTGTTTATTACTTTCTCAATCTCCAGTCTTTTGTAGCAATTGATAGTGCATCACATGGGTGCCGTATTCCTGTGGCTTTTGCTGTATTTCCGCAGCTCCCCTTGCTGCTGCTTCATATGATACTGCCACGCTGAAAGCTTTATCTAGCGTCAGCTCTTTCTCTGAGAGTAACCTCTTCTGGGTTCCTTCACTCAGGAGTCCACAGACAAATTTGTCCCGTAAGGTATCTGCCAGTCCTCCTCCGAACTGGCAGTGCTTTGATAGCTTGCGCAGTTCCGTAAGGTAATCAGCATTGCTCTCATCTTTATGCTGATTTCTCCTGTGGAATTTAAATCTTTCTGCTATCAGCAGCGGTGTAGGATTTAGGTGTTTCTGTGGGATTGCAACAATTTCGTTAAAACTCTTCGCCTTCGGTTTGGCTGGAGTAATCAGGTCCCGCAATAGGCCATACGTTCTTGCGCCCATTAAGTTTAGCAGTATCGATGCCTTTTCCTCATCGGCTACTTCGTTTGCCTCGCAATATACCTCGACTCTTTCCACATACGTGGTCCAGTCTTCTATTGCATTATCGAAGGCAGTGATATTGCCAGTCTTTGGCATCTTGGAAATCTAAGATGGCGCCTCCCGCGCGTTCTGTCTTTTCCGCTGTTGCTGGCGTTTTATGCCTTGATGGCGACGCCCTATGGTCTTCGTGCACTTCCCCCCGTGCTGCTGCTAACGCCGCTCTCCGCGGTTCCCGTGGCAAACTGCAGCTCCTCGCGGCTTTCTGCGCGTTTAATTTTTATTATTTCCCCGTAGTCGGAACAACCCTGCGGGACTCTTGCCTCCCTCTTCTCGGGTCTGTACGCTGCCCGGCTTTGTAGCACCTGTGTGCTCCACTCTCTCCTCTTCCCGACAACGCTGCTCGGCCCCGTTGCAAAGCCACCCGCTCGAGCTCTAGACCGCTGCAGCCCAGGAAGAATCAGTGTACTACCTGCCACCAGCCCGATTAGCTGAAACACCATCGACAGGATAACCAAGCCCCGCTCTCGACAGCCTCTCCTGCAAATCTTCAACTCCGCTGACTCAGAGGCGGATGCCCACGGTCGACGCCCCTTTCTTCTGTTTCTTTCTTCCTTCTGGCCTCGACCTCTGATAACTTCGCTTCAGGGATGGATCCCCATGAGGTGGTGCAGACTGTAGGTAAGTTCGTATCTGCTCGTCGCCAGTATTATGTCCGTGTATAATTGAGACACGGACTGCAGGAGTTGGTTATAACAGGTCTTTACTGAATGGAGGCAACCTGGAACTACTATGCAAATGTTACTACACAGGCTTGTATACAGGGGTGGTCACTACTGGTACTGCAGTATACAGGGGCTGCAGAATATAGTTCCTTCTGCAAAGTACATACACTACACCCTGTTCCTGCCTTCTCTCTATATCCCTTGATCCCTTTAGCCTTAAGAAATATATCCAACTCCTTCTTGAATATATTTAATGAATTGGCCTCTACTGCCTTCTTTGGTAGAGAGTTCCACAGGTTCACCACTCTCTGGGTGAAGAAATTCCTCCTCATCTCTGTTCTAAATGGCTTACCCCTTATCCTTAGACTGTGACCCCTGGTTCTGGAATCCCCGACCATCAGGAACATCCTTCCAGCATCTAGTCTGTCTAGTCCTGTTAGAATTTTATAAGTTTCGATGAGATCCCCTCTCATTCTTCTAAACTCCAGTGAGTATAAGCCCAATCGACCCAATCTCTCCTCGTACGTCTTTCCTGCCATCCCAGGTATCAGCCTGGTGAATCTTCGCTGCACTCCTTCCATGGCAAGACCATCCTTCCTCAGATAAGGCGACCAAAACTGCACACAATTCTCAAGATGTGGTCTCACCAAGGCCCTGTACAACTGCAGCAAGACATCCTTGTTCCTGTACTCAAACCCTCTCGCTACGAAGGCCAACATACCATTTGCCTTCTTAACCGCCTGCTGCACCTGCATGCTTACTTTCAGCGACTGGTGCACAAGGACGCCCAGGTCTCGTTGCACTTCCCCTTCTCCCAATCTATTGCCATTTAGATAATACTCTGTCTTCCTGTTTTTGACACCAAAGTGGATAACCTCACATTTATCCACGTTATATTGCATCTGCCATGCTTCTGCCCAATCACCCAACCTGTCCAAATCATACTGGAGTTTCTCGGCATCCTCCTCACAGCACACACGCCCACCCAGCTTTGTGTCATCTGCAAACTTGGAGATAATTACATCTAGTTCCCTCGTCCAGATCATTAATATATATTGTGAATAGCTGGGGTCCAAGGACCGATCCCTGCGATACCCCACTAGTCTGCCTGCCACTCGGAAAAAGAGCCGTTTATTCCAACTCTTTGCTTTCTGTCTGCCAACCAGTTCTCTATCCAAGTCAATACCTTGCCCCCAATCCCATGTGCCTTAATTTTACACGCTAATCTCTTATGCGGGACCTTATCGAAACCCTTTTGAAAATCCAAATACACCACATCCACTGGTTCTCCCTTTTCTATTTTACCAGTTACATCCTCAAAAAATTCCAGTAGATTAGTCAAGCATGATTTACCTTTTGTAAATCCATGTTGACTTTGTCCGATCCGGTCACTTTTTTCCAAGTGCTCTGCTATTACATCCTTTATAATGGATTCTAGCATTTTCCCCACTACCGATGTCAGGCTTACCGGTCTGTAATTCCCCGTTTGCTCTCTACCACCCTTTTTGAATAGTGGGGTAACATTAGCTACCCTCCAATCCATGGGTACTGTTCCAGAGTCTATCGAATTTTGGAAGATGACCAGCAATGCATCTACTATTTCTAGGGACACTTCCTTAAGTACCCTAGGATGTAGATTATCAGGCCCTCGGGATTTATCGGCCCTCAATCCCATCAATTTCCCGAACACCATTTCCCTACAAATACTGATTTCTATCAGTTCCTCCCTGTCATTAGACCCTATGTTCCCCGACATCTCTGGGAGGTTATTTGTGTTCTCTTTTGTGAAGAAGCTGGGATTGTTATCCTTAGAGCAGAGAAGGTTAAGGGGCCATTTAATAGAAATGTTCAAAATGATGGGTTTCAGAAGAGTAGATAAGGAGAAACTTGTTCCACTGGCAGGAGAGTCGGTAACCAGAGGTCACAGATTTAAGATAATTGGCAAAAGAACCAGAGAGGAGATGAGAATTTTTTTTAAGCGGCAATTTGTTACGATGTGGAATTCACTGCCTGAAGGATCATAAGAATTAGGAGCAGGAGTAGGCCATATGGCCCCTAGAGCCTGCTCCACCATTCAATAAGATCATGTTGATCTTTGACCTCAACTCCAATTTCCCGCCCAATCTCCATATCCCTTGATTCCCCTAGAGTCCAAAAATCTAGCGATCTCAGCCTTGAATATACTCAACGATTCAGCATTCACAGCCCTCTGGGGTAGAGAATTCAAAATATTCACAACCCTCTGAGTGAAGAAATTCCTCCTCATCTCAGTCTTAAATGGCCGACCCCTTATTCTGAGACTGTGACCTCTGGTTCTAGACTCCCCAGCGAGGGGAAACAACCTCTCAGCATCGACCCTGTAAATCCCCCTCAGAATTTTGTATATTTCAATGAGATCACCTCTCATTCTTCTAAACTCCAGACAGTATAGGCCCAATCACTCAACTTCTCCTCAAAGCACTGATCTTTGCGGCACCCCACTAGTTACAGCATGCCAACCTGAAAATAACCCGTTTGTCCCTACTCTCTGTTTTCTGTTCATTAACCAATCCTCTACTCATGCCAATATATTACCCCCAACCCCATGAGCTCTTGCGTAACAACCTTTTATGTGGCGCCTTATCGAATGCCTTTTGGAAATCCAAATATGCTACATCCATTGGTTCCCCTTTATCTACCCTGCTGGTTACATCCTCAAAAAACTCTAATAAATTTGTTAAACATGATTTACCTTTCATAAAACTATGTTGACTCTGCCTAATCATGATTTTCTAAGTGCCCTGTTACCACTTGCTTAACAATGAATTCCAGTGACTGATGTCAGGCTCACTGACCTGTAGTTTCCTAAGCTGGAATTTTCTGTACCTGGGTGGGTCAGGCTCGGCGTGGTGGGTCGCACCCCGCTGCTGCTTCCATTCCGCTGCAGAAAACGACTTCCTGATAATGGGGCTTATTAAGCCCGCCCTGCACGTGACCCGGCCCAATTAAATGGTGTGGATCTGATGACGTCGTCCATGATGCATTTTTAGCTGGGATATTTAAAGGAGCCATGGCCACATTGCATTTGAAGGTTCATCTAGGCGTGTGCAGGCAGCACACTGGAGGCTTTCATTGCTACATAGCAAACATAGAACATAGAAAAGTAGGAGTAGGCCATTTGACCCTTCGAGCCTGCTCTGCCATTCAATATGATCATGGCTGATCCTCTATCTCAATACCATATTCCTGCTCTCTCCCCATACCCCTTGATGCCTTTTGTGTCTAGAAATCTATCTATCTCCTTCTTAAGTATATTCAGTGACTTGGCCTCCACAGCCTTCTGTGGTAGAGAATTCCACAGGTTCACCACCCTCTGAGTGAAGAAATTTTTCTTCATCTCAGCGCTAAATGTCCTACCCCGTATCCTGAGACTGTGACCCCCCCCGTTCTAGACCCCCCAGCCAGGGGAAACATCCTCCCTGCATCCAGTCTGTCTAGCCCTGTCAGAATTTTATACGTTTCAATGAGATCCCTTCTCATTCTTCGAAACCCTAGTGAATACAGGCCTAGTCGACCCAATCTCTCCTCATACGACAGTCCTGCCATCCCAGGAATCAGTCTGGTGGACCTTTGTTGCACTCCCTCTATGGCAAGTATATCCTTTCTTAGGTAAGGAGACCAAACCTGCACACAGTACTCCAGGTGTGGTCTCACCAAGGCCCTGTATAACTGTAGTAAGACATCCTTGCTCCTGTACTCAAATCCTCTTGCAATGAAGGCCAACATACCATTTGCCTTCCTAACTGCTTGCTGCACCTGCATGTTTGCTTTCAGTGACTGGTGTACAAGGACACCCAGGTCCCTTTGTACATCAACATTTCCTAATGGAGTATTATCACCATTTAAATAACACTTGCCTTTCTGTTTTTCCTACCGAAGTGGATAACTTCACATTTATCCACATTATACTGCATCTGCCATGTATTTGCCCACTCACTCAGTTTGTCTAAATCGCCTTGAAGCCTCTTTGCATTCTCCTCACAACTCACAATCCCACCTAGTTTCGTGTGTCGTCAGCAAATTTACAAATATTACATTTGGTTCCCTCATCCAAATCATTGATATATATTGTGATTAGCTGGGGCCCAAGCACTGATCCCTGCGGTACCCCATTAGTTACCACCTGCCACCCCAAAAAAGGCCCATTTATTCCTACTCTCTGTTTCCTGTCTGTTAACCAATTTTCAATCCATGCCAGTATATTGCCTCCAATCCCATGTGCTTTCATTTTGCACACTAACCTCTTATATGGGACTTTATCAAAGGCCTTCTGAAAATCCAAATACACCACATCCACTGGTTCTCCCTTATCTATTCTCCCAGTTACATCCTCAAAAAACTCCAGTAGGTTTGTCAAACACGATTTCCCTTTCATAAATCCATGTTGACTTTGTCTAATCCCGTTGATATTTTCTAAGTGTCCTGTTATCACATCCTTTATAATAGACGTTAGCATTTTCCCTACTGCTGATGTTAGGCTAACCGGTCTGTAGTTCCCTGTTTTCTCTCCCTCTTTTAAATAGTGGGGTTACATTTGCCACCCTGCAATCTGCAGGAACTGTTACATAATCTATAGAATTTTGGAAGATGACAACCAATGCATCCACTCTTTCCATGATTCAATGATTGTGGCTTTATAGGAGGTGGCAGAATAGTGTATGGCTCAAAGGAAACCCACTAACCCTGCTTTCATGAATTTTTTTAATGTTTTACAAAGTATTTGCAGCACAGAAACAGACCATTCGGCCCATCAGGTCTATGCCGCTGTTTATGATCCGCATGAGCCTCCTCCCACCCACCCACTCACCCACCACTTCATCTAACCCCATCAGCATATCCTTTTATTCCTTTCTCCCTCATGTGCTTATCTAGCTTTCGCTTGAATGCATCCATGCTATTCTTCTCAACTCTTTGTGGTAGTGAGTTCCACATTCTAACCAATCTCTAGGGAAAGAAGTTTTGACCTCATGCGATCCTCACAAAAAGGCTGGTAGCAGTAGGAAAACATGGCTGAGTTTGGGTTTTTATCATAGTGTACTCCATGTAAGGATAGATGGGAGAGTCACTGAACCAATCTCTCTTGAAAGAGGTGTGGAACAAGGTTGTCCACTGTCACCTATCATATCAATGGTGCATTGAATGGCATTGTAAGGAACAGCCTTGGCGTGTCAGTTCCAGGCCTGTCTGCAGCACATTTCTCCAGTCGATGCCTGGCCGACAAAGTTGCCCGGGGACTTTGTGCACTCCATTTACTATCTTGAACAATGGCCTAACCAATGGAATATGTTGGTGTGTATCTCAAGTGTGATCTTATGGCTCTGCATAGTTCAAGGAGGTATCTCAAAGATATTGAGTAGAAGATTCAAGGAGCACCTGTCTCAAATGTTGGCTCATATCAATACTGGGGGTTCAGGTTGTTGCCAACTTTTTCGAACAATTATTCGGGACCATGCTGAGAAGAGTGAAATGACAATCTGGTATTCCTCTCCTCTCCTTAACTGTCCACAAAACCCCAATGAAGGTTAAACTTGTGTACAAGGTGGATGTCTAAACAGTTCTTCTTCATACTTGGAGTTCCCAGACAAATGTTGGCTGGATTTCCTTCAATCTATTTGCAAGACCAAAAAGTGAGATAAATATGTGGCAAAAGGGGCTAATGGTTGCAGGGAAACAAGAAGGGAGGGCTCCAACCTACACCAGCCTCTTCTGCAGCAAAGGACATCAGCTTCTTTACTAAAGTCTGCTACATTAGGATCTGGATTATAATTAGTTGCCGAATAAGCCTGGTCCCAGGCTATAGACTTGTCCATCAAGATAGCTGGCTTATCACAAACTATCCTGTGTAGGTCATTCCACTACATTGAAACCCACATTCGTACCTTTGTCACCTCCAGACTTGACTATTCCAATGCTTTTTTTTAGTGATGTTGGTTGAGGGATAAATATTGTCCAGGATACTGGGGATAACTCCCCAGCTCTTCTTCAAAATAGTGGCATGGGATCTTTTACATCCACCTGAGAGGCCAGACGGGACCTCGGTTTAACGTCCCATCCGAAAGATGGCACCTCCGACAGTGCAGCACTCCCTCAGTACTGCACTGGGAAGGTCAGCCTGGATTATAAGCACAAGTCTCTGGAGTGGGACTTGAACCCACAATCTTCTGACTCAGAGGCGAGAGCAATAGGATCCTCTCTCATGAGCAGCTGAGCACCAAATGCTGTCTTTTCACTTAGAGACAACAAGCAGCTGAGGACCAACAGATCACTATGTACACAAGCAACTAAGCACCAACTTGGAAAGTCAGGGGAAGACCTTCATGTCAAGAGAATGGATAGGACTGTTGAGAGTAGCTCATTGAGAGCCCTACCAAATGGAAGCAAGTAAGCAAAGCAGTAGTGGGTTGGAGAGGAATTTCCCAGAGTACTTTTTCCCTTATTCGGCCCTGGGTTTCTCTGAGTTTTTTGCCTCTCCCAAGTGATTACATAGCTGCGGGGGAGGGAGGGGTGGAAGTATCTAGTCATGAGTGTGGGGCAGGCTTGATGGACCAGCTGGTCTTTTCCTGCCTGTCAGTTTTGTATGTTCACAGGACTTGGAGTGCTGATACGTGCATGGAAGCGTTGAGCTGTGAATGTGAAGCTGCGCTACTATTTAACAAGTGAGAATATTACCCAGAGGCTCCCAAGCAAATATATTTGCTTTAAATAGATCCAGGGCCACCCACTAGTTTTGCCTGAAGTGAGATTGAGGAGCTGTAATTATCTTCAGAAATGGAAATCAGCTGCATGGTTGAAATATTTTTGTAATTACTTTTTCTGCTTCTCAATTAACTTCAGTAGCTGTTCTCCCACTGAGAGTGGGTTTATTTATTTCATCACAGCCAAGCGTTGCCAGCCAATAGCCTAAGCCATTGATTCTCCATTAGTAAGACTTTGGTGCTGAGGGGTTGGTTGAGTCAGGTAGGCATAAGGTGATGGTTGGGTGACTTAATTACATAAGAACATAAGAACATAAGAAATAGGAGCAGGAGTAGGCCAATCGGCCCCTCGAGCCTGCTCCACCATTCAATAAGATCATGGCTGATCTGATCCTAACCTCAAATCTTCTATCACTGTGCATCCACCCGAACCCATGTGATCTCCCGGGAGAGGCGAAAAACCAGATAAAGACCCAATGGCCAATTTGGGAGAAAAAAATCTGGGAAATTCCTCTCCGACCCATCTAGGCGATCGAAATTCTTCCAGGAGATCACTCTGTCCCTATATTTTCTACAGTACTTACCTTCTGTAAAGGCGATCTCCACCCCAGCCAGGAACAGGAATAAAACCATCTCCTGAAATCTAACAGAATTAGAACACAGTAGGAGCAGAACAAGGCTACACGGCCCCTGGGCCCACTCCACTACCCACAGGGCCATGACCATTCCGAACCTAGACTCATGTCCAATTTCCTGCCCGCTCCCCGTAACCCTTAATTCCCTTTACTTCTAGGAAACTATCTATTTCTGTTTTAAATTTATTTAATGATGTAGCTTCCACAGCTTTCTGGGGCAGCAAATTCCACAAACCTACCACCCTCTGAGTGAAGAAGTTTCTCCTCATCTCAGTTTTGAATGAGCAGCCCCTTATTTTAAGATTATGCCCCCTAGTTCTAGTTTCACCCATCATTGGGAACATCCTCACCGCATCCACCCGATCAAGCCCCTTCACAATCTTATATGTTTCAATAAGATCGCCTCTCATTCTTCTGAACTCCAATGAGTAGAGTCCCAATCTACTCAACCTCTCCTCATATGACCACCCCCTCATCCCCGGGATTAACCGAGTGAACCTTCTTTGTACTGACTCGAGAGCAAGTATGTCTTTTCTTAAGTATGGACACCAAAACTGTATGCAGTATTCCAGGTGCGGCCTCACCAATACCTTGTACAACTGCAGCAATACCTCCCTGTTTTTATATTCCAACCCCCTAGCAATAAAAGCCAACATTCCATTGGCCTTCTTAATCACTTGCTGCACCTGCATACTAACTTTTTGAGTTTCGTGCACCAGGACCCCCAGATCCCTTTGTACTACAGTACTTTCCAGTTTCTTGCCATTAAGATAATAACTTGCTCTATGATTTTTCCTGCCAAAGTGCATAACCTCACACTTTCCAGTATTGTATTCCATCTGCCAAATCTCTGCCCACTTACTTAGCCTGTCTATGTCCCTTTGCAGGTTTTTTATGTCCTCCTCACTCACTACTTTCCGTCCCACCTTTGTATCATCTGCAAACTTTGATATGTTACACTCGGTCCCCTCCTCCAAATCATTAATATAGATTGTAAAGAGTTGGGGACCCAGCACTGACCCCTGCAGAACACCACTAGTTACTGGTTGCCAATCTGAGAACGAACCATTTATCCCAACTCTCTGCTTTCTGTTAGAGAGCCAATCCTCCACCCACGCCAGAATATTACCCCCAATCCCGTGATTTTTTTATCTTGAGCAATAATCTTTTGTGTGGCACCTTGTCAAATGCCTTTTGGAAGTCTAAATACACTACGTCCACTGGTTCCCCTTTATCCACCCTGTATGTTACTTCCTCAAAACACTCAAGCAAATTTGTTAAACATGACTTCCCCTTCATGAAACCATGCTGAGTTTGCCCTATTAAATTATGTTTATCCAAATGTCCCGTTACTGTCTCCTTAATAATGGACTCTAACATTTTACCAACCACAGATGTTAGGCTAACAGGTCTATAGTTTCCAGCCTTCTGCCTACTACCCTTTTTAAATAAGGGTGTTACATTAGCAGTTTTCCAATCTGCCGGGACCTTTGCTGAGTCCAGTGAGTTTTGGAAAATTATTACCAATGCATCCACAATCCCTACCGCTACTTCCCTCAAGACCCTAGGATGCAAGCCATCAGGTCCAGGGGATTTATCCGCCTTGAGTCCCATTATTTTACCAAGTACCACTTCCTTAGTGATTTTAATTGTATTTAGTTCCTCCCCCCCTAGAGCCCCCTGTTTGTCCAGTGTTGGGATATTCTTAGTGTCCTCTACTGTAAAGACTGATACTCCATTGATTCTCCATTAGTAAGACTTTGGTGCTGAGGGGTTGGTTGAGTCAGGTAGGCATAAGGTGATGGTTGGGTGACTTAATTACCCATGAATCCATTTTATTCATTGTCAAAGTGCTGCTAACCAATCAGAAACACTGATCTCAACCAATGCTGTCATCGAACAAAGAGATGCCTGAGATACTCCTTTGATTCTTGACAAAAAAAATAGAATTGTTCTTTTAAGGCTCATGCTGAGTACTGTAGCTGGCATCCCTCTGGTACCTTGGCCATGTCTGAGGCAAGGTGGTGAATTTTGTCAGGGTACTTGGCTGCAGGGAGCTTTGCAGGCTCATCTGATCCTATCTTCACTCAATGTCCACACACGGGCACTTTCCAGGGGTGGCGGGGTGCGGGGGGGACCGTTGGATAGTGATCATAAGTAGGAACCTGGCTCCCGTTGTCCCGTTTCCTCTCCCAGCCGAGGGACAGCAAGCCACCTCCAACTGATGGCCAGCTAACTCAGTACAGACTGGGACTTTCCTGGTCTGTACGGCTCAGTACCACACTAGGCAGCATGTCTATCCACTGTAAATTCAAATTGGATGGGTAACTGTGATGAAATAACTCTGTGTTCTGGCATTTGTATTGTCTGTTGTTGTTGTACTTGCTAATGTCTGGAATGTTCTACAGATGTAACCACTAATGCTCCTCCCTAGCCCCGCCCCTCTGGATCCTCCGGATTGGTGTGAGTCTTACTCATAAGGGCTGGGTCGGTGATGAATGATGGCTGCCTTGTGTTAACTCGATGCCATGTTCTTACTTAATAAAAGCCTTTAGTTTTAAGCTCCAACCTCTTGGATTCAGGCAGTTATTTGGCACATCAATTTTATTAAGTAACAACTTTTGGAAGATGGATCGATTTTGAAACCAGAGCGTCTGGATATCGATCCCCATTCGGCAGATGCGTCGAAGAAATTTACGCATTGGCTTCGATGTTTTGAACACTTCATCGCATCGATCGATCCGACGGTTAACAAGTTGGGTTTTCTAACCAACTTGGTAAGTCATCAAACTTACTCTATAATTGAAGATATTACTACATATGAAGAGGCCCTCGCAACTCTTAAGGCCCAGTACCTTAAGTCGGTTAATGAAGTATACGCCAGGTATCTTTTGTCTACTCGCAGGCAATTACCCGAGGAATCCCTGGACGATTTCCTGCAGGACCTTAAGGCTTTGGCTAAGGATTGCAACTACAAGGCTGTCTCTGCCACAGTGTATCAGGAAGAAGCCATCCGCGATTCTTTCATATCCGGCCTCCGATCTAATTATATTAGACAGAGACTCCTCGAGAACGACTCGTCAGTTTTAAAAACGGTCGTCGCTACTGCTCGATCGTTAGATGTAGCCCAGAAGAATTTAGAAGTGTATGCATCAGCCCATGCGTCTCTCTCAGCCTCGTATGTTCCGAGTATGGAGGCATCCATAACACCAATGGAGCCTCCACTTAATCCTATTGTTGCGGCTGTACCCCATGGGTCTAAGTGTTATTTTTGTGGCCAATCTAAACATCCCAGGCAAAGATGCCCAGCCAGAGAGGCTACCTGTTTTAAATGTGAGAAATGGGGACATTTTAGTAAAGTGTGTAAGGGTAATCCTGTACCCGATGTCTTCTCTGCTGCCGCCTATCGTTTTACTCTAGCCTCGGCTACGGTTGACCAGACCATACCGTGTTCCTTGTCGAAATCTATGATGGACATCAAGATTAATGGTCGTCCTACTGGGTGTTTGATAGGCTGTGGCAGTACTGAAAGTTTTATACACCCCAACCTCGTTAACTCCTGTTCATTGAAGGTGTATCCTACTCGAAGTGAAATTGTGATGGCGTCCAAGTCCCTTACTTCGGAGGTAACTGGATATTGTAAAGTCACATTGACCGTTAAGGATACGGAGTATAAGGACTTTAAACTCCTCATATTACCTCAGTTGTGTGTGAACTTAATTTTAGGCTTGGACTTCCAGTGTCAGCATGAGAGCGTTACCCTTAAGTATGGTGGATCTCAGCCTCCACTCACAGTCTGCGGCCTTTCTACTTTAAAAGTAAGTCCGCCTTCTTTGTTCGTGAACCTTGCTCCTAATTGTAGACCTATAGCGACTAAGAGTCGACAGTATAGTTCAGAAGATAAAACATTTATAAAAGAGGAAGTGGAAAGGCTTCAACGGGAGGGAATCATCGAACAAAGTAATAGCCCGTGGCGTGCCCAGGTGGTGGTGGTTAAAACTAATGAAAAGAAAAGACTTGTGGTCGATTATAGCCAGACTATAAACTTGTATACCCAATTAGATGCCTATCCTTTGCCTCGTATTTCTGAGATGGTGAACCAGATAGCTCAGTACCGCGTGTTCTCCACCATTGATTTAAAGTCTGCCTACCATCAACTCCCCATCAAAATAGAAGACCGACCTTATACGGCCTTCGAAGCTAATGGGCGCCTGTACCAATTCCTTAGGGTGCCCTTTGGAGTGACGAATGGGGTATCCGTCTTCCAACGGGAGATGGATCGTATGGTGGATGAATACGCGTTGGAAGCAACATTCCCATACCTGGACAATGTTACTATCTGTGGGCACGACCAACGGGAGCATGATCAAAATCTCGCGAAATTCCTAGAGACTGCAAAGAGGTTAAACCTGACCTACAACGACAACAAGTGTACCTTCAATACTACACGTTTGTGTATTCTTGGTTGCGTGTGGAGAATGGGGTAATCGGGCCAGATCCTGAAAGATTACGCCCACTTAAGGAATTACCTTTACCTCACATTGTAAAAGCTTTAAGAAGGTGTCTGGGATTCTTCTCGTACTATGCCCAGTGGGTGGCTAGCTACTCAGATAAAGTCCGACCTCTTATTAAGTCGACGTCTTTTCCGCTATCGGCGGAAGCTCAGGAGGCTTTCTTTAATATCAAACGGGACATTGAGAAGGCAGTGGTATGTGCCGTGGATGAGAAGATCCCTTTTCAAGTGGAAAGTGATGCATCTGATTTTGCGTTGGCAGCAACTCTTAACCAAGCTGGTAGACCAGTAGCTTTCTTCTCTCGTACATTGCAAGGACCAGAAGTTCGACATTCTTCAGTGGAAAAGGAGGCACAGGCGATTATCGAAGCAGTCAGGTATTGGAGACATTATCTCGCTGGCCAATGTTTTACGCTTATTACGGACCAGCGATCTGTGGCCTTTATGTTCAATACTAAGCAGAGAGGCAAGATCAAAAATGATAAGATTTTAAGATGGCGAATAGAACTGTCAACATATGACTATGATATTCAGTACAGGCCTGGAGTATTCAATGAGCCATCGGATGCTTTGTCACGAGGAGTATGTGCTAGTCTAGGTATAGATAAGCTTCAAAATCTCCACGACGCACTCTGCCACCCTGGGGTTACCAGAATGAACCACTTCATTAAGTCCCACAATCTACCCTACTCTATTGAGGAGGTCCGGACAATGACCAGAACCTGTCGTGTTTGTGCTGAATGCAAACCCTGCTTCTATAAGCCGTCCGAGCCAGCTCATCTTATTAAAGCAACTCGACCGTTTGAGCGTTTGAGTCTCGATTTTAAAGGTCCCCTTCCATCGAGCGACCGTAATGTCTATTTTCTTAATATTATAGACGAGTACTCTCGGTTCCCTTTTGTTATCCCCTGTCCGGATGTGACCAGTGCTGTTGTAATTAAATGCCTCTGCCAACTGTTTTCCTTGTTTGGCATGCCTAACTATATACATAGTGATAGGGGTTCTTCCTTTATGAGCGAAGAATTGCGACAGTTTTTGCTATCGAAAGGGATTGCAACGAGTAGAACTACCAGCTATAACCCTCGTGGTAATGGGCAGGTCGAGAAAGAAAATGCGACAGTGTGGAAGGCTATCATACTGTCTCTGAAGTCGCGAGGCCTGCCGACCTCTCGCTGGCAGGATGTCCTGCCAGACGTGCTGCATTCCATAAGGTCTCTTTTGTGTACAGCGACGAATGCCACCCCTCATGAAAGGATGTTTAGCTTTCCAAGAAAAGCTACTAATGGAGTATCGTTACCCACATGGTTGATGACCACAGGCCCTGTGCTGTTGCGCAGACATGTGAGAGGCCACAAGACTGATCCACTGGTGGAGGAAGTACAACTCCTCCATGCTAATCTCCAGTATGCGTACATTCAGTATCCGGATGGGCGAGAGGATACGGTCTCTATTAAAGATCTTGCACCTGCTGGAGCTCGAAAAGAGTTCGACTCTGAGAGTAGAGTTTTCAATCGTGGTATTGGACCTTCAGAGACACAAATCCTCAGTGTGGAAAACACTGATGATTCTAGGAATTCGAATGAACCGGAGTTAGTACTCCGGAAGGAGCCTCAGCAAGAGTTATGTCATTCCCAGATGACTATCAGACCTCCTGACAGACTGAATCTATAGCAGGGGGTGAATGTGATGAAATAACTCTGTGTTCTGGCATTTGTATTGTCTGTTGTTGTTGTACTTGCTAATGTCTGGAATGTTCTACAGATGTAACCACTAATGCTCCTCCCTAGCCCCGCCCCTCTGGATCCTCCGGATTGGTGTGAGTCTTACTCATAAGAGCTGGGTCGGTGATGAATGATGGCTGCCTTGTGTTAACTCGATGCCATGTTCTTAATAAAAGCCTTTAGTTTTAAGCTTCAACCTCTTGGATTCAGGCAGTTATTTGGCACATCAGTAACACTCCAATATTTTTCACCAGAGTGGTGAGATGCAGGTTTGTTCCTGCAATTCTTCTTCTATCTTACAGCTATTGATCTTATCCTTGAAAGACACCAAATAGACCAGCTACCCCTCCACAGAGAAGTAAAATCTGAGAGCTTGCTGTATATTCATTAGCTTCTCAACTTCCAAATCACCCTCCAACTAGATCTATTTGTAAATCTGGCAAGAGCCACTCATGAGGAGTGACACTCATTGGCTTATTTTGACATGAATTAGTTTCACAGATGCTGAAGGTTAATAAGGCCGCTGGCCTTGGCTGCCTTCACCCCAGCATTTTAACAAACTTGTAAGTTTCACATCGATTGTGAGAAAATTGCTTGGAACAACGTGAAGGGCAGTGTAAAGAATCACCTTGAGGAGCATAGATGGGAGCTAGCCAACACAGCTTTAGGGGTGAGAGGTCATGTTTGACACATCTATTAGCTGTTTTTGATTAAATAGAAAGATCTTGCATTTGTATGGTACCTTTCACGACCTCAGGAATCCCCAAAATGCTTTACAGCCAATGAAGTAATGTAGGAAACGTGGCAGCCAATTTGTGCACAGCAAGCTCCCACAAACAGCAGTGTGATAATGACCAGATAATCCCTTTTAGTGATGTTGGTTGAGGGATAAATATTGGCCAGGACACCAGGCCCCGTGCTTTTCTTTGAAATATTGCCATGGGATCTTTTACGTCCACCTGAGAGGGCAGACGGGCACTTGGTTTAACATCTCATCTGAAAGACGCAGTGTCCCTGGAGTGTCAGCCAAGATTATGTCTCTGGTCTCTGGAGTGGGACTTGAACCCACAATCTTCTGACGCAGAGACGAGAGTGTTACCAATTGAACCACGGCTGACACTTAACACTAAATGGCTAAACCTGTGTGTGAAGATAAGGCAATGGATGCTATTTACTGGGATTTTAAACAGGGACCTGACACGCTCCAAATAAAAGACTGTCCCCAAAAAAGACCTTGGAATTGCTAAATGTACTGAATTGGCTACAAGAATGACTAATTGAAAGAAAGCAATGAGTCGTAGTAAATGAGAAGATATCTGACTGTGGACGTCATTGTTAGTTGTATGCCACAATGTCAATCAAATCTTTGCATATGGTACTCTAGGTGTTGTCTCAACAAGGGCACGTACAATTTAAAAATGAGGTCTTTCAACAACAACTTGTATTTATATAATGCCTTTAACGTCGAATAAAATGTCCCAAGGCGCTTCACAGGAGCATAACCAGACAAAAAATTGACGCCTAGTGAATTGCTTTCTTTCAATTATTTGGGACAGTCTTTTATTTGGAACGTGTCAGGTCCCTGTTTAAAATCTAAGTAAATAGCATCCATTGCCGTACCTTTACACACAGGTTTAGTTATTTCGTGTCAAGTGTCAGCCATGGCTCAATTGATGTTGGAACTGCTGCTGTCTAAAAGGACTTAAGGAGCTCTGTTTAAAGCTGTCGAAATTTGCATTTGACAGGTGTAAATGTTGAGAACCAGTGTGAACAAATTCGGAAGGATTTGCAGAGACTGAGTTTGCAGGAGGAGAGGGGGAGGGGAGAATAGCAGGTGCAGTTTAATGCAGGTAAGTATACTGATGAGATTTGACAAAAGATCAAGTAATGTGGAATATGCACTCAGTGGGTACATAGACTCATAACAGCACAGAAGGAGGCTATTCGGCCCATCGAGTCCATGCTGGCTCTCTGTAGAGCAATCCAGTCAGTCCCATTCCCCCGCTCTATCCCCATAGCCCTGCAAGTTTATTTCCCTCAAGTGCCTATCCAGTCTCCCCTTGAAAACATTGAGTGTCTCCGCTTCCACTACTTTCGTCGGCAGCGAGTTCCAGGTCGTCACCACCTGCTGCGTAAAAAAGTTTTTCCTCACATCGCCCCTGTATCTCTTGCCCAAAACCTTAAATCTGTGTCCCCTAGTCCTTGTACCATCAACTAGTGGAACAGCCTTTCCCTGTCTAGCCTATCCCAACCCGTCATAATCTTGTACACCTCTATCAAATCACCCCTCAACCTCCTTTGCTCTAATGAAAACAAATCCAGCTTCTCCAACCTGTCCTTGTACCTGAGATTCCCCATCCCCAGAACCATTCTGGTAAATCTCTGCACCCTCTCAAGGGCCTTCACATCCTTCCTAAAGTGTGGTGACCAGAACTGGATGCAATACTCCAGTTGTGGCCTAACCAGCGCTTTATAAAGGTTCAGCATAGCTTCTCTACTTTTGTACTCAATACCTCTATTTATGAAGCCCAAGATCCCATATGCTTTGCTAACCACTCTCTCAATATGTCCTGCCACCTTCAGGGACCTATGCATATTAACTCCCAGGTCCCTCTGTCCCTGCACGCTCTTTAAAACTGTTCCATTAAGTGTATATTGCCTCTCCCTGTTCCTTCTGCCAAAATGCATCATCTCACACTTCTCTGTATTAAATTCCATCTGCCCATTCTGCTGGCCTTTCTATGTCCTGTTGCAGTTGATTGGTATCATCCTCACTATTTGCCACACCCCCAAGTTTGGTGTCATTGGCAAATTTAGAAATTCTACTCTCTATTCCAATATCCAGGTCATTTACATATATCTGAAAAAACAGTGGCCCCAGCACTGACCCTTGGGGAACACCACTGTCTACCATCCTCCAGTCTGAAAAACAGCCATTTACCACAACTCGCTGTTTTCCGTCCTTAAGCCAATTCCTTATCCAAGCTGCCACTGATCCACCTATTCCATGAGCCTCAATTTAGTTAACCAGCCTTCTATGTGGTACTTTGTCAAACGCCTTCCTAAAATCCATGTAGACAACATCCATTGCATTCCCTTCATCAATCCTCCCTGTTACATCATCAAAAAATTCAATTAGATTAATCAAACACGATCTGCCTTTTACAAATCCGTGTTGGCTCTCCTTAATTAATTTAAACCTCTCCAAGTGCCCGTTAATTTTTTCCTTGACTATTGTTTCTAAAACTTTACCCACCACTGATGTTAAACTGACCGGCTTGTAGTTACTAGGATTGTCCTTACACCCTTTCTGCGGGTATCCGGGGATTTCCGAATATTAATGAACCATTCACTAATGCCAAAGGTCCAGTCTTCCTAGGTGGTAAAGAAAGGAAACAAAACATTGGGATGCACAGCAAAGGATGTAACATATAACTTGAAAGTTATATTGGCTCCCAGTCCACCAACGGCTCGATTTAAAAATTCTCATCCTCATGTTCAAAACCCTCCATGGCCTCGCCCCTCCCTATCTTTGTAACCCTCCAAGAACTCTACGTTCCTCCAACTCTGGCCTCTTGTGCTCACCCCACTTCCTTCGCCCCACCATTGGCAGCCGTGCCTTCAGCCGCCTAAGCCCTAACCCCTAGAATTCCCTCCACAAAACTTTCCACCTGACTATCCTCCTTTAAGACGCTCCTTAAAACCTACATCTTTGACCAAGCTTTTGGTTACCTGTCCTAACATCTACTTCATTGGGTCGGTATCAAGTTTTTGTCTGATTACGCTCCTGTGAAGTGCCTTGGGACATTTTATTCTACGTTAAAGGCACTATACAAATACAAGTTGTTGTTGAAAGACCTCATTTTAAAATTGTGCCTGTCCTTGTTGAGACAACATCTGGAGTACCAGACGCAAAGATTTGATTGGCATTGTTAGGATGTTGAAGGGAGTCTGATGCATTAGAAGCAGATACATTTCTCTGCTGTTATACAGAATTTCGGAAGAAGGGGTAGTAGATTCAAGATAAGAGAAACTAAATGGACAATTCAGGAAAAAATGCTTTAGCAAAAGAATGACCACCCAGTGGAACAAAGTGCCAGTGCAGTTGGTTGCACAGGAAACCTTTATGAGATTTCATAAAAGAAATTGACAAGTTTCCAGCATCTGAAAGCAATTGTAGTGATTAGATTTTAGAAATGGTATTGATAGGAAAGGAAGGGACAATTGAATAAGCAAACTAGGTGGACCCGATGATCTTCTCCTGTCATTAATAGAAACAAATATTGCTCCAGATATTTAAATTGGTTTGCAATGTGTCTCACTCATGGATAACAAATATGACTCCCAATGTTGCCCTGATGTTGACAGCTCAGGGACTTACGGGTTAGTTTCATCTTCCTGTGTTGACGTCGCTTAGTCTTCAATACAATTTACACTCCATTTTTAACCATCATAAACATTAATTTGACTTTATAGTGATCCTAATCTATTGTCCCCCTCCGATTCTCTCCTGAAGGACCTGGCATGTGCCAGCGTGGTATGGCTCCACAAGTTCTAGCAGCCTTCTGGGAGGCCACCAAGTGGGAATTCGGCAGGCTATTTAACTGTAGGACGGACATTACAGCCAAGCTTGATCCTGTCTTTACCCAAGACATAATGCTCTACTGTCTAAGATGGCACCTTTCACAACCTCAGGACGTCGCAAAGCTCTTTACAGCCAATGAAGTATTTTTGAAGTGTTGTCATGTAGGAAATGCAGCAGCCAATTTGCGCACAGCAAGCTGCCACAAACAGCAATGAAATAAATAACCATATCTTCTGTTTTTTAGGCGTTGGTTGAGGGATAAGTATTGGCCAGGATGCTGGGGAGAACTCCCCTGATCTTCTTTGAAATAGTGCCATGGGATCTTTTACATCCACCTAAGAGAGCAGACGGGGCCTCGGTTTAATGTCTCATCCGAAAGACGGCACCTCCGACAGTGCAGCACTCCCTCAGTACTGCACTGATGTGTCAGCCTAGATTATGAGCTCACGTCTCTGGAGTGGGACTTGAACCCACGACCTGTTGACTCAAAGATGAGAGTGCTACCATTGAGCCACAGCTGACACTTGGCTCCTTTAATTCTTCACCCCCACCCAGTCCATTCCCCAGTTTTCTGCCCTCTAGGCCCTTTCAGAAGAAGCCAATGTTCACACACCCACATTATCCAGCAAGAGTCATTGGATGGCGATGTGGAGCAGCAACCGTGTCTGATTTTGCCCTGTCCCCCCCAGCCTGGGACACCGAGGTCAATTGTAACAGCTTAGCTGAGATTGGTTTAAATCTGGGGCCTTGCTAGTCTGTGTGACTCAGTATCACATCACATGGTGACTGTCTATAGAAAAAAATTACCAAATGGAAGTCAGAAAAGAATGAAGCTGCAATTCAATCTGGGATACAGATGACGTTCATAAACTACCTGATTTCCCCACTCATGATTTGTGACATCTTTGTGGGTTCAATTGCAATTAAGTTACAATCTTACGACTCAGTCCCACACAGCCATTATTCTAAATATTAGGAGTTGCTCCTAGTACTATAGGAATTACAACACCAAAATAGGCCATTTGGCGCAACCAGCCTGTGGTTTATCCCCCTTTCCTTCAACCATCAGTCTAACCTATTCTTAAATGTTGACATTTCTTCTCTTAGGCAGTCCCTCGGAACCGAGGATGACTTGCTTCCACATTAAAAATGAGTTCGCAGGTGACTGATGAGTCCAATGCGGGACCTACAGCCTCTGTCACAGGTGGGGCAGACGGTGGTTGAAGGGGCGGGTGGGTGGGGTGCTTGCGCTGCCTGCGCTTGGCTTCCGCTTGCTCCCGGCGAAGAGACTCGAGGTGTTCGGCGCCTTCCCGGATGCTTCTCCTCCACTTTGTGCGGTCTTGGGCCAGGGATTCCCAGGTGTCGGTGGGGATGTTACACTTTTTCAAGGAGGTTTTGAGGGTGTCCTTGAAGCGTTTCCTCTGCCCACCTGGGGCTCTCTTGCCGTGCCGGAGCTCCGAATAGAGCGCTTGTTTTGGGAGTCTCGTATCGGGCATGCGGACAATGTGACCCGTCCGTCGGAGCTGATTGAGCGTGGTCAGAGCTTCGATGCTGGGGCTGTTGGCCTGAGCAAGAACACTGATGTTGGTGTGCCTATCCTGCCAATGGATTTGCAGGATCTTGCGGAGGCAGCGTTGGTGGTACCTCTCCAGTGCTTTGAGGTGCCTGCTGTACATGGTCCCTGTCTCTGAGGCATACAGCAGGGCAGGTATCACTGCTGCCCTGTAGACCATGAGCTTAGTGCCGGGTTTGAGGTCCTGGCGACCGAAGGCTGCACTGGCACACTGAAGGCGGTGTTGGACTTCGTCGTCAATGTCTGCCCTTGTTGACAGTAGGCTCCCGAGGTATGGAAAGTGGTCCACGTTGTCCAAGGCCTTGTCGTGGATTTTGATAATCGGGGGGCAGCACTGTGTGGCGGGGGCAGGTTGGTAGAGGATCTTTGTCTTACGGATGTTTAGTGTAAGGCCCATGCTCTCGTATGCTTCGGTGAAGGTATTTACGATGGTTTGGAGTTCGACCTCCGAGTGAGCGCAGACGCAAGCATCGTCTGCGTACTGTAATTCGACGACAGAGGATGGAACGACCTTGGATCTGGACTGGAGGTGACGGAGGTTGAACAGTTTCCCGTTTGTTCTGTAAATTAGCTCCACTCCAGTGGGGTGCTTACTGAGGGTGAGATGGAGCATTGCAGCAAGGAAGATTGAGAAGAGCGTTGGTGCAATGACACAGCCTTGCTTGACCCCAGTTTGTACGTGAATTGGGTCTGTGGTGGAACCGTTGGTCAGGATCACGGCTTGCATGTCGTCGTGAAGCAGGCGGAGGATAGTGACAAACTTTTGAGGGCAGCCGATTTTGAGGAGAACACTCCATAATCCCTCACGGTTGACAGTGTCGAAGGCCTTTGTGAGATCAAAGAAGGCCATGTACAGTGGTTGGTGCTGTTCCCTGCATTTCTCTTGTAATTGATGTGCGGTGAAGATTGTGCCCCTTAGTGGGCGGAATCCGCATTGCGACTCTGGGAGGAGCTCTTCGGCCACTGGGAGAAGGCGATTGAGGAGGATTCTTGCGATGACTTTCCCTGTGGCATAGCAGGGAAACTCCACTGTAATTACCGCAGCCGGACTTGTCACCTTTCTTGAAGATGGTCACAATTACGGCATCTCTGAGATCCCCTGGCATGCTCTCCTCCTTCCAGATAAGAGAAATGAGTTCATGAATTCGCACCAGTAGTACTTCTCCACCATGCTTTAGTGCCTCGGCGGGGATTCCATCTGCTCCTGAGGCCTTGTTGTTCTTCAGTTGTCGGATGGCCTTTTCAACCTCATGCCGGGCTGGGGTTGTGCTGAGATGGTGGCGGGTAACATGCTGTGGGATGGAGTTGAGGACACTCATGTCGAAGACAGAGTCGTGGTTAAGGAGATCTTCGAAGTGCTCCTTCCAGCGGGCACTGACTGCTTCCCTGTCCTTGATGAGTACCTCTCTGTTCTTGGCCCGCAGTGGGGAAGGGCCTTGGGTGCTTGGGCCGTAGATGGTCTTGACTGCGCTAAAGAATCCACGCACGTCGTGGTTGTCAGCTAGCTGCTGGATCTCCTGCGCTTTCTCCACCCACCATCTGTTCTTTAGGTCGCGGGTTTTTTGTTGGACCTCGGCCTTCAGGCTTCTGTAGAGCTGCTTTCTTGCTCTCGAGTTCTGTTGCTGTTTCCAGATCAGAAATGCCTTGCGCTTGCGGCTTATTAGCTCCTGGATCTCCTGGTCATTCTCGTCGAACCAGTCTTGGTGTTTCCTGGTTGAGTGACCGAGCGTCTCTTCACAGGTGCTGATTATGGAGGCCTTGAGTGCAGACCAGACGCTGTGGGCACTCTGTGTCTCTGCATCACTGGGAGTCGTCAGGTTGTTTGTGAGGCGCAGGCTGAATAGGGCTTTCTTAGCGGGGTCTTTGAGTGCTCCAGCGTTAATTTTCCTGCGGCATTGTTTCTGTTGCCGCCGCTGTTTTGGGGCTGCATTGATGGAGATGACAGAGCGGATTAGGCGGTGGTCTGTCCAGCAGTCATCAGCTCCTGTCATGGCGCGGGTGATGCGGACGTCCTTGCAGTCCCTCACTCGGACGATGACGTAGTCCAGCAGATGCCAGTGCTTGGAACGAGGGTGCTGCCATGAAGCTTTGTACTTGTCTCTCTGACGGAACAAGGTGTTGGTTATGACGAGGCCATGTTCTAAGCATTTCGTCAGGAGGAGGGCATCGTTGGAGTTGGCTTTCCCTACCCCCTCTCTGCCGATCACACCTCCCCAGAGGTCTGTGTCCTTTCCAACTCATGCGTTGAAGTCGCCAAGGAGGATCAGCTTGTCGCCCGTTGGGACTCGGGACAGGGATTGTTCGAGGCTGGAGTAAAATTCCTCTTTGGTCTCGTCTGTGGCTTCCAGTGTTGAGGCGTACGCACTGATGACCGTAGCACACTGGTTTCAGGCTAGGGTGAGTCGAAGAGTCATGAGGCACTCGCTTATACCACTAGGGGAGTCTCTGAGACGCCTGACCAGTTCATTTTTTATGGCGAAGCCTACCCCATGGAGGCGGCGTTCTTCTTCGGGTTTGCCTTTCCAGAAGAAGGTGTAACCACCGCCTTGTTCCTTGAGCTGGCCTTCCCCTGCCCGCCGGGTCTCGCTTAGGGCGGCAATGTCAATGTTGAAGCGTCTGAGCTCCCGGGCAACGATAGCAGTACGGCGTTCCGGTCTGTCACTGTTGGGGTTGTCCATGAGGGTCCTGACATTCCAGGTCCCGAACTTCATTTTAAAGGGTGGAAGATGCCTGTGCGTGAATTCTTTTAACGTGGGGTGGCCATTGCACACCAGCTACCACACGGGCTTGACAGAGCAAGGTCTTGGTCCAATGGCAAGGGGATCCAAGACGATTGGAGACCAAGGCCTAGAAATTCACTAGCCTTAGCGCCGCTTTTGAGGCGCTAGAGGGACTAGCGCCAGAGTTATGGCCAGTTTAAAAATTCCCTGGGGGCCTAAATCGGCGTTGCACCGGTAGCGCTGCGCCGGCACCGATGACGTCATCGGTGTGCGCAGCGTCCCGGTTGCCGTGGTAACCCGCCCGAACTCCGAAATTGAGTTGCGGCCGCCTCGCCCGTGGCAGCCGCAAGCAACGTTCTGGCAGAGGTGCCTTACTCCAGTTTGCGCCGGTGCATTAAAGGCCCCGCGGCGGCCGGCCACTTTCCCGCCGGCCGCCTGCCCGCAGCTCCCTCCCCGGACTTCTCCCCCCCCCCCCCCCCCCGGAACAGATGCAAGCCCGGCACTTGTCCGAGGTGCCGGGCTCATTTTTAAGCTGATTTGCGCGGGCCGCGGCCGGGTGCAGGCAGCTCCTCCTTAACGGGAGGAGGAGGCCTGCACGTCCCCAGCCTGCCGCACCGCATCGGGTGCCGCAGCGCCGGAATTGCGGCGCGAAACGGCAGTTAACGCCGATGTACCGCCGCAAAGACCCTTCAGTAGCGCCGGCAGCCGTTTGGGCGCGGCGCCACTGAATTTTTGGCGCGCGCAGGGTACTTAGCGCCGGCACTAACTTCCGGCGCTAAAGCCCTGGCTAAGCCAAAACCCAATTTCTAGGCCCAGGTCTCTGCTTCAATCACTAACTCTGGTACTGCATTCCACAGTCTCATAACCCACTGTGGAAAATAGTTTTTCTGGCTCTCTGCCCTAAATCTCTTATATCTATGCCCACTCACTCTTGACCTCTCAATTATTGGAAATGTGTCTGTTTTTATCTTCTCTGTCCCATTCCTTCATTACTTTAAACACCCCTATCAAATCACCTCCATACAAAGGAGCACCCGAGTGAATCTGGGCTGTACCCTCTCTATTGCCTCAACATCCCTCCTATTGTGTGGAGGCCAAACCTGCACATGGTACTCCAACTGTGGCCTTACTACAGTCCTGATAGTGAACAAAACATTCCCTTTTTGCTCCTTCGATGGCCCAATTGGTGAATTATTTGCCCAGTGTGGAATTCAATGATACAGGCCATGAAAATACAAATCCAAGTTGGCTCTCTCTAATCATCTCAAATTTCTCTAAGTGCTCAGTCACTCTGTCCCTAATTATAGATTCCAATAGCTTCCCCACACCAGATGTTAGACTAACAAGTCTATAATTTAATGGTTTCCCTCTCTCACCTTACTTAAATAATGGAGTTACATTTGCAATTTTCCAATCTAATGGGGCAATTCCTGAATCGAGAGAGCTTTGGAAGATGATGGCTAAAATATCTGCAATTTCCTCACCTACTTCCTTTAAAACCCTGGGGTGGGAACCATCAGGTCTGGGGATTTGTCAGTTTTTAGTGCCACTATTTTTTTCTAATGCTGTTTTCCTGCTTATGTTAACTTTAGTGAGTTGAGTCCTTGATTCATTATTAATTTCCCTGGAATGTCAGGGTGAAGACTGTGAAGACTGACACAAAGTAATTAATCAACAAGTCTGCCATTTCCTATTTTCATTTGCAATATTACCCCCATTTGTTTTTAAAGGGCCCACATTACCCTTGACTACCCTTTTACTTCTAATATAATTGTAAAAAAAATCTTGATATCCCTCGCAAGTTTCTTTTCGTATTCCTTTTTGCAGCTCTTACTATCTTTTTTGTCTTCTTTTGCTGTTCTTTATACCTCTCCCAGTCCCCTGGATCTGCACCATTCTTTGCACTTTTCTATGCTCTTCCTTTAGTTTTATGTTCTCTCTCACCTCCTTTGTCCACCAAGGCTGTTTTATTTGGTAAGTAGAGCTCTTGCCCCTGGTCCTGTATTAAGTGAAATTCTGTTTTGAACACCTCCCACTGTTCATCTGTAGTTTTACCTGATAACAGTTTTGACCAATTTGCTGTCGTCGGTCTCTGTCTCATTCTGTTAAAGTTAGCCTCACCAAAATCTAGAATCTTAGTATCTGTTATGTTTCTCCTTTTCAAACTTAACCTTGAATTTGATCATATTATGATTACTGTTAGATAAATGTTAGAATATTAACTAAGTCTGGCTCATTACTAAATCTAATATGGCCTGTCCTCTTGTTGATTCTGGAACATACTGCTCCAGAAAACTATCTTGAATGCACTCAAGAAATTCACTACCTTTCTGACTTGAGCGACTCTGCTCTTCCCAATCTATATGAAAATTAAAGTCTCCCATTAAAACAACTCTGCTTTTGCTGCAAGCCTCTCCAATCTCTGAATTAATACATTCTGCCACTTCACTGCTGCTATCAGGAGGCCTATAGACAACTCCCATTACAGTTTTAAGTCCTTTCATTTTCCCCAATTCTAACCATAGTGTATCAGCCGATTGCTTTCCCTTACCTATATCCTCTCTTACTAATGTTGTAATAGTATCTTTAATCAAGGCTACCCCTCCTCCTCTTCCAGTTTCCCTATCCTTTCTAAAGACCTTATAACCTGGAATATTTAACTCCCAATCACGACCAGCTTGCCACCATGTCTCAGTAATGGCCACCATGTCACACTCTCTAAGCTACATTTGAGCCTCTTATATTCCATGTGTTAATATAAAACTCTTATTTGGGCAAAAGATTCTAACCTGTCCTTCTGCCCTGATGCTGCCTTTCTCACACCGTTTAATTTAACATGTTTCTTATTTTGTCATTCCTGCTGCAACTACTTTAGGTAGTTTAATATTCCCTTCTCCTGGAGAATCTATATCACTGTTTGTGACCTGAACTCTACTTTTATACTTTTTAAAATCTTTACATTATCATTTTTGTTTCTGAATGAACCCTCCCCCCCACCCCCTGACCATTTATTAGTTTAAGAGTTGGAAAATTGCTGTTCCTATCTGAAGAAATCTTCTAATTAATTGCCTACAATACTAACAGGGCAGCATTGGATTACCATTATCTTTCACAATTTTATATGTTCAGAACAATCATTTCTCAGGCACAAATTAAATGCCAACGTATATGATTTTAGCTGGAACTTGCTGTACACTAACACTGATTAGAAAGAACTTTCTAATATTGAGGTCAATTAACAGGACTCAGCTGCATTCTGACTATTGGTCCATTTTGCTTGTGCCTTACATTCAGTAGCTCTGGTATTCCTTAGTCATACTACTAGTCTCTAGAAAAGAGAAGACTGAGGGATGACCAGATTGAGGTCTTTAAGATTCTGAAAGGGTTTGATAGGGTAGATGTAGAGAGGATGTCTCCACTTGTGGGCAAGACCAGAACTTGGGGCCATTAATATAAGATAGTTACTAATAAATCTAATAAGGAATTCAGGAGTGGTGAGAATGTGGAACTCGCTCCCACAGGGAGTAGTTGAGGCAAATGGTGTAGATGCATTTAAGAGGAAGCTAGATAAATACATGAGGGAGGAAGGAATAGAAGGATATATTGATGGGGTTAGATGAAGAAGGGTGGGAGGAGGCTCGTGTGGAGCACAAACACCGGCATGGATCTGTTGGACCAAATGAAACATAGAAACATAGAAGATAGGAGCAGGAGTAGGCCATTCGGCCCCTCAAGCCTGCTCCGCCATTCAATGAAATTGTGGCTGATCATCCAAATTCAGTACCCTGTCCCTGCCTTCTCCCCATATCCCTTGATCCCTTTAGCCTTAAGAAATATATCTAACTCCTTCTTGAATATATTTAATGAATTGGCCTCCACTGCCTTCTGTGGTAGAGAATTCCACAGGTTCACCACTCTCTGGGTGAAGAAATTCCTCCTCATCTCTGTCCTAAATGGCTTACCCCTTATGACCCCTGGTTCTGGACTCCCCGACCATCGGGAACATCCTTCCAGCATCTAGTCTGTCT
Source organism: Somniosus microcephalus (assembly GCF_052327205.1). Lineage (NCBI taxonomy): Eukaryota > Metazoa > Chordata > Chondrichthyes > Squaliformes > Somniosidae > Somniosus > Somniosus microcephalus. The sequence goes on along the minus strand of NC_140989.1, from coordinate 176,138,336 downwards.
AGTCCTGTTAGAATTTTATAAGTTTCAATGAGATCCCCTCTCATTCTTCTAAACTACCAGCGAGTATAAGCCCAATCGACCCAATCTCTCCTCATACATCATTCCTGTAATCCCAGGTATCAGCCTGGTGAATCTTCGTTGCACTCCCTCCATGGCAAGAACATCCTTCCTCAGATAAGGCGACCAAAACTGCACACAACACTCAAGATGTGGTCTCACCAAGGCCCTGTACAACTGCAGCAAGACATCCTTGTTCCTGTACTCGAATCCTCTTCTGTGCGGTAAATACTATGTAAAACTGTATCTTCAACTAAAATGGCCACAGAACTGATGACAAATTGATTTAGAATCAATCTTTTTATTCATTCTCGGGTTTTGGGTGCCGCTGGCAAGGCAAGCATTTATTGCCCATACCTAGTTGCCCTTGAGAAGGTGGTGGTGGGCTTTCTTCTTGAACCGCTGCAGTCTGTGTGCTGAACGTGCTCCCACAATGCTGTTGGGTAGGGAGTTCCAGGATTTTGAGCTAACGACGATGAAGGATCTATGTCGAGATGAGGTGTGACTTGGAGGGGAAGTTGGAGGTGCTGGTGTTCCCATGCACATGCTGCTTTTGTCCTTCTAGGTGGTAGAGATTCTGGATTTGGGAGGTGCTGCTGAATCTATTAATCCAACCATCCAGTATGATCTTGGTTTACAGCAACCTTTGGGCACACTTCTGAAATTTAAAGATTACTAGTTTTGGGGAACAAGATATGCAATAACACATTAAAATAGGCAAGGACGCCATTTGACACTTCATACATACATGCACAGGTGCTTGAGCACTAATGAAATAGTGCAGAGCAAACCACAAAAGCCTTTTGGGGACAGTTAAGATGGTAAATGAATGTGGAGTCATAAGACGATAGCAAAATACTGCAGATGTTGGAAATCCGAAATAACAACAGAAAATGCTGGAAAAACTCAGCAGGTCAGGCAACATCCTATCAATTCCTCCAATAAAAGGCGAGTGCATATAGCGCCTGTGAGAATTCGGCTACTGATTCTCCTGGCTGTTGCGGCCGTGATCTTAGGAGGTGCCTAGCGTACATGTAGTTTACCGGGGTCCGGTACTTCTGTTTCAGCAGGTTGATGGCGGTCTCGTAGGTAGTCATGTCCTCGATGAGAGTGTATACTCTCGGGCTCAGTTGTGCCTGCAGGACACTTAGTTTGGATGCCTGAGGGACGCTGGATTCTCTCAGGTATGATTCGAAGCAGACCAGCCAGTGTTTAAAGTCTGCGGCTGAGTTTGCTGCTCGTGGGTTCAGGTCCAGGTACGGCGGTCTGAGGGCTCGCAGCCAAGCTGGCTGGTGTGGCTGTGCTCCTGGGAGCTGCGCTGGTGGCTCCTCCGCCGGTTGTGACTCGTTGTCGGACATCATTAAATTTAGTCAATAACATAAGAGTTTGTTTATGGGTAGTAAAAATCACTGAGTGGGAATAAAATGCTACACTAGAGTATCATGTACACATCAGTTGTACAGCAGTGGCTCAGTGGAGAGCACTCTAGACTCTGAGTCAGAGTCCTGGGTTCAAGACCCACTCCAGCACATAATCCAGGCCCACAGTCCGATGAGATGTTAAACCAGGGCCCTGTCTGCTCTCTCAGGTGGATGTAAAAGATCCCATGGCACTATTGGAAGAAGATCAGGGGAGTTATCCCCAGTGTCCTGCTCAACATTTATCCCTCAGCCACTATCACAAAACAACACTGACAAAAGGTCTTCCACCTGAGCCCTTAACTGTTTCTCTCTCCATGGATGCTGCCTGGCCTGCTGAGTTTTTCCAGCGTTTTCTGTTGTTATCACAAAACAACAGACGATCTGCTCATTATCACATTGCTGCATGTGGGAGCTTGCAATGCACCATAAGTGACTACACTTCAAAAGTACGTCCTGAAGTCGTGAAAAGCGCTATATAAATGCAAATGCTCTCTTCTGGCAGTTTGTTAACCATTGCCTGGCTGTATTTATCACTCTATATCGCCACCGGGTTGAGGATTAGCTCGTTTGAAGCATTCTTCAGGAATTTCAAGACAGTTTCAAAACAGTAGGTTGCAACCCCGTTTACCAGGCGGTGCACTTAACGTAGCGAAATGTTCGATGTGTTTCGCACATTCTAAGGCTACCCTTATTCTGGCATGCCAATTAACAACTCCAATTGTAAAAGAAACTGAAATTGGAAGTGCACCAAACAAACGCTTTGTTTTACAACGCGAGGAGGAGTTCACGATAAAATGTGCTTCTTTTCATTCATGTTTTTAATTCACGAGTTCCAATAAAAATTCTCTGGGAAGACGCTTTCCTGCATGCTGGAAGTTTTTTTGTGTGTTTAATTACCAAATGCAATGTTTTACTAACGGCTTATGCATTGCATTTTATTATGTTGTGTGTATTCGTGCAACACTTAAAAAAATGAACCTTAGATGAGCTGAACACTGCTGCAACAACAAAACCATCCACTCTCCAGATCTTTCGCCCATGAAGAGATGAACGAGAGCAACACGGGACAGTTATTGGTTGTCATTTAGATTAAAAGACAAATCGTGTGGAATGGCGTGCTTGGAAGGGAGATACATCTTGAATGCAAATAGAAATTTCGGAACCCGTTACTAGGTGGGTGGGGTGGGGGTGGGTATATTTTGCCATTAGTGTGTCGAAACTCCTATCAATCAAAAATGTTGGTGTAAATTTTACTGCCCCGATTTAACAAAGAAAAGGTTCGATTTTAGGGAATATAGGGTAGGGGTCAAAACCACATAGATATAAAGGACTCAGTGTAGAAAACAATTCATCCATCTAAGTTAAACTACAGAAAAATAAAGCTCTTTACACGATATCCTGCACCGACAGGTCTGGAACTAGCACAATGCACGAACAAGCCAGGGACGATTTGTTAAGCAAATCAGCCATGTGCTTAGCCCCAGAGGAAGGGAGCTCCGTTTCAGCGAGAGCTCAAGAGGTAGCCTGAAATTTATAAATAAGTACATGAGCCTCGACTCATCCTGTTTAACCGACATTTACCTAACACCCTGGCGGTTTTAAAAATGGGATGCATTAAAAGTGTTTTTTTTTTATTCAGACACAAATGTCCACTGTTGAAAACTTTACACGCGATCCTTTGCAAAGTATGTTTTATAATTCGGTTTTTGGAAGGTGTATTGTGGGTTTAAGCCGGGGAGGGAGAGAAAGCGTCACCAACTTCTAATATTGCCTGTAATGAACCGTTTTCCTGCCTCATAGATGGGCCAGCCCTATTACAAGAGGTGATATGATCTCAGATTTCATCTTCACAGGAAGGCTGCTGAATGTCTGCAAACCCCTCCGAGGCATTTTTTTTATCCAGGTATGCATCTCTACCAGTAGTGCTTGCACTCGACTCCAGTGCAATCCAGCTTTTGAAAATCTCCAACAGTGTTACCGCAAGTCGGTTAGCTAGCTCGTCTGGATTTTAAATAATTGCAGAGCACTTTATGGGAAAGTCGTGGACAGAGCGAGAGAACTTTGGAAAAAGAGGGGGGAAAGTTTAATGATTAATGTTGAGCATTGTGCAGTCGATTTATGAGGATTCCTGCCCGATTCTGTGTCCGGGGAAGCATATTTTCATCTTTATAATATGTAAAAACCGACAAAGGTTCTTGCATAGTTGAACGTTTCGCAAACATTCGTGTGTGAGAGGGGCAGGGAACCAAGGCAAAGCTGCACCAACCGGTCCGACAGGTACAAGGGCTTGTTGACACCGTTATTTTCTCAGCACGCATGCGCCCTCCCAAATTTCCTGTTGTATTTTTCAATTACTGAAGCAAACTTTTCCTGTTACCGCAAAGGTAGCTCGCCAGGTGAGAGTGGGTCTTTACTAAACACCCTTTCTTCTCTCTCCCACCCCATCTAAAACTAAAACAACAGCTCGTTTCAGGGACTGAGATCTCAGCAACAACCGCCCTCTCCCCAAACACCTGGACCTTGGGACTTGACTGGGGAAGGATCCGGTTTGTATGAAAAAACAGGGGTCAGGTGGAAGCAGGAGAGAATCCGGCTCCTTCTTCATCATCGCCGAGCGCCTCCACCCACCATGCCCAGAGCCTTCCTGGTGAAGAGGAAGGATCCTTACCCGGAGGTCCGCGACTGGAATGAACTGCCGGACGAGGAGCGGGCCGACACCTACATACCAGGTGAAACAAAACAGGGAGAGTCTGAAAACGAACGGGTTTGGCCGGGTGAGTAGGTGAGAGCTGGGTGATCTCAGAGGGAGGGAGAGAGAGAGGGAAGGAGGGAGGGAGGGAGGGGGAGGGAGGGGGAGGGAGAGAGAGTGGGAGGGAGGGAGGGAGGGAGGGAGAGGGAGGGGGAGGGGGAGAGAGGGAGAAAGAGTGGGAGGGAGCGAGAGTGGGAGGAAGTGAGAGAGTGGGAGGTAGGGAGAGAAAGAGGAAAGGAGGGGTTCGGAAAGAGAGGGAGGGAGGGGGCAGAGAGAGGCAAGAAACTGGAACAAGAAAAAGCCCCTTCAATATCGGATCAGAGGGTGGGTTTGGGGGCACCTTTGCAGCCTTTCTCTCTCTCTGTGCCGAGGGCTCGGAGCTTGAAGACAAGGTCCAACACCTACTGCAAACCCACCCTGTGTAACAGGCGCCCAATCTCATGCTGACCCAACATTGCGGACCAGGGAGCGATTGGTCCGCTCTGAAGGCAGCCCCCTCTCGTTTGGGCAGGCTTTTTTTCTCTCAAGAGGGGGCAACGCGCTTTTTAAAGGTCGTGTATATACAAATAATGCTCCCGGATACAGGAATCCGGTAAAGGGACCGGCTGTGTTTACATTACTCTGTGTGTACTCTGTGCTCTCTGATTCCATCAGTCATCAACCTGTTGTGAGCAGCACCGAGGCAGACTCCGAGTCTTCCAAACGGGGGCCCCCTTCTCGCTTCAGCGGCATCTTCCCAGTGTAAACATAACGGAACCCGGGCTCCTGCTCCTTCCCCACCGCCGCCGTCTAAAGGTTGAACCCATTGCGGGGATCACGTTGCATTCCTTTCAGTGAAACACTGATAAGAAAGACCTGCAGAGCCAGACAACACCCAAAACTCAAACAAGCCAAGAGAAAACTCTCAATTCAGCCCATTGTTTAAACTGGTCTAAGACACAAGCGGTCCCTCCATAGAGCTTGCTGTGCAACAGACCATGGTGTAAGGGGTTTATTTTCTCTTTCCAGTCAATCTGAGCTGTTTCCTGAGTTACCAAGAAGAAGGAAAGACCGAGGATCCAGCACCCGGAACAACTGGTTTGGACAGACTGCTGAACGATTCAGACGAGCGCCGCCTTCCTTACAAGACCGAACCGGACCAGGAGAATGCGGAGGAGCAAGTTCTGGGATCGGAATTCAAAAAGCGCAGCGTCTTGCGAACGAAAATCAAGGTGAGCCGCCCCAGACTCCGGTTAATCATTACACAGAACTCGGCAAGACCAGCAGAGAGAGAAACCTTGGTCGGTGCACTGAACAAGACCCCAAACAGGAACCTGCTGGCTGTGACAGAGGCGTTCGACAAGCCCCGGGCATGTAGATGGAGAGTCACACAGTTTAAGGAAGGTCACAACAGGTGCTCTCCTTGGAATAGAATAAAGGAAACACCGCTCGGAAAAAGGAAAAAGCCAGAATATCTTCAAAACATTACTTCACATATATTAAATATAATATACATGATATGATTTCATATTATACATTATATTAAATATGATACACATTATGATTTCATATATATTATAGTAAATGTAACACGCATAATATATTATATTCAAATACACATTAATATAATGTATAATCTGAAATAATATAACGTGTATATTTAATGTATATGAAATAATATAAATATAATACACATTGTATTATTTCAGATTATACATTATATTAATGTGTATTTTATATCCTATATTATGAAATAATATAACGTGTATTATATTTAATGTATATGAAATATAAATATAATACATTGTATTATTTCAGATTATAGATTATATTAAATGTAATCCACATTATATTATTTCCAATTATACATATTAAATTAATTGTAATAGATTATAGTTCATATTAAATTATATATTAAATGTAATACACATTATTTCAGGTTATATATTAAATTAAATGTAGCACATTACATTATTTCAGATTATACATATTATGTGTAACATTTGGTAATACACAGCATACATTACAATTTCATATACCATATATAGTTATACATTATATTCGCATATTATTAAATTATAAACTTTATTATGTTACAGTATTTTATATATTATATATAATTATGAAGCCAGCTCAATAGGCCCTGTACAATTTCCAATGTCATTGGACACTCCCACCTTATTTGATTGATAAATATGATAAAATAAATTAATCCTTTTAAAATGCAAAAAGAGAATTCGGGTACTGATAGCAGTATTTATTTGTAGAAATATAAACGTTTCTTGGGGGGGGGGGGGAAGGCAGAGAATGATTCATGCTCGACAAGGCTTTCAGCAACGCACCGACTCAGTACGCGCGTGCAGTCTTTTATTACTTTTGATGATGATATCTCAAGGTACTCCAATCTAAACGTGTTTGGTGAGGCACAGCCTGAAATCGCCTGTAGACTGGAAGAACTTCGGCAAGGTCACCACTGGATTAGTTCAACTGCTCTTCCTTTAGACACTCTTGCATTATTTGAAACTTCTGGGAAATGGGGCGGGGGACCTTATGGTATTTTTTAACGTCCTTTTTGCAGTGCTCAGGTACTGAATCTAACGGTGGACCTAACTTGTTGCCTTGCCTCCCCTTTCCCCTGTAACAGATCACAACTGGGGAGTGCAGCGAGGCCACGTTCCGCTGCCAGGTGTGCAGCAAGGGCTTCCGGCTACAGCGCATGCTCAATCGGCACCTGAAGTGCCACAGCCAGGTGAAGCGCCACCTGTGCACGTACTGCGGCAAAGGCTTCAATGACACCTTCGACCTCAAGAGGCACGTCAGGACGCACACCGGTACGTCAGCCGTAAACCCCACCCACCGCGGGAAGTCCTCTCTGTGCTCATGGGGAGCGGCATGGGAGTTGCAGTGTTTTATTTTGTTCAGATTTGATTGCTAGGGCACAGCGAGGTTAATTGCCAGGAGCTGTACTAGAATTCTTACTAAAGGATGCAAATAGCAGCTAGGCATGATAAATCATGATGTCAAATAGAGAGGAGAGAACTTGCATTTATAGAGCGCCTTTCACCACGTCGGGACGCCCCAAAGTGCTTTACAGCCAATGAAGTACTTCTGAAGTGCAGTAAAGAAAGACTTGCATTTCTATAGCGCCTTTAATCACCACTGGACCAAAGCACTTTATAGCCATTGAATTACTTTCTGAAGTGTAGTCACTGTTGTAATGTAAGAAATGTGGCAGCCAATTTGCGCACAGTAAGCTCCCACAAACAACAATGTGGTAATCTGTTTTAGTGATGTTGATTGAGGGATAAACATTGGCCAGGATACTGGGGATAACTGCCCTGCTCTTCTTCGAAATAGTGGCATTCGATCTTTAACGTTTACCTGAGAGAGCAGACGGGGCCTCGGTTTAACCTCTTATCCGAAAGACGGCATCTCTGACAGTACAGTACTCGCTCTGCACTGGAGTGTCAGCCTAGATTTTTGTGCTCAAGTCTCTGGAGTGGGAAATTAACCCACAACCTTCTGACTCAGGCAAGGGTGCTACCAATTGAGCCACAGCTGACAACAGTTGTAAGGTAGGAAACGTGGCAGCCAATTTGCGCACAGCAAGGAAAAAATTGGGCAGGCTTCCCAACCAGTCAGCGACCCTGCTGGAAATGCATGCGTGTAAGGACAGGATCGGACTGGATGCGATGCATACTACCCGCCAACCTCGCTATCAAAGCTCACAAACGAAAAACGGGCATAAGGAGTGCCATATCCGAGCCTGGCTTGTACTATGGTAACTGTGCTCCAATAAGGAGTCAACGCCTACAGGAAATGAGGGGAGAAAATTGGCGTGGGAAAATTAAAAGAAAAACTATAGGGATGTAGATAGGTGATAAGCATGGTGTGTTTTATCAGTGATCATGGATTAATATTTTACAGCAGCAGGTGAGCATTTTATTATTTTGATAACAAGTGTTCCATCAGATTAAATATTTCTAAATTGGTTTTATTGTGCCTCAAGCTATTTTCACACAGTGGTTAAAAAGTGTTTAAAAATGCATGAGTTAATTTTATAACTTGTTATAATAGTTTCACCCGACAATCCAGTGTGCTGACCTAACCAGCCTGTCACATTAGCCCAAGTGAAGAACATCATGTCTAATATTATCTAAATGGCTCCTTATACCAATAACAAATGAGTTTTATAGCTCGTTGGGCTGTAGTTAAAGGTCATCCACTGCCCCGGTTTACAGTGCCATGGAAACACAAATACAAACAAAAAATAGCAATTGTACAACACAAAGAAAACTCTTTCAACAAAATTCAATAATACACAATACAAAAGAAAAGGTCAGTAACAAAATGAGCAATCCTATAACGCAAGCCAATTCATCTTCATGATATATCAGTTAGTCTTCATGATATATCAGTCTTCATGATATATCAGTTGGTCTTCATGATATATCAGTTAGTCTTTATGATATATCAGTTAGTCTTCATGATATATCAGTTGGTCTTCATGATATATCAGTTAGTCTTCATGATATATCAGTCTTCATGATATATCAGTTGGTCTTCATGATATATCAGTTAGTCTTCATATATCAGTTGGTCTTCATGATATATCAGTTGGTCTTCATGATATATCAGTTGGTCTTCATGATATATCAGTTAGTCTTCATGATATATCAGTTGGTCTTCATGATATATCAGTTAGTCTTCATGATATATCAGTTGGTCTTCATGATATATCAGTTGGTCTTCATGATATATCAGTTAGTCTTCATGATATATCAGTTAGTCTTCATGATATATCAGTTGGTCTTCATGATATATCAGTTGGTCTTCATGATATATCAGTTGGTCTTCATGATATATCAGTTGGTCTTCATGATATATCAGTCTTCATGATATATCAGTTAGTCTTCATGATATATCAGTTAGTCTGAATGGATTGCATTAGCCTGAATTAAATACCGGTCAGGCTGATGTGAATCACCAGTAAGTTTGCAATGAGCTCAAAGAATCAGTGGAAACCAAGTTAGGAGTGTGATGGAATACTCACCACTCACCAGGATGGGTGCAGCTGCAGCTAGACTCATCCAGCTGCACACATTTCTCCAGGTGGGCATGATCAATGTTCAGTATCACATCCTGTGATTTTTGTTCCATTCGGAACACTATACAACCCAAAATCCTATTTGCCTCATTTACTCCTGCCACACTGTGCCTGTGGTTTCAATGATCTGTTCATTAATACCCTCAAATCCTTTTCCTGTGGTGTATCTGTCCTTCAGATGAGACGTTAAACGGAATTCCATTTGCCCTCTCAGGAGGATGTAAAGGATCCCATGGCATTATTTGAAGAGGAGCAAGGGAGTTCTCTTCGATGTCCTGGCCAATATTTATCTCTCAACCTACATTACTGAGAGCAGATTATCTGGTCATTATCTCATTGCCGTTTGTGGGACTTTACTGTGCACAAATTGGCTGCTGCATTTCCTACATTACAACAGTGATTACAAAAGTACTTCATTGGCTGTAAAGTGCTTTGGGACATCCTGAGGTTGTGAAAGGTCCTATATAAATGCAAGTCTGTCTTTCTTATTATCTTGTAGACTGGCTCCATTTAGTTTATGGTTTCAATGTTTACGCTCCTTCTCATCACTTTGCGCATACTCCATTTGACATTTCTCAGCCCAACCACTCAATCTACCAAATTCTTCTGCACCCGAACAGCCTGCTGCTAATTGCTTGCAACCCCATCTGCCCATTCTTAGTGTCAACGTTTGTCTCTGTCCTCACTTCCAAATCATTGCTATACAACGTGAATAGCAAAGGTCAGCGTACTGATCCTCGGGCACACCTACTGGCCACTTCCTGCTACCTGGACACAACTCCATGCACTACCACACTCGGTCTCCTTTGATACAGCCAGTTGTCAGTCCACTTCAACAGCTGCCCGGCGGTTCTGTGCTTTTCTACCTTATGCACCAACTTCCTACGTGGCATTGTATCAAAAGCCTTGCTGAAGTCTAGAGAAGCAATGTCTCTGGAGTTCGCTTTGTCCACAAACTCCAATACCTCTTCAAAGAATCCTGACAGGTTTGCCATGCACGACCGTTTGCCCATGAAGCTGTATTGATTGTCTCCAATGACTTCATACTCCTCTAGGTTTTTCATGATGCTCATCTTCCAGATAAGCTTCGAAGATTCTACTCACGACAAACGTTGGATTCACTGGCCTATAATTTCCAGGACTGTCCTAAGTGTTCTATCATGTCTTCGTGTCACCAGGTTTTGCTACCCAGTTCTGGTAAAATATGGAACGGAGAAAAAAAAAACTGACTTGAGCACAGCAACAACAACTTGCATTTATATAGCACCTTTAATGTAGTAACATGTCCCGAGGCACTTCACAGGAGCGATTATCGGACAAAATTTGACACGAGCCACATAATGAGATAGTAGGACAGACTTGGTCACAGAGAGGTAGGTTTTAAGGAGCGACTTAAAGGAGGAGAGGTAGAGAAGGAAAGAGGTTTTGGGAGGGAATTCCAGAACTTGGGGCCTAGGCAGCTGAAGGCACGCAGTATGTCACACATTACGCCTTGTATGTTAGAGCCATTGAACTAGAAGGTGATGCATATGTGAAGGCGGCGAAATTGAATCTTGTTTTAGAATCTTATTTTATAACTGCCTAGTTCAACCATTTTGAGGGCCATGAAGTAATTCCTGCAGTGGACTGATTTCTCTCCTGTTTCTCAACTCCATGCCGGTCTACTGATATTTCACCCAGATTGACTAGTATCTCATTCAGTGATCTACTACATGTGGGCTGACTTCTTTATATCACAGGATTATTGGTCTTTATTTGTGTTATACAACATTGCGTTTCATTACACAACACAACATATTGTGCAATATTAATCTTTTTTATTTCCACAGTATCAAGTTTGTTTCAGTGAGGCCTATTTGCATTCTACCATTCATAAATATTGTTCATGTGGAGATAACACCACACAGACCTGATGGGGCTAAATGGCCTATTTCTGTGCTGTAATATTCTACAATGTTCTTTGTTTTTTTTGTGTTTTGTAAATCCAAGATACCATCATTTTATGAGTTGGTATTTACATTGATGGAAAATGTAGACTTGAGTTAAGCAGAATAGAAGTAGACTTAAAGAGATTAGATGCAGAGTTAAAGAGAATAGAAGTGTTTGTTTATGGATTGTCACAGAAAATGTGTCATAATGCATCCTTGCAGCTGGACAACTATGTCAATGTCAGCTAGATACAGGTGAGTGATATTTCCATTAACCACTCCAAATTATTTTTGTCTCCTCCAAGTTCCTTTTTGTCATTGCTTAATCACTTTGGATTATAAGATCTTCCCTTTAATGCTCTAAATTATGTTAGTAACACTGCTGTGAAATATAGTTCCCTAAAAGTATTCAGATGGTCAATGAATCTTAAGAATGGGAGTGTTTTACTATACAGTTCATTGGATATTTTACTGGTGTACACACACATTACTTTCTTATTATTCATATTTTCCTCGGGTTCATGCTTCAAATATGTATTGCGTGGGTAATGCGAACTCAACATTCTTCTTGTTCTGCATGAAAATACATTTCAACATGTATATGAATGGCTCAGTTCGTAAAGGCATCACAAGGTGTGCTACTGAACCATCCAACCAGACAAATCCCAGATTTGATGGCCGATTGGTGTTGAGTTCGCTGATTTGAGCCAATGGATCACTGCAGTTGGCCCGAGGGTCACTGGCTTAGTGAGAGAATTATCAGCCGGGGGGGGTTCCTGCTTCTGATCACTGTCCCATAACCCCTCTTGTGTGCATCACTCCACCTTTGGCGGCCGTGCCTTCAGTGCCTAAGCCCCAAGCTCTGGAATTCCCTCCATGAACCGCTCCGACCTCCTCTTTTAAGACGCTCCTTAAAATCTCTCTCTTTAACCAAGCTTTTGGTCACTTGTTCTGATGTTCCTTCACGTGGCTCAGTGTCAAATTTTGTCTGATAACACTCCTGTGAAGCACCTTGGACATTTTATTACGTTAAAGGCGCTATATAAATGCAAGTTGTTGTTGTGGATGTTGAGTGAGGCTAGGTTTATTTGTGAAGCTTCCTCGGACAACCAGCCTCATGCTGCACATATCTAGACTCAAACATGAAGAGTAGCACTTGTGTGAGGTACTGGAGGGGAGGGCCAGGACTTCTTCTACTGCTCTCTTGCTTGATTAGTACTTTCAGGAGGGGAGAGCATATATTTATGGAGAAGGGTCAGGCTTGTAGCATAAGGCAATTAGCTAAAACTGCACATTATTAAAAATTGTAATATTTATATTTCACGTGCAGGAATCCGCCCCTATAAATGCAGCCTTTGTCATAAAGCCTTTACGCAGAGATGCTCCTTGGAATCACACCTCAAGAAGATCCACGGAGTGACACAGAAGTACAGCTACAAGGAGAGGAGGGCAAAGCTTTATGTCTGTGAAGAATGTGGGTTCACTGCCATGAACCAAGAGGACCTCTACCTTCACATGAAGCAGAATCACCCAGAAAACCCACTGCTTAAAAAGACTTCCAAGAAAATAGCTGCAGCTTTGCAGAACAAACTCAACTCGGTGCTGCACAACAGCGACGAAAATAAGGATTCTGAATAGGAGCAAGAGAAGAGGCATTAGTAACTGTGATGGAAATTTGATCCTTACCCTGCTGGATAAATAAAACTTCTGGTCAGTGTCACTGACATAGTAAACACAGCAGGAAGATTCCTTTCAATCGCTAATGTAAACCAACTGTATTAGAACCCATTCGCCAGATAAAGCAATCGGAGTAAACCTTTACGCTTTTGTTGACGCATAGAGACCAAAAGGAAATTTTCCGATACTGGTCCAGCCTCCGAAAGGGCTACGTTTAAAATAAGACTAATTCTCGAGATGTGGGCCCATCTCCAGTTACCCTGAGAAGGCGGTGATGGACCGACTTCTTGAAGTGCTATTCTTTTGTATACGGTTTGACACAACCGATTGACTTGATAGGCCACTTTGGAGGGCAGTTAACCAAAGGGCTAAGTGTTCGAATGGTATTTTGGGCTTTTCAACACTCCTTGGTAGGTTTTTTTTCTTTGAAGATATATCTTGTCTGCCAGTTTTCTTGTTCTTTTTTTTTTAATTTGTTGGTTCAGGGTACATTTTGCTCCACAGTGGATTATACTATATTCAGTTGTAGCCTTCTGAATTTGAAAAAAATGTGTGTATCAAAGAAAAATATTGTGAATTTCCAAAATTCAGTACAGGTTTCTTATTTTGGTATGGAGAATTTGGGAAATATTAAATACAGATAATTTAATGCATAACATTCCAAAATGAGTCCTGTGTAAACTTTGTAAAAATATTCTTTATACTAATAAGAGTAATTGAGATTTACGGTATGTTGTTTTCTATCTGTCCGTTTATTAAAAAAAAACGAAGTTCCCTTGAGATTTTAACTTTCTTTTACCAGTTCTTAACCAGATTTCAGAAATTACTTTGTTTCATGAAACAAAATGAGATTGTTTTTTGAAAATCGGTATGTCTTGCATGTTGCACAGCTAGCACCAGTCTATCATTTCAAACAGCGATTAAAAACAAATGAGATTCCCAGCTACATTCAGTATTTCGTTCAGTTCTGTGGATGCTGAAGACCATCACTACATCTAACTTTGTAACTGGAACTTTTAAGTAGGTTCTGGTGTGGAATGGTGGCACAGTGTTGTGTCTTGGTCGTGAAAGAAGACTTGCATTTCATGTTGACATGCATAGAGACAGGCAGATCAGGCAGGTTAGCACATGGCTAAAGGGCTGATGTGGGAAAGAGGGGTTCCTTTTCATGGGACACTGGCACCAGTACTGCGACAGGAAGGAGTTGTACCGATGGGACGGGCTCCACCTGAACTGGAGTGGGACCAGTGTCCAAGCGGAATGGGTAAATAGGGAGGTGGCAGAGGCTTTAAACTAGTCAGACGGGGAGAGGGATCTACAAGAAATGAAACCAGCCTAAATATAAACAAAACAGGAAAGGAGAGCATGGGACAGACTAAACTAAGGGAGGACATAAATTGCCTGGGAATAAATAGAATTATATAACATGAGTGTAAAAAGATGGTTAAAAATAAAGAGAGAGGAACTGCCATTAAAAATGAGTTAAATTGTCTGTACAGCAATTGTCCGTAATAGAACAGGGGGTATTGAAGGCAATAATACATTGCGAGGAACCAGGTATAGTCGGGATTACTGAGACATGGCTACAGAAAAATCAGGACTGGGAATTAAACATTGCAAGGTATAACATATTTAGAAAAGATAGAGAGAAAAAGGGGAGATGGAGTAGCTGTATTTATTAGGGATAACATAATGGCAGTAGAAAAAAGTAACACGGCCATCAGTAAGACAGAAATAGAATCCATGTGGATAGGGATAAGAGTTAATAAAGGATCAACTAAAAGTAGTGATGCAGGTTAATGAGACCATAAGAAAAGCAAACCAAGCACTAAGGTTTATTTCTAGAGGGATAGAATTAAAAAGTAGGAAAAGTTATGCTAAACCTGTATCGAACCTTGGTTAGAGCATACTGGAGTACTGCATGCAGTTCTGGTCGCCATATTAAGAAAAGGATATAGAGGCACTGGAGAGGGTGCAGAGAAGATTTACAAGGATGAAAAGAGAACTGCGAGGTTATACCTATTATGGAAGGATGAACAGGTTGAGTCTGTTTTCTCTTTAAAAGAGAAGGCTGAGGGGTGACCTAATAGAGGTCTTTAAAATTATGAAAGGTTTTGATAGAATAGACAGAGTGTTTCCACTTGTGAGGAAGAGCAAAACTAGAGGCCATCAATATAAGATAGTCACCAAGAAATCAAAAAGGGAATTCAGAAGAAACTTCTTTACCCAAAGAGTGGTGAGAATGTGGAACTTGCTACCACTGGGAGTGGTTGAGGTGAATAGTATAGATGCATTTAAGGGGAGGCTAGATAAGCATATGAGGGAGAAGGGAATAGAGTGTTATGCTGATAGAGTTAGATGAGGAACGATGGGAGGAGGCTCGAGTGGAGCATTAACACCAGCATGGCTGAATGGCCTGTTTCTGTGCTGTATATTCCATGTAATTCTATGGCCAGGACACTGGGGAGAACTCCCCATCTCTTCTTTGAATAGTGCCATGGGATCTTTTACGCTCACCTGAGAGGGCAAAGGGACCCTCGGTTTAACGTCTCATCCAAAAGATGGCACCTCCTTCAGCGCAGCACTCCCTCAATACTGCACTGGAGTGTCAGCCTAGATTTTGTGCTCAAGTCTCTGGAGTGGGACTTGAACCCACAACCTTCTGACTCAGAGGTGAGCGTGCCACCCACTGAGTCACAGCTGACAACATAAGTGTTAGCTCACCGGCTCAAGCCTGTGATTCACTAGATAGTGAGGTCCTGACCTTCAGCCCTGCCACTGTGAAAAAGCACTGGGTGGAGGCCAGGTACAGCTAGAGGGAAAATTAACAGGTTGGTTACTCTAGGCTGTTCTTGAGTGATTCCTAGTGGCAAGTATGGAGTGGCATTGTGTTAGAGAAGATCTCCAGCCTGATCCCTTGGCCAGGGACAATGAATGGTCTGTTAAGGTGATGGGAAATTAGAAAACAATAACTTAGAAAACAATAAATCTTTTCTTGAGCACTCATCTGTCACACTGGTAACTTAATCAAAGTAATGTCCCGTACCAATAGGATTAAACAATGACAGAAGACTTTGTCAGATTAACAGGTAATGCTAGTTGTCTGGATTTAATCAACCAATCACTGTCTCCCTTCATTCTGTTGGGACATAGGCATTAGCATATCTAGATTTAGTTATCCTATGGCTTAGAAAAAAACCAATAATGAGTTTAAATCAGTGTCATATTCCATGGTCTGACTCTTGGATCTTCTGTCAGGCTAACTACCTTGTCCCTAATTTTGTTGCAGCTGATGAACTGAACCTGACCCCTTCAACTCTAGTACAATCCCAGAATGGCCACTATTTCAACTGTCTTAACTGTACACCTTATTCTTTAATGTCTGCTGTTTGCCATCAAATGTCACCTGCTGTAACGTAATTCTCATTTTAACAACATAGAATTGTACAGCACCGAAGGAGGCTGCCATTTGGCCCATTGTGCCTGTGCCAGCACTTTGAAAGAGCTACTCAATTAGTCCCACTCCCCTGCGTATTCCCCACAGCCCTGCAAATGTTTCCTTCTCAAGTATTTATCCAATTCCCTTTTGAAAGTTACTATTGAATCTGCTTCCACTACTACTAGAGTCTTAAACTTAAATAAAGCCAATTACAGAGGTATGAGGGGCAAGTTGGCTAAGGTAGATTGGGAAATTAGATTAAAGGGTATGGCAGTAGATAAGCAGTGGTAAACATTTAAAGAAATATTCCAAAATTCTAATGAATATATATTCCATTGAGAAATAAAAACTCCATGGGAAAAGTGATCCATCCGTAGCTAACTTGGGCTGACAAGTGGCAAGTAACATTCGCACCACACAAGTGCCAGGCAATGACCATCTCCAACAAGCGAGACTCTAACCATCATCCCTTGACATTCAATGGCATTACCATCGCTGAATCCCCCACTATCAACATCCTGGGGGTTACCATTGATCAGAAACTGAACTGGACCAGCCATATAAATACTGTGGCTACAAGAGCAGGCCAGAGGCTGGGAATTCTGCGGCGAGTGTCTCACCTCCTGACTCCCCAAAGCCTTTCCACCATCTACAAGGCACAAGTCAGGAGTGTGATGGAATACTCTCCACTTGCCTGGATGAGTGCAGCTCCAACAACACTCAAGAAGCTCAACACCATTCAGGATAAAGCAGCCCGCTTGATTGGCACTCCATCCACCACCTTCAACATTCACCCCATCCACCACCGGCGCACTGTGGCTGCAGTGTGTACCATCTACAAGATGCACTGCAGCAACTCGCCAAAGCTCCTTCAACAGCACCTTCCAAACCCGCGACCTCTACCACTTAGAAGGACAAGGGCAGCAGACGCATGGGAACATCACCACCTACAAGTTCCCCTCCAAGCCACACACCATCCTGACTTGGACCTGTATCGCCGTTCCTTCACTGTCGCTGAGCCAAAATCCTGGAACTCCCTTCCTAACAGTATTGTGGGTGTACCTACACCATATGGACTGCAGCGGTTCAAGAAGGTGGCTCACCACCATCTTCTCAAGGGCAATTAGGGATGGGCACTAAATGCAGGCCTAGCCAGCGACACCCACATCCCATCAATGAATAAAAAAAAACTAAAGAAGTTAAGGATAGCATTAAATTGAAAGAAGAGGCTGATAATGTTGCAAAGAATAATAGTAAGCCTGAGGATTGGGAGAGTTTCAGAAATCAACAAAAGATGACGAACAAATTGATAAAAAGGGTGAAAATAGAATATGAGAGTAAACTAGCAAGAAATATAAAAACAGATTGTAAGAGCTTCTACAATATGTGAAAAGGAAGAGAGTGGCAAAACAACTTCTACAATATGTAAAAGTTAGAGTCTGAGTGAAAAATTATAATGAGAAATAAGGAACTGACAGAGACTTTAAACAAATATTTTTTATCTGTCTTCACAGTAGAAGACACAAAAAGCATACCAAAAATAGTGGGGAACCAAGGGTCTAATGAGAGGGAGGAATTAAAGTAATTAAGATCAGTAGAGAAAAAGTATTTGAGAAACTAATGGGACTAAAAATCAACAAATCCCCCGGACCTGACGGCCTACATCCTAGGGTTCGAAAAGAGGTGGCTGCAGAAATAGTGGATGCATTGGTTGTGATCTTCCAAAATTCCCTAGATTCTAGAACAGTCCCAGTGGATTGGAAGGGGCAAATGTAACCCCGCTATTCAAGAAAGGAGGAAGAGAGAAAACAGGGCCAGAATTTTCTGTCGTCCATGTGGGCGCGATCGGAGGCGGGTTGGTTGGCAAATTTGAAAAAAGTCAGAGCAGGTTGGGAACCCGCCGTCATCCCGCCCCCATGTGCCTTTCCCTTTGGCGCATTTGCCGGTGCGGCAGCGACCCGACCGGCAGAGGTGGCTGACCTAATTCAAATCATTATAAGCCTGTTGTCAGATACTTAAGAGCCTTTTCTCCCCTACATTTCAAATTTCCCTGCATGGCCATGGGATTCACGCAGCTCGGGAACCATGTCTGTCAACCTGAGGTGCGAGTTGAATGGCCGTTGATCCGGCTTATTACTTGACAGCATCAAATGTACTATAAAAGCTCCCACTTGACAGCTGATCACTTTCCTCAGGCAGAAGCTGTTGCTGACGACATTGCCAGCACAGATTGAGCTTTCTGCAGGCTGCAAGTCTTTGCAGAAAAGTCTCCATCCAGTGTCACCTCATTTGAAGAACCTCTCTCACCATTCACAGATTGCTTCTGTCAGCTCTACTTGACCTGCCCTTGACCTGCATGGGTGCCGTTTATACTGTCTCACCTTGGTCCTCAGAATCAGACCACGATGAGCCCCAACACCAACAACATCACCACCAACCTTCTCCGCAATCACCTGATGCTGCACAGGACAGAGGGCATCAGCACCCAAGCACATTGCTGCCCGGGAGGCCAGGGATGGTCTCATCATGTCCAGATTTACTTAACTTTATGCTGTACACTCATATGGCTGCCACATGCTGTACCAGGTTGGCACCACCCCACAGCAACACCATAAAGCATCCTGACAATGACCAAGCCATTCCTTTCACACTGACTACCATTGCTGGAGGTACCGTTATGTCTGACCATTCACTGCAACTCACTTAGTCACTTCCAAAGGTGCACACAAATGTGTCCAAGATGGCAAAGTGGTGAAAATAAAGATTTTAATGGTTGACAATACATTAACGGAATCTTGCCATTAACATTGACTAAAACACCCAAGTGGCTACCCTTGTGAATCTACTTGTGTGTCATTTTTCTCTTCCGCCTGCATCTACGAGGTGCTAGCCCCGTGGCTTCAGCAGAGGTAGAGGCAGCCTCCTGACTCCCCAAAGCCTTTCCACCATCTATAGTATAAGGCACAAGTAAGGAATGTGATGGAATACTTTCCACTTGCCTGGATGAGTGCAACTCCAATAACACGCAAGAAGCTTGACACCATCCAGGACAAAGCAGCTCGCTTGATTGGCACCCCATCCATCACCTTAAACATTCACTCCCTCCACCACCAGCGTACTGTGACTGCAGTGTGTACCATCTACAAGATGCACTGCAGCAACTCGCCAAGGCTTCTTCGGCAGCACCTCCCAAACCCGCAAACTCTTCCACCTAGAAGGACAAGGGCAGCAGGCGCATGGGAACACCACCACCTCCAAGTTCCCCTCCAGGTCACACACCATCCTGACTTAGAAGTATATCACCGGTCCTTCATCGTCGCTGGGCCAAAATCCTGGAGCTCCCTCCCTAACAGCACTGTGGGAGTACCTTCACCACACGGACGGCAGCAGTTCAAGAAAGCGGCTCACCACCACCTTCTCAAGGACAACTAGGGATGGGCAATAAATGCTGGCCTTGCCAGCGATGCCCACATCTCATAAACGAATAAAAAAAAAGCCTGCTCACTTCCCTGCTGTGACTGCTTAGACACTCTTGGCGGCTGTCCTCTGGATTTTGGAGCCTCTGCTGGCCCTGCCAAAGTCTGCTCGTCCTGCGACTGTGCAGGGGAAAACTCGACCATCACGATCCGAGGAGCCATTTGGGGCTCTGGCTGAGGGAGTTGGGAGGGGGGAGGCAACGGGGGAGAAGTGTGAGTGCTTTGAGAGGAGCCCCCACTTCCCTCTTAGCATCAACCCTCTCATGGGCCACCTGCACTTCCCTGCAATTGGGCCATGAGGACCCACGTCTACGCTGACATCCCTCCTAGACAGGAAGTCTATGAGCCTCTGCCATCTATTCTCCATAGATAGCCACCTATTCGCCATAGAGACCATGTGCTCCTGTGAATGGTGCATTGGCTGCTCCATGCAGGTGGCCATCCTATCCATGGAGGAGCCTACAGTCACCATCGCCTGCGTCACAGTGGTACTCATGTTGGAGATGGACTCCTCCATTCTCTGAACATTTGCAGACATCGCGCTCGCAAAACCTGCCAAAGCCTCCTGAACTTCTTGCTGCACTTCCAGGATCGCCCTCTTTCTGGATGGCCCCCGAGGCTCAGCGTCTGCATGCAGCTGAGCAGGGCTAGGAGCGTCCTGCGCCCTCTGGTGAGGAGCATCCACTGCTGTCCCTGTCTCCACGATCTGCTCTTGCTCACTTGTGACTTGTGAGACACCAGGTGACAACACTACTCTATCTCGCGTGGCACCCAACCAGGTGTGCGTATCTGCGCTGGTGCTGGGTGCGCTCATGTGTGGTGACGCTGCACCCTCAGAGGCTGGAGGCTCCTCTGAGGAATCGCCTTCCTCTTCCTCCTGGACAGTGGGGTTCTTAATGGACCTATGGGAGAGTAAAGAGATGAGTTAGATATGTTATATGAAGAATGGGTAGAGATACCATTATGCACAAGATGATTATTCACTGGCTGCTGACATCATCAGTCCCCATATGAGTGACTGAGGTATGCCATGTAGCTGTATGATATGTAATTCTGTCACCAGGTTGCTGAGATGTCCCCCTCTCTCCATCTCCCACCTTCAGCTGCTCAGCCATTCCCGAGACTTCCAACGCAGCCTCCTCTGCTGTTGGGAGGGTTGCAAATGATGGGGAGGCCTACCTTCAGTTCTTTCCCTCTCCCTCTTATTGTGCGCTCTCTTCTGCAAGGAGGGAAAGAAGAGAAGGTTGAGAGAGTGATGGAATGAGTGTAAGGAATGGATGGGTTACATCTTTAGAGGGAGACTATGATGGAGTGGGTGGCAATGCCAAGTGGGCTCCTTGCGTGTTGTGAGTTGGTGTGATTGCATTAGGATGAGGGTGAGTGTGAGGGGTGGCTCGTAAGATGGGGATGTAGTAATGTAGATAGAGAGTGGATGTGCAAGGTATGTTGGTATAAGTAAGGATGTGCAGCAGCAGCGTTGGGAAGGCAGAGTGATGGGGATGTGATGAGAGGCACAGCAGGATGAAGTTCAGTGTGGCTTTGTACTCACCTTTCCAGACCTAATGAGATCATTTAAATGTTTTCCACACTGCACCCAGGACCACATCCCTGCTTGTTCACCTCGTCTGTAATTTGGAGCCAGGCTCTTTTGGTCTCCTGGGGAAGTCTCTTCCGCCCATTGGAAGGGAAGAGGGCCTCCCTGCATGCTCTGACTCCCTCCACAAGGATATGGAGAGAGTCATCGGAGAACCGGAGTGCAGCCCTCTGTCTCTGTGCAGCCCTCTCTCTAACTGTTTGTAGCATGATCTCATTGAAATGTATAAAATTCTGACAGGGCTAGACAGACTGGATGTAGGGAGGATGTTTCCCCTCGCTGGGGAGTCTAGAACCAGAGGTCACAGTCTCAGAATAAGGGGTCGGCCATTTAAGACTGAGATGAGGAGGAATTTCTTCACTCAGAGGGTTGTGAATATTTTGAATTCTCTACCCCAGAGGGCTGTGAATGCTGAATCGTTGAGTATATTCAAGGCTGAGATCGCTAGATTTTTGGACTCTAGGGGAATCAAGGGATATGGAGATTGGGCGGGAAATTGGAGTTGAGGTCAAAGATCAACATGATCTTATTGAATGGTGGAGCAGGCTCTAGGGGCCATATGGCCTACTCCTGCTCCTAATTCTTATGATCCTTCAGGCAGTGAATTCCACATCATAACAAATTGCCGCTTAAAAAAAATTCTCATCTCCTCTCTGGTTCTTTTGTCAATTATCTTAAATATGTGACCTCTGGTTACCGACTCTCCTGCCAGTGAAACAAGTTTCTCCTTATCTACTCTTCTGAAACCCATCATTTTGAACATTTCTATTAAATGGCCCCTTAACCTTCTCTGCTCTAAGGATAACAATCCCAGCTTCTCCAGTCTCTCCACATAACTGAAGTCCCTCATGTTACTCCCTGCTGGCAGTGCCCACTCGCAGAATAGCCCTTTTGGTTTGTAGTTTAACAACAACAACTTGCATTTATATAGCGCTTTTAACATAGTAAAACATCCCAAGGCGCTTCACAGGAGCGTTGCCAAACAAAATGTAACACTGAGATATTAGGGCAGGTGACCAAAAGCTTGAACAAAGAGGTAGGCTTTAAGGAGCATTTTAAAGGAGGAAAGGGAGGTAGAGAGGCAGAAAGGTTTAGGGAGGGAATTCCAGAGCTTGGGGCCTAGGCAGCTGAAGACATGGCCATCAACGGCGGAGAGATTAAAATCAGGGAAGCGCAAGGGGCCAGAATTGGAGGAGTGCAGCGTTCTCAGAGGGTTGCAGGACTGGAGGAGATTATAGAGATGGGGAGGGGCGAGGCCATGGAGGGAATTTAAAAACAAGGATGAGAATTTTAAAATTGAGGTGTTGCTGAACCAGGAGCCAATGTAGGTCAGTGAGCACAGGGTTAGGATACGGGCAGCAGAGTTTTGGATGAGCTCAAGTTTAGGGAGGGTGGAAGGTGGGCGGCCGGCCAGGAGGGCATTGGAATAGTCAGGTCTAGCGGTAACAAAGGCATGGATGAGAGTTTCAGCAATACATGAGCTGAGGCAGGGGCGGAGTCGGGCGATGTTTCGGAGGTGGAAGTAGGCGGTCTTGGTGATGGAGCAAGGGCTAGATTGTCTTACTGGATAAAATTCTATTAAGTCTAATTAAAGTTATCCAACATTGTGATGGCTTTTGAGCATGTCATAATATTTATAATTACTGGTGAATCTCATGTGGCATTGAACATGGACAATCAAGTCCAAGAGTAATCGTAAGGTGAAGTTGGGTTAGATGGTGGGTGATAATTGTACCTGGGTGCACAGGTGTAATTCAGTCACCATTTTAACATCATAAACTCTGCCATTTTTTCCATAATGCTTTTATTTTATATTCTTAATAATTAATTAGCAAAACCTAAGGGAATTTGCGAAGCAGAGCTGGTTGCAACTTCTCTGCAGCACTGGCTGAGGAACTCGGAGATGTCAAACTGAGGTGCTACGCTGCCACTACTGGCAGGTGGGTGTAATTACAGCATTGTACATTGAGTCAAGACCATGTCGAGGCTTCAGCTAAAGCAGGGGTAAAGGTCAGGGATAACTGGACATGGCCTTGCAGACATAATTCAGTCCCCATTATAAAGTCAAACACTCAGTCCTTATTTATATATTTCCACTCTTTTTCCATGTCCACATTTGGAATAGAAACTGCTTGTGAGATCTTGTAACGCTGTAATGACACCTTCCCACCCATATATCTATATTACTTACAATTGGCTTTCCGAAAAACTATTTTAAAAGCAGTTTAAAATTCAGCCCACATATGCATGACTCAATCAATTATAAAGTGATCATTACCAGTGAGGCCATTACCTGGCAGGCCATGTGACAGCTTGAACCACAAGACATCACAACGATCACATTAAACTAGCAAATACTGACACAATGTTTTTTTAAAAAACAAATAAAGTTGTCAGCTGCTAGGATACGCAGCGGGTATACGTTATGTTTGACTGTGAAGAGAGCTCGGGAGCGAGGGTCGAAACAGGAATCTTTCAAAAGAATCAACAAAATCCTTTAACACATCCAAATAGTTTGGAGCCATCAGGATAGGAACCTGTGAGGAAAAGTCTGCATGGGATTGACAGCTCTGTACTTTGGGAACTGCTGTTCACAGGAGGAACAAGAGAAGGGACTATTCAAAATGGAACCCGGCCAAATATATAAGGAATTCAACAACAGGAAATAAATCAACTAAATAGACATGAGATATTACGTACACAGAATGTACAGCACGGAAACAGGCCAATTGGCCCTGCTGGTCTATGCCGGTGTTTATGCTCCACATAAGCCTCCTCCCACCCCGCTTCATTTAACCCCATCAGCATAACCTTCTATTCCTTTCTCCATCGCAAATTAATCCAGCTTCTCCTTAAATAATTCTATGCTATTTGCCTCAACTACTCCCTGTAGTAGTGAGTTCCACATTTTCACCACTACTCTGGGTAAAGAAGTTTGATTCAGTGAATTGCAGTTGGATTTGTAGAAATGAAAAAAGGGGCTGGTTCATTTCCCCGTCCCTGTTCCCTCAAAACAAAATCACCATTACTTTTGGGGAAATACAGGTTTTTAAGAAAAAGATCTTTAGTAAGACTATCAATAACACAATCAACAATGTAAAAAAATCTGAATAGAGTTTGAAAAGGATTGGAAACTTTGTGCTGTCTATCCAGGAAAACAGAGATCTGCAACATAACTTAAGATGTGGTTACAGATGAACATTTAAGGAGACAGTGCGAAGCATTGGCCTGTAATTTCCGATAGGAGGCTTCCTGCATGCGGATGCCTCCAATTGGGAAAAAATCTACGCCCTTACCTGAGGGCTCCCGACGTCCGGCCATTTCCGATCCTGGGCCACAACGAAATGCGCAGAGGCCCAGGTATCCCAGGGGCGCAGGCGGTTCGCAAGCATCCCTGGGATCACGTGGGCCAGGCGAGCCAATGGGAGAAGGGAATCCCCCTTCACACTTTTAACAGGTAGACCCGTCAAAAGTATGAATGGGGATCACTGAAAAAAGACATCAAAACATTAAATACATTAAAAAAAAACATCACTTTTTAAAATGAGTTAAAATTAGGTTAAATTTAATATTTTAAACTAAAATTAAATTTTTGAAAAAAATAATTAAAGTTTTTTACGGGGCTAAAAATAAACTTACCTTTTTAAAAAGTATTTTTAACTTATAAATGAGTGAAAAGAAAATATTTTAAAAACTTTTTTTAAACTCTTATGCTGGTAAAAGCAAGCCTTACGCCTGCTTTTACCAGGCGTAAGATTTTTAAGTGATTTCAGCGGGCGGAGGTTGTGCAGAAACCAGAACTCTCCCCCCCCGCAGAGGCCCTTCTCCGAGGCAGGCATCCAATCTGTCATGAGGATTCTTGACAGATCGGAAATACCGGTTTTCAGCGCATGCACTTCGCATGCCTGAAACCGGCACTTGCGAGGTCCCTACGAGTGTACACAGCGCGTACACACCCGTAGGGATCAGAAATTACGGGCCATTATGAAAATGCAGATGAAGACATTGATGACTGGTACAGTTGCCAACCCTCCAGGATTGCTCTGGAGTCTCCAAGAATTGAAGATTAATCTCCAGGATACTGCTGGAGCAGCCCGGGAGAAAAATTTAGGGGCATTAAAAAAAAGTTTTCTTTCAACAAATGTTGGAGTTGAGAATGAAAAGGCTGTTTGACTGACAGTTAAGAATTATCCAATTGGGTAATGAAGAGTCTGTTCGCTTTCCGATTGGCTGTGGGAAGGCGGTGTGCCCTGAGGATGGACGTGTTGGGCGACCAATGGGAGGACGGGACAGTTGGAGGGAGGAGATCATGTGATGAAACTTCCAGGGTTACATACAGCCAGAGTTGGCAACCCTAATGACTGAGAATGCGCTCTGGCCATTCCTACATGATTCTGTGATGCCAATATGGTACATGGGCACCATAGCAATTATCTGTGTACCCTGGAACAAAGAAAACAGGAAACTGGAGTGGTAGAATTTGTCCTCAATTACGAGCTTTCAAATCTTCCTAAGCCTCATGCACAGCTGAGACAGCTGTTGACTGTGTCATCTTCTCTGTTACCATCCACCCTGCAGCAGTGAAAGTTGTGGGAATAGGAAGACATCCAACTTCGGTTGATTATCTGTGGGAGATTTCAGAGAAATCCATGCTCCAAAACCAGTATTCATTTATTGAGCAAACTCTGATTCTCTGCTTTGTCCTCGCACTGAGTGCGACTCCACACTATTGGTGCTCATGAAGGACCAAAAAGGAGACACTGAGCGTTGACCTGAATCAAGACACAGCAGTTGCTCACTTTCCATATTATTTGTGCATTTTAAGGTTTAGTTTTTGCCTTTTTTTCCCCTTTAGATCCATGCAGCCTATGTCATTCTCTAATCCAGAATAATGGTGGGCGACTTGCTCTCAGGTGGCTGCCACTGCCATTTTACCCTGCCCATGGTATCGCAACCTCCAATTTTATTTTTACCAGTGGAGAAGTGCTCCAGGTGTTGCAGTTCTGTGGGGCAGCCTTGATGGACCAGCTGGTCTTTTCCTGCCCATCGATTTCATATGTTCTGCTTGACCTCCACCTTCCTCACAGCCCAGTGGAGATGGAAGACTTAATAGGCGGGGGACTATGGGCACAAAGCCGCACCCACCTTTCCTTGGTGCAGTTTGTTGATCTATCAACATATTACGCCACCTGTCTCAGTTAATTCTTATTTTCTTCAATTTTTCTTGAACTTCAGAAACTTGCTCCACAGCACCAGCTGCTGGTCAGAGTCTGTACATGCATCATTATAGGCAACTGTTAAACATCTTCTATCTATCTATATATATAAACGGATACTTCTGTCCATCTGTCTGTCTGTCCTCACGTGTGCGTCTGTCTGGCTTTGCGCTCGAAAGTTATAGGGCGTACCTACGCGTGCGTTACGTCGAAGAAACGGTCGTAAGCGTATTTACGTTTCGGCCGGACGAAAATCGCGCCCGCGGTATCCGAAAAACGTTCAACATTCCGCTCATTAGCATCTCATTATCTGCTCATCAGTGACAGAGTGACCTCGAGGTCGACCAATCGTACGCCGGGTTGCTGGCGCATGCGGCCAGGCCCTCCTACGGTCGAGTGACGGGACGATTGACCAATCCTACGCTTTGGTGACCTGATGGTCGATCCAATCGGTGCATGTGTGGGCGGGCCTTATTGTTCTGAACCGAGGTGAGTCGACGCCATCTTGATTCCAAACTTTTCCTTTCTTTTTCCCGCTTTCTGCGTCTTTCAAAAAAACGTTGCTTTTAAAACACATTGTTTTTAAAAAAAGTTAATTACTTTCTAAATCTTTTACTTAATCTCATTAATTTTCCTACCTTTCCCCATTTTTCCAGGTAGGCCTCGAAGCCTTGGCCTCTCCTCCGCACCCACGCCCGAGCTAGGCGCCTCCCGGCCCCAGTCAACAAGCGGCCCCCGATTGCCGCTATCTTTGTGAAGGCTGGAGGGGCGGGCCTCAGCCGAGCGCCGCTACCGCCGCCATCTTAGTAAAGGCTGGTGCGGCGGTGGCGGCACGGAGCTCCACGGAGCAGGTGCGCGTCGGCGTCTACCTCGCCCCCCCCCCACAGTCTGTCTCTCTCTCTCTCTTCCCCGCGCCTCCTGAATGCGCGGGAGAAGAGGCCCGGCGCACCGTGGCCGCTTTCGGAGACTTCAACTCCGTGACAGGTGAGGAGGGTCTTTGTTCACGCAATCGGCCGCTCAGGCCCAGAGATCGGGAGGCGGAGAGGGGAGGAGGGTTACCAAGGCAACCGGGGTTCGGGCGGGCCTCCAGAGATCGGGCCTCGGGAGATCGCGGGGGGCGCGAGCCTCGGGAGATCGCAGGGGGGGAGCCTCGGGAGATCGCGGGGTGGGGGGAGGGGGGCGAGCCTCGGGAGATCGCGGGGGGGGCGAGCCTCGGGAGATCGCGGGGGGGGGGGGCGAGCCTCGGGAGATCGCGGGGGGGGGGGAGCCTCGGGAGATCGCGGGGGGGGGGCGAGCCTCGGGAGATCGCGGGGGGGTGAGCCTCGGGGGGGGGGGAGCCTCGGGGGGGGCGGGGGGCGAGCCTCGTGGCGGGGGGAGAGCCTCGGGAGAGGGAGGCGAGCCTCGGGAGATCGGGGGGGGAGGCGAGCCTCGGGAGATCGGGGGGGGCGAGCCTCGGGGAGGGTGGGGGGCGAGCCTCGGGAGATCGGGGGGGGTGCGGGGCGAGCCTCGGGTGGGGGGGGGCGAGCCTTGGGAGATCCGGTGGGGGGGGGCGCGCGGGGCTCAATAGATCGGGGGGGGGGGGGGGCGGGGCTCTGAAGGGGCGGGGCACGGGAGGGGGGCGGGGCTCAGGGACTCCCCCCTCCCCTTCCCCCCCTCGCCTCCGCTCCCTCTCCCCTCCCACCCGTCCGCTCCCTCTCCCCGCCTCCTCCCCTCCCCCTCCTCCTCCCCCCTCCACTCCCCTTCTCTTCTTCCTCCCCTCTGCTCCCTCTCCCCTCCCTCCCGTCCGCTCCCTCTCCCCTCCCCCCGCCTCCTCCCCTCCCCCCGCCTCCTCCCCTCCCCCTCCTCCTCCCCTCCCCCCTCCACTCCCCTTCCCCTCTCTTCTTCCTCCCCTCTTCCCCCCAGTCGCTCTCTCTCTTCCCCCCCCCCCCAACCAGTCGCTCTCTCTCTCTCTCTTCCAACAACAACATGCCCTCGAAAAAGCCTCGGCACCGCCGGGCACTCCAGCTAGTCTATATATATAAACGGATACTTCTGTCTGTCTGTCTGTCTGTCCTCACGTGTGCGTCTGTCCGGCTATGCGCTCGAAAGTTATAGAGCGTACCTACGCGCGCTTTACCTCCGAAGAAAGCTTACGCTTCCGGGACGGTCGTAAGCATATTTACTTTTCGGTCGGACAAAAATTGTTCGCGCCTTATGCAAAAAACCTTCAAAATTAAACTCATTATCTGCTACTTAGCATTGATTGACTGACGTCAAGGTTCGACCAATCCTGTGCCGTCACGATTGACCAATCCTACAGTACAGCCCCCTGATGGTTGGCCAATCGGTGTGTGTGTGGGCGGGACTAATCGTTTTCATCTCGGATCTGGCAGCCATTGTTTCACTGCCATTACTTCAGCTTCCAGCTCAAACTACTTTGATCATCCAGCTTTGAAAAAGTTAGTATCTCTTTTAAAAATAACATAACATTTACCAAAAACGTTTTATAAGTACTTTCACTTTCATCTTTCAAGGTATTAAAAAGGTAGAAATGTCGCCCGGCAGCAGATTGAGACAGGGACACAGACAGGGCCCAAAAGCCTGGGACTCGATTTAAAATGTTGCCTGGCACCAGATTCACAGAGGGACACAGAGAGGCCCCAAAGCCTGGCACTCGATTTAAACCGCCTGGCCCAAAACAGCCCTGGCAAAGCCGGGCTCCCCCAGCTAGTTGACATATAAAAGCATGACCAACAATTGTGACAACAGGATGTTGGACAGGAAATGCATGCATACAAAGATGTCCCACGGGGTTGCACACGCTAAGTACAGAGAATACGGTCTCTCTCTTACTTGTCTGTGGTGTCTTTCTGTCTCACCTCCTCTTCCCTCTCCTGAACTCTTTTTGCTTTTTCTTTGCTTTCAGGTGGGAGCACTTGGGGTGGAGTTGCAGGGAACAAGTGGCCCTCTGCTGCTCCCTTCCCAGCTCCTTCAGCACACCGGCTTCTCCCCACTCGCTCTTATTGCATCCCCTACCCCTTCACCTCCCCCTATCTCCTCCACTTTCTACCACCCTGTCACTCCCATCCATACCCCTGCATCTCCCACTTTTAACCACCCACTCAACCTATTCCCTTCTGTTGTCACTCACCTTACTTGTAACCCTCATGTCACGCCCTCCAATGGCAGAGGGCAAGATGTCTGAGGGTTCCTCACCCTCAACATATTTTCCCCCTTCCCCTCCCTATCCGTTTACCCACAAAGATACTGTTTTCATAATTCAGCTGACATGGTTTTTTTTAAACAAATCAAATTAGAATGAGGAAAGACAGCGCCTGCCTCTCTCGGTTATAGGTTTTAGCAATTAGAACCTTTGTCTCACAGGTGTAAGTAATTATTAATTACCTTTCCTACCTGTCAACAAAATATAGGTAAGATCATTAGTTTGTACCTTGGTGTTGTTAAAGTCCCAGATTTGATTCAAAAATATTTAAATGAACACCTAGCACAATTCTGCAGGATTTGCTCTTTTTTTCCCCTTCAGTACCCATTTGGAATGGGGCTCTTAAAGTGGACTAGGCTTTGTGTAACCCCCTTTCTACAATAGGTGCAATAGATTTTTAGTACAATGTGATTTATAATTAAACACTTCTTCCATATTTCTCCAGAGAATTTTTTTGTTTCTCTAACTCCTTAAGGCAAGTTTGTTTTAAAAGCATCTCAAAAAGATTAGTTCTTGGTTGAGGTGGTATAAGATGAAAGAAGGAATGCCAGATTGACCATTATTTGTGGACCTTGGCATACCTACCTGCCAATGACCTTGGACAACTACTTCAGCTTGCCCAAGGTCAGCAGGGAGCCAGTTAGGGTTGCAATTGACTTGCAATATATGGATGGCACTGTCAGTGGTTGTTAAAGTCACCACTGTCCTCAACTGTTATGTCTGTGGCTTATTACAGGCTAGCACTGCAATATCAGCCAATGTGCTGCTCACATGTTTATCAATGGGTGATTCTGTGTTGGCTAAAATATTCATCTCCTTTCCCGCTAGATAATAACAAAGGCTGCCCACACTGGTGCATTTCCCAAAGTACAGGAGGTCACTGATGGCTGTCATATGTAGCCTGAAGTCCACCCTGGATGTCAGCCAGTGACCATGTCCGTGCTACTATGGCTCGATTGGTGAATCTCTTGGAAGACGTTGTAAGTTGCAGCTTGAATGTGTGCCCTAAAGCATGGGTATGCATGAGATACAACGATAGAGCCGTTAGGTTGTGTGAGGAAATTGGCATGCGTGAACAGTACCTATGGAACAGTTTGGGAGAGAATATTTTGCAGCACAAAATCTTGGACCGTCTACCTAGTACATAGTAATGTTGGATAGTCTTACCTTGCCACGTTCATTAAAACAGTCATCGCCCACATCTGTTCTCAGTACTATACAGTGCTGAACATGGGCACCAGCTCCCACCAGGTGTGGTGCACTGGCATCTTGTGGAGGGGAGGTGGTCCTGGAATGCCAAACAGGGCACATTTCCTTGCACCCACCTTATGCAGCAGCACTTCCACTGTGCCGGGCATCAAATGTGAGGTCCGGTGTTGCATATCTGCCAAAGCTGGAAGAAGTTTTGCCGACATTTACAGTTGTGTGGCTGCAGCCGTTTAAATTTTCCAAGCAGCTCACTTGGCACCCAGATATCCTCCCCCTCTCCATCAGCGCAAATTCAGGTGAGCTCCATTCACTACATTACCAGTCTGTGCACGAAATGCAGTCGAACAGCTGCCATAATCAGCCCCTTGACATAAAAGCCTATCTTGTAGAAGGCGTCATAGTTTACTGCTTCATTCTCTCTCTTCTGTGCACCAATCCCACCAAGTTATTGGGTACATTCAGGTCAATAATATTATTTTGTGTTGCTATTCGGGCAAACTATATTACACTGTTATATATCGATATTTGGGGGCTGGGGGAGGAAGGAGTGTCAACATCATCCTCTTTGCTTACCTTGACAGTTCCTCATATTAAACCTTTCTAACTTACATGAGTGGGAGACATGACATCCACTGTTTGAGTACGTGCCTCTAGCTCCTGCTGGTCCCTCTGTTAATTAGTCTGTGAAGATATTTTGTTGCTCCTTCAAATTTCTCCATTAATCTGCCGGGTCTTGTCAGCAATACTAGCTTTTTATGTTTTTCACATTCACTCCAGTGGGTGCTCAACATGGATGCACACTCCATATTTAGATGGCTAATGAACGATTCAGAAGCATTTATTGCAATGCATCTGACCTTGCAGGAATTGCACTGAGTAAAGTGTGCATTCGTATGTGTGGTTAAAAAGGAAGAAAAAGGGCACTACTTGCACTGTCAGTGCACTAAAGAGGAAATTCACCACAACTCAAAGATTGGACAGTGCACCCCAACCCAACAGACTGGACCGTGCACCCCAACCCCACAGACTGGACAGTGCACCCCAACCCCACAGACTGGACCGTGCACCCCAACCCCACAGACTGGACAGTGCACCCCAACCCCACAGACTGGACAGTGCACCCCAACCCAACAGACTGGACCGTGCACCCCAACCCCACAGACTGGAAAGTGCACCCCAACCCCACAGACTGGACAGTGCACCCCAACCCCACAGACTGGACCGTGCACCCCAACCCCACAGACTGGACAGTGCACCCCAACCCCACAGACTGGACAGTGCACCCCAACCCCACAGACTGGACAGTGCACCCCAACCCCACAGACTGGACCGTGCACCCCAACCCCACAGACTGGACAGTGCACCCCAACCCCACAGACTGGACAGTGCACCCCAACCCCACAGACTGGACAGTGCACCCCAACCCCACAGACTGGACAGTGCACCCCAACCCCACAGACTGGACAGTGCACTACCCCAACCCCACAGACTGGACAGTGCACCCCAACCCCACAGACTGGACAGTGCACCCCAACCCCACAGACTGGACAGTGCACCCCAACCCCACAGACTGGACAGTGCACCCCAACCCAACAGACTGGACCGTGCACCCCAACCCCACAGACTGGAAAGTGCACCCCAACCCCACAGACTGGACAGTGCACCCCAACCCCACAGACTGGACCGTGCACCCCAACCCCACAGACTGGACAGTGCACCCCAACCCCACAGACTGGACAGTGCACCCCAACCCCACAGACTGGACAGTGCACCCCAACCCCACAGACTGGACAGTGCACTACCCCAACCCCACAGACTGGACAGTGCACCCCAACCCCACAGACTGGACAGTGCACCCCAACCCCACAGACTGGACAGTGCACCCCAACCCCACAGACTGGACAGTGCACCCCAACCCCACAGACTGGACAGTGCATCCCAACCCCACAGACTGGACAGTGCACCCCAACCCCACAGACTGGACAGTGCACTACCCCAACCCCACAGACTGGACAGTGCACCCCAACCCCACAGACTGGACAGTGCACCCCAACCCCACAGACTGGACCGTGCACCCCAACCCCACAGACTGGACAGTGCACCCCAACCCCACAGACTGGACAGTGCACCCCAACCCCACAGACTGGACAGTGCACCCCAACCCCACAGACTGGACCATGCACCCCAACCCCACAGACTGGACAGTGCACCCCAACCCCACAGACTGGACAGTGCACCCCAACCCCACAGACTGGACAGTGCACCCCAACCCCACAGACTGGACAGTGCACCCCAACCCCACAGACTGGACAGTGCACCCCAACCCCACAGACTGGACAGTGCACCCCAACCCAACAGACTGGACCGTGCACCCCAACCCCACAGACTGGAAAGTGCACCCCAACCCCACAGACTGGACAGTGCACCCCAACCCCACAGACTGGACCGTGCACCCCAACCCCACAGACTGGACAGTGCACCCCAACCCCACAGACTGGACAGTGCACCCCAACCCCACAGACTGGACAGTGCACCCCAACCCCACAGACTGGACCGTGCACCCCAACCCCACAGACTGGACAGTGCACCCCAACCCCACAGACTGGACAGTGCACCCCAACCCCACAGACTGGACAGTGCACCCCAACCCCACAGACTGGACAGTGCACCCCAACCCCACAGACTGGACAGTGCACCCCAACCCCACAGACTGGACAGTGCACCCCAACCCCACAGACTGGACAGTGCATCCCAACCCCACAGACTGGACAGTGCACCCCAACCCCACAGACTGGACAGTGCACTACCCCAACCCCACAGACTGGACAGTGCACCCCAACCCCACAGACTGGACAGTGCACCCCAACCCCACAGACTGGACAGTGCACTACCCCAACCCCACAGACTGGACAGTGCACCCCAACCCCACAGACTGGACAGTGCACCCCAACCCCACAGACTGGACAGTGCACCCCAACCCCACAGACTGGACAGTGCACCCCAACCCAACAGACTGGACCGTGCACCCCAACCCCACAGACTGGAAAGTGCACCCCAACCCCACAGACTGGACAGTGCACCCCAACCCCACAGACTGGACCGTGCACCCCAACCCCACAGACTGGACAGTGCACCCCAACCCCACAGACTGGACAGTGCACCCCAACCCCACAGACTGGACAGTGCACCCCAACCCCACAGACTGGACCGTGCACCCCAACCCCACAGACTGGACAGTGCACCCCAACCCCACAGACTGGACAGTGCACCCCAACCCCACAGACTGGACAGTGCACCCCAACCCCACAGACTGGACAGTGCACCCCAACCCCACAGACTGGACAGTGCACTACCCCAACCCCACAGACTGGACAGTGCACCCCAACCCCACAGACTGGACAGTGCACCCCAACCCCACAGACTGGACAGTGCACCCCAACCCCACAGACTGGACAGTGCACCCCAACCCCACAGACTGGACAGTGCATCCCAACCCCACAGACTGGACAGTGCACCCCAACCCCACAGACTGGACAGTGCACTACCCCAACCCCACAGACTGGACAGTGCACCCCAACCCCACAGACTGGACAGTGCACCCCAACCCCACAGACTGGACAGTGCACCCCAACCCCACAGACTGGACAGTGCACCCCAACCCCACAGACTGGACAGTGCACCCCAACCCCACAGACTGGACAGTGCACCCCAACCCCACAGACTGGACAGTGCACTACCCCAACCCCAGACTGGACAGTGCACTACCCCAACCCAACAGTTTGGCCATTTTGGGGCTGTTTTTTATTCCTGGTGGGGAGTACAATGATCGATGAATGGAATCAAGTCACGGAAGCTGCCGAAGACTCCAATTTTGTTTTGGATTTCATCTGAAGTGAATGCCATAGGAGATCGACTAGCATCGATTGGGGTGGGGGATACCTACGGTAAGATTGAAGAGCAGTAAATAAACTGAAACAGACGGAAGAGTGGTGCACCGCAGTGCAGTAATTCATAAGGGGTTGGGGGGGCAACCATGAATCCCATGTCGTGAGTTCTTCTTGGCGCTATGTAAATACAAGATGATGTTGTTGTTGTTGACTGGGTTATCTAGTGGAAGCAACCAGCGGGGTACCGCTCCAGTGACAGAAAATGAATATATAAGAACATAAGACGTAGGAGCAGTAGGTCGTCATTTGGCCCCTTGAGCCTGCTCCACCATTCAATAAGATCATGGCTGATCTGATCTTGGCCTCAACTGCTCTTCCCTGCCCGCTCCCCATAACCCTTGACTCCCGTATCATTCAAAAATCTGTCTATCTCCACCTTAAATATATTCAATGACCCAGTCTCCACAGCTCTCTGGGGAAGGGAATTCCAAAGATTCACGACCCTCAGAGAAGAAATTCCTCCTCATTTTCGATTTAATATGGGTGCCTCCTTATTCTGAAATTATGCCCCCTAGTTCTAGATTTCCCCACAAGGGGAAACATCCTCTCTGCATCTACCTTGTCAAGCCCCTCCAGTATCTTATATGTTTCAATAAGATCCCCTCTCATTCTTCTAAATTCCAATGAGTATAGGCCCAAACTGCTCAACCTTTCTTCATAAGACAACCCCTTCATCTCTGGAATCAACCTCGTGAACCTTCTCTGAACTGCCTCCAATGCAAGTATATCCTTCCTTAAATAAGGAGACCAAAACTGTACGTAGAATCTGGTGAACTAGGGCTGCTCTTAACGTGCTTCCTTCCCAGAGCACCGACAGAAGAGGTAGTAGCAGTAGGACGTGTGCCCTTCTTGTACAGGGAACTCAGCCTGTGCCACACTCCACAGTACACCCTCGCAAAGATGCCAGTCTGTAACATTCAGGGGAGAAGGGCACTGGATCAGACGAGCCAGCATTTGCCACTGAGCAAGAATGAGTGAAATACAGGAGATCCATTTTCAGTGGAACTGCTTCCAAATTGCTACAATTCCATCTCAGATTGCACAGAGAAAAATTACAAAAGTTGTTTAAAAAATTGACGCAAACATCTAACACTAGGATCTTGTTTATAGGAATGTCATTTACCTAAAACACAGACTTCCCTTCTTGTTTTGGCACTGAAAGTGTGGTTTCTGTACTTCTATTATGAGCCAGTGGATGTAATATTACTGCACAACTGCTTGGGGGCGCTGTGTCACAGGGTAGTGGGAAAATCCCGTGGGTCTCAGCAACAAAGTGTGAGTGAGCATCAGTTGATCTCAACCGTTGATTTATTAAATGCAAAATACCTGCTTCCAGTAAAAGATCTACTTTACCGTGCGGGTAAATGGATACCTCAAATGTTTAGTAAACATCTAAAGAAAAGCAAAGATGCATTTGTTCCATTCAAAAACAAGAGGTAGCAGTTAAAACACTGCACACTCCAGACTGCTAAAACATGATGTCTGGGACGGTTGAAAGTGCCGCTTTACAGCCACACAATTACAAAGGCTGATTCTTTACATTTTTTTCATTTACACAGGACAGATTTTCCACTTAATGGGAGTGGAGACATTAAATTACAGGTTTCCCTGCTTCAGTCAATCATATTCATTTCAATTCTTTGTTGTTTTGACAACAGCTTATTTGGTGGAGTGCCACTGGGAGCTGAAACTGCGACCGTAAATAAAACTTGCACGCCAGGATATCTCCACCAATGACGTTATGAAGTCTCACACTTCACGGTAACCGGTATCCAAGGATACAGTGATACGAACAATGCCATGTGGAAGCTTTCCGCCGTTTGCTATTTCTAACAACATTGTAAACAGATTGAAAAGAAAGAACTTGCATTTATATAGCGCCTTTCACATCCTCAGGATGTCCCAAACTGCTTTAAAGCCAATGAAGTACTTTTGAAGTGTAGTCACTGCTGTAATGTGCCAATTGCCGCACAGCAAGCTCCCACAAACAGCAATGTGATAATGACCAGATAATATAAAGAACTTGTTTACAATGTTACTATAAATAGCAGCAATCTTCCTCTCATCCCCCTTGCCTCTAGGACAGAACCTTTTCTTTAAGCAAAAACAGTGATTAAAATCTGCACTCAGTAACACCAGAAGATCATATCGTGTCATGAGATATTTTTGGGATCTAACCACGGTGTTAGTTTGCCACAGTGCTCTTTCAGCCACCAATATCTCTCAAGCCGGTCACGTGGAAGCACCGATCTTGTCCTTGTATTTCTCCAACCGAAGCAGCCACTTCTGCCAGCAGGTGAGGAACAGCTGGGGGTCCATGAAATGAGCATGTGCAGGCGAACCATCTTTGTAGGCCACCACGATTAGTCCCCGCTCAACCTGCCAAATTCAAAAACACTCCGTCACTTCTGTTCTGAAATAAGGCACAAGCTCCAGCAGTAACAGCACGAATAAAGGTACTCTCTTTTTAAAAAAAAAAAAAAAAATTTTTTAAAATTCATTTCACTTTATAAATGTCCCCCAAGAGTTAAACGTCACTTCCCAGGTCACTGAATTTATCGAACATCACAGCACAGTGCAGTACTGAGGGTGCGGTCTTGAGGATGAGATGTTAAACTGAGGCTCCGTCTGTCCTCTCAGGTGGATGTAAAAGATGCCACGGCACGATTTCGAAGAGATGGGGAGTTCTCCCCAGTGTCCTGGTCGATGCTTATCCCTCAACCAACAGCACTAAAACAGATTATTTTGTCATTATCGCACTGCTGGGAGCTTACTGTACTTTATTCCCCCCACCCCCACACACAAACGGGCCATTTGGCCCATCAAGTCTGTGCTGTGCTGGTGATCGTCTTCAGGAGTCACCTAATTTAATCCAATATTCCTTTTTGAAAGCAACTATCCAATTCCCTGAAAAATAATTTATAGATTCTGCTTCAACAACAACTTGTAGCAGAGAATTACACATTCGAACCACCTGTGTAAAGACATTTTTTTCTACCCTCCCCTTTAATGATTATCTTAAAATTCCTGCCCGCTTATTACCATTACGCTGACTCTGGAAGCTATCTATCACTCTTTGCCCTATCATAAGTCCTCAGAATCTTGAAGACCTCCATCGAATTACCTCTTAGCTTTCTTGGCTCGAATGGAAAAAAAATCCTAGCTTCTCGCGTCGCTCTTCACAACTGTAACACCTCATTCCCAGTAACATCCTAATGAATCAACATGTTTCCAACCCTTCTATTAGGGGTGCCCAAAGCCTGGACAAATTCTCCATTGTGGCCTCAACTTCAGTTAAGCTCTTGCGCAAGTTCAAAGTCACCCCCTTGCTTTTGTATTCAATGCCTCCAAAGTAGAAAGCCAAGGATTGCATTTACCTTTTTAATATTCTTATCTACTTGTGCTGTCACCTTTAATGACCGTTGTATCTGAACGAGGTCCCTCTGTTCCTCCACCCCACTTTAAAATCTTAGAGCGCATGCATTTTCTTCCTTCCTTTGTACAAGTGCATAAAGAAAAAGACTTGCATTTCTATAGCGCCTTTTATGACCACAGGATGTCCCAAAGCGCTTTACAGCCAATGAAGTACTGCTGAAGTGTAGTCACTGCTGTATTGTAGGAAATGCTGCAGCCAATTTGAGCACAGCAAGCTCCCACAAACAGCAGTGTGATAATGACCAGATCATCTGTTTTAATGGTTGAGGGATAAATATCGGCCAGGTCACCGGGGAGAACTCCCCTGCTCTTCTTCCAATAGTGCCATAGGATCTTTTACTTTCTCCTAAAAGGGGAGACGGGGCCTCGATTTAATGTCTCATCTGAAAGCACTCTCGACAGTGCGGCACTCCCTCAGTACTGCTACACTCGAGTGTCAGCCTAAATCTTGTGCTCAAGTCCAGAGTGGGGCTTGAACCCAGAACCTTCTGACTCGGAGGCGAGAGTGCTGCCCACTGAGCCACGGCTGACATCCAATGGAAGGGGAGATGAGGTTTACTGACCTGAAAGTTATAGTTGTCATCATGGTTGAGGGCACCGGCGTATGCTGCCACCTGAAGTGGGTTATCAAAGGTGTTTCGAAAATAAGGCTTTGGTTTCTCAGAAGTTTTCCAGTCAATAACACATAACTCGCCCCTACTCAAAATATAAGCAAATAAAAGCATCAGTTAGGCTTGTATTAACGCTCCCCCCTTCCCCCCCCCCCGCAACCAATTTGTAGCCCAGAACTCCTTTAGAAAATGGCTGTACATCCAAGAATTCCTCTTGCTGGGGAAAATACCCCTGCTTATGGTGGGGGCGATTTATCAGTGGAAGGGCAAAGGCAGACTCACTGACCCGCTGCTCCCTGCACTGCTTATACATAGGAAATTACCAGCATCCGCCAGTACAAATCCTTGAAAGTTCCAGTCGGGCAAACCATTAAAAAAGGCAGCCTCCTCGGTTGGCAAAGGCAGCCTGTGACTGAGTGACAGAGATCGCAAGGTCTCAGGATCAATTCTCTGCCTGTTCCGAGTTAGCCGATGATAGTTAGGGCATTAGCTGGGCTGTTGCAATTTCCTTAGCACCCTGAGATTAGAAAGGGGAAAACCCAGCCAGGGTTCTGCGATTGCTATCCAATAATCCCAGCTGGAACGTGCACATTGAGCAGGGATAGGTCCAGGCTTGGTGCCTACCATGACCGGGTTGCAAAGAGAAAAGCAGCTGTTGTTGAAGCTTTGCACCTCCAACTGGTGTGAGCTAGGGTGTCCAAGCTGTGGATCATAATTCACAGAATTATACACCACAGAAGGCGGCCCATCGAAGCTGTGCCAGCTTTTTGAAAGAGCTATACAATTAGTCCCACTCCCCTGCTCTTTCCCCATAGCCCTGCAAATTTTTCCTTTTCAAGTATATATCGAATTCCCTTTTAAAGTTACTATTGAATCTGCAGAGAAAAATCCCAACATCTCCACATAACTGAAGTCCCTCATCCCTGGTACCATTCTAGCAAATCTCCTCTGCACCCTCCCCTACAAACATCCTTTCCTCTTTCAATGGGTCTTATAACCAGAAAAGGTACTGCTTATAATTATAGCGCCTGCAATTTAAACGTTAGATTAATGGAATATCTTACCGATATTCTGCAACGCAGTCTACTAGCCCCATGTACTGTAATGGCAGATGACTCACAACACTCTCCAAGACTCGGGTTCCTCTAACGTCTGCCAAGATGTCCTGCACACTGTGCAAGTACCCTACAATTTCTTCATTGTCAGTTTTTGGAATTTTGCTTGAGAGAAGAGTTTCCTCCAAAGCAGAATGGAAAAGCTTTCCTCGATTGAGAATATCTGGGGAAAATATTGAAAGAAAGGTCTTACTTTTACTGTCTAACACCACGAGCAGAATGGTCACGAAAATGGACAACGCATTTAAAATTTGCTCTAGTCACCAGGATTACAGTCTTCTGCATTACCAGCGAGTGACTTTGTAGGAACTTCCCATGTGGAGTATGGGGAAATCCAGATAGTTACTGTGGGCTGCTGTGCTGTCAACCTTGAAATGGCTGGTTTAAAGCTGGGAGCAGACTGGGGGAAGGTAGGTGTGTGTGCGAGAGTGAGGGGGGTGGGGGGGTTGGTGAGGGGTGAGTGAGAGAAAGAGAAAAAGGAGAAAAAGAAGACATTTAAAGGCTGTGCAGAGATATAATCATTTCTGTGAGGACTATCTGGTCAGTTGGTCTCTATGCAGGTAGTCAATACATGTTAACATTACACAACAAACTGCCTGCCTCAGGGGGAAGAACCCTTATGAACTGGGATGGCAAAGGCCTGCATGGAGAAGTGTGGCTCATTTTCCCTGTTCTGCCGTTCTCTTGTTTCAACCATTTAATTTTTTTCGGTGCTTGTTAATGTGGTGTGGGAGGTGTTGGCAAGGCCACATTTATTGTCCATTCTTACTTGCCCTGAACAGCCAGTCTTTGAGCTGATTGTGCTCCTACTGCGGCGTTAGGTGAAGAATTTCAGGAGAGGGTAAACATCGAGTCCAGTGGCAGGGGTACGCATTCGCTTTAAAAGGAAGATTGCCACTATTTATCGAGAGGAGGCGCTATGCATCATATCGATGATGATGATGATTTCGACACTAAGCATGACACTGCTGGTCACATTTACAGAATGATGGGGGAAAGCTTTCCCTCCAACGTAATATGGGCAGTGATGTCTATTTAA
The DNA here is from genome assembly GCF_052327205.1 of Somniosus microcephalus. Lineage (NCBI taxonomy): Eukaryota > Metazoa > Chordata > Chondrichthyes > Squaliformes > Somniosidae > Somniosus > Somniosus microcephalus. Next base: position 176,097,135 of record NC_140989.1, on the reverse strand, counting down.
ACAATTACACTATTAGGATTGGCTTCAGGATGCAGCAACTTTTAGTATTTTCACTTGGTCAACAGCCACCTGGTTTAAGTAACCGTAGGGTAGACGTAGAGAAGAGGTTTCCACTTGTGGGGAGTCCAAAACTAGGGGCCATAAATATAAGACAGACAGTCACTAATAAATCCAATAAAGAATTCAGGAGAAACTTCTTTACCCACAGAGTGGTGAGAATGTGGAACTTGCTACCACAGGGAGTGGTTGAGGCGATTAGCATATATGCCTTTAAGGGGAAGCTAGATAAGTACGTGAGGGAGAAAGGACGCGAAGGATAAGCAGATAGGATGAGATGAAGTAGGGTGGGAGAAAGCTTGTGTTGAGCATAAACACCAGCGAAGACCAGTTGGGCCGAATGGTCTGTTTTTGTGTTGTAAATTCTATATAACCAGGTCAGCCCTGAGAGGGGTCAATTAACCCCAGGTTTCCTTATATTCAGTACCACAGAACGCACTTACTTTTAGTGTACTCTGTGAAACCATCTTGGCCAAGCTCGGTTATCATTCTCCGCTTCCACCTCTCCAAGTAAAACGCTTGCTCCAAACTCATGGTCAGCTGCAGGATGCGCGTCACGCTGGGCAGACTGGCCTTCACGTGATTCCTCCGTGACGCGATCTGCAGCGGTGGCTTGAGCATGGGCCCTGGCTCGCGCTCAGCACTCCGACGTTCGGTGTTCAGGAACGGAGCCGGATTTAGGGGGCCTTTGGGTCCTGGCTCTTCGCTGGCCGACTTCGATCTGATGATCGGCCCGTACAAGAGGCCGTCCTCTCCGAGCAGGGTCTTGGGGGTCTGGGGGCCGACCTTCGTCGAGACAACAGAGCGGACCAAGGAGGCATATTTCTTGCGGTCTACCTGCTCGTATTTGCTTAGGTCCTTTCTCTGGCAATTAAGAGACGGGAAGGTAGAAAAATCGTGACGCTGGGAGACCAGCTCTTTACATACTGTGCCCCAGTGTTGTTCGAAAGAGTTCTTAAGTGCTCTGCAGGTCGCAGGGCTCAGCACGCTGAAGTAATTCATTCCCCAATGTGGCGCACGGAGGCACGGGTCAAGTCCGCTTCATTCTGCAACAGAATACAGGATTAGCCTTTTCCTCTGCCTGCCTGAAACTTATCCCTGCCAATGTAATCCTGCGGTTCGGGAGCTACCTGCTTCAATTCTCTGATCGTTTCCTCGGCCAGCTGCAAACAGTTTCATAAAGTGGAAGGGAAAGATCCAACCAGTGAATTATCCCTGCGTTATCACCCAGTGTGTAGTATAGAGGTATAATGAAAGAAGAACTTGCATTTCTATAGCGCCTTTCAGGACCTCAGGACGTCCCAGAGCGTTTTACAGCCAATGAAGTGCTTGTGAAGTGTAGTCACTGCTGCAATTTAGAAAACGCAGCATCCAATTTGCGCACAGCAAGCTCCCACAACCAGCAAAGTAATAATGACCAGTTTTTTTAATAATGCTCTGGTTTTTTTTTTAGTAACGTTAGTTGAAAGATCAATGTTGCCCAGGGAGAACTCCCCTGCTCTTTTTCGAAATAGTGTTGTGGGATCTTTTATGTTCACCTGAGAGGGCAGATGGGGCCTCGGTTAACATCTCATCTGAGAGACTGTGCTCCCTCAGTACTGCATTGGAGTGTCAGCCTAGATTTTGTCTCTGGAGTGGGACCCATGACCTTTTGGCTCAAGAGGCGAGATTGCGACCACTGAGCCACAGCTGACACTAGAAAGAAAAAGAAAGGACTGTGGCCCAAAGCGCATCCCTTCTGGCTGAGGTTAAACTAAAACCACACTAGATATCAGGGGTTCAGATGAGATATAGATCACTTAACATTGACTCACACAGTAAATAATATATGCAGCATATACATAATGTTCTACTTAAACCTCATGGCGTCATCTGAACTCACAATTAAATTGCGGTTCTTAAAATAAAATTTCTATTTAATATAATTGCGATTCTGCAAAGCAACGATGAATACCGAATCAAAAATTGATCATTTAAATTTTTTGTTGCAGTTTGGTACATCTTTAATTCCAGTAGCTAAAACAGCACAACATCGTGTGATAGGAAGGATCCAGTGCAGTCGGTAATCTGTTATAGTGTGCAACTAGTTCACTGTGCATGTTGCATATATTATCGAAAAGAAAAATATATAGGCAGTCCCCAGATTGGTTGGGGTCCCTTCTTTACTCACACACATACAAGCCTCAACTCAGTGAGGAATCCCAGGATTTTCAGTCGTTTATCCCGAGGACATCTGCTGCTGTCTGAAAGTGAGGTTAATGTTGCGTTAGGGGGAGAGTCACCTCCACAGGTGAGCAGGTGGTTTATAATGAATGCTATAAATCACATTACCATCAGCCAATCACTGCGCCTCTTTTCAGAACATAAGGCACTTTATAGTTCTTCAGAGGGTAGCTAATCTTATAGATTCATAGAATGGTTACAGCACGGAAAGAGACCATTTGGCCTGTCGAGCCCGTGCCAGCTCTCTGCAAGAGTAGGGTTGCAAAGTTTCCGGTAAATTTCCGGAAATTTTCCACGGGAAGTTTAGCTTGGGAATTTTGCCCAAAAAAGCACATGCTAGCATAATATTGTTTTTTTGGTATTTCTTTCTTTTTTTCCCCCACAGGTCCTCTCTTAAAATTACTAACAGAGACTGAATCTTAATTATTAAGGAATTTCTTAATCAATATATGTTTATCTTCTTACTTGGCTTGTTTTAATAATTACAAGTTTTGTGTGTGACTGTGAACAAATGTGTCCTGATTGGTTGGATGAGTGGATGAGCGATTAGCTCCCTCTATTTGTAATATTTGCATATCGAATTGTGATTGGCCTGCAGGCATCTGTAAGACTGCTATAGTTTTTTAAAGATCCAGGTTAGGGGTCCTGAGGGAAGTCACTTTGTTTTCTGCTGATGTTGTGATGATGCAGTAAGTAAATCAGACTTTATACCAAATAAACCAGTTACTTGTTGAACTCTGTTGTCCTTCAATTTAAAATATACAAAATAATACACTATTGGTGATGTAGCGTCGTGTGTGTACTGGTCATGCTTCCATCACATGGAGCATCAGCAAAAATGTACTCACCCTGTTGCAATCGTGCTGATCGACCGCAGTTCGACACAGAGATGAATGCCCTTTATTTCTCTGCATAGAACAATGCCACGTTTACCGTCGGATGTGTGGAAGCATTTTACCCCAGGCATTAAAGATGGAAAGACTGTGTACATGTGCAAACACTGTAGAAAGCCATATGTAAAGAATGCCACAAAGAGCACAGACACGAAGGACAACAGACACACAGGCACATACATTGCTGATGAGCTGAAAGTGGTCATCAATGATCTTGGATCACAAAAGGTCTTTGCAGTAGTTACTGACAATGCTACGAATATGAAGGCTGCTTGGGCTCAAGTGGAGGAGGCCTACCCTCATATTATGTCTATTGGGTGCGCAGCTCATGGGCTTAACCTGCTCCTCAAGGACATCATGGGTTTGAGAACCATGGAAGCACTGTACAAGAGAGCCAAGCAAGTTGTTAAGTATGTCAGGGGAAAACAGGTAGTTGCAGCAACCTACAACTCCAAGCAAATGACAAAGAACAAGAACACCACACTGAAGCTGCCCAACAACACTAGATGGGGTGGTGTTGTCATAATGTACAACAGCCTTCTGGAGGGTAAGGAGTCGCTGCAAGAAATGGCAATATCCCAGTCTGGGGATATGGAAACCACCATCGAGAAAATACTGCTGGATGATGTGTTTTGGGAGAGAGTGGTTAGCAGCCTTAAACTACTCTCACCAGTAGCATCTGCAATTGCTCAGATTGAAGGAGATGACGCTGTCTTGTCAGATGTTCTCAGGCTTTTTACTGATTTAAAAGAACAAATCAGCATTGCCCTACCCACATCCCTGCTGCTCAAAGCAGAGGAGAAGGCAATTGTTCAATTCATACAGACGCGTCAAGAATTTTGTGTCAAGCCGATTCATGCTGCAGCATACATGCTGGATCCAAAGCATGTTGGGAGACCAATACTTTCTGGAGAACAGATCAACAGCGCTTACAGTGTGATTTCTACCCTCTCACACCATCTCAATCTGGATGTGGGCAAAGTTCTGGGAAGTCTGGCAAAGTTCTCTACCAAGCAAGGTCTTTGGAATGGGGATGGGATATGGGAATCATGCAAGCATATCAGTGCACATACCTGGTGGAAGGGACTTTGTGCATCTGAGGCCCTGTCACCTATTGCATCGGTGATACTCCAAATCCCACCTTCATCAGCGGCCTCTGAACGAAACTGGTCACTTTTTGGGAATACGCATACAAAGGTGCGCAACAGGCTGACTAACAAGAGAGTGGAGAAACTGGTGGCTATCCGGGCGAACCTACAACTTATTGAGCCAGATACAGAAGTGTCCACCACACAGCTAGACACTGACACAGAGGAGGAAATGGACACGTCAGAGCCAGAGTCAGAGAATCAGGAGGAGCAATGAGGAGTAGAAGACTCAGAAGACTCATGAGTAGAAGACTCAAAGGGACAAAATAAGGACAGATTACAGGCTAAATAAGCTGACGCTCTTTTTATTTTATTTTAGATGGGTCTTTTTTGTGGGGGTTCAATAAAGTTCAAAATTATAACCTAAATAAAGTTTTGAAAGCCTGTTTTTATTTGTATGGAACAGTATGTCTATTTTGACGACAAAGATAATATAAGGGTCAGAGACAAAAACCATCAGTGTGCAAAAAAACTCAAAATTCCCATAAATTCCCATGGAAAGTTTCCTCTTTTAAAAATTCCCAGAATTTTGCAACCCTATGCAAGAGCACCTCAGCTAGTCCCACTCCCCCACCCTTTCCCCGTAGTCCTGCAAATCTTTTTCCTTCAGGTACTTATCCAACTCCCTTTTGAAAGTTGTGATTGAGTCTGCCTCCACCACCCTTTCAGGCATTGCATTCCAGATCCTAACCAACTCGCTGAGTAAAAAAGTTTTTCCTCATGTCGCCTTTGGTTTTTCTGCCAATCACCTTAAATCTGTGTCCTCTGGTTCTTGACCCTTTTGCCAAAGGGAACAGTTTCTCTCTATCTACTCTGTCCAGACCCCTCATGATTTTGAACACTTCTATCAAATCTCCTCTCAATCTTCTCTGCTCTAAGGAGAACAATCCCAGCTTCTCCAGTCTATCCATGTAACTAAAGTCCCTCATCCCTGGAATCATTCTCGTAAATCTTTTCTGCACCCTCTCTAAGGCCTTCACATCCTTCCTAAAGTGCGGTGACCAGAATTGGACACAATACTCCAGTTGAGGCCGAAACAGTGTTTTATTCAGGTTCATCATAATTTCAACGCTTTTGCACTCTATACCTCTATTGATGAAGCCCAGGATCCTGTAAGCTTTTTTAACTGCTTTCTCAACCTGCCCTGCCACCGTCAACGATTTGTGCACACATACCCCCACGTCTCTGTTCATGCACCCCCTTTAGGATTGTACGCTTCAGTTTATATTTCCTCTCTTCATTCTTTCTACCAAAATGTATCACTTTGCACTTTTCTGCATTAAATTTCATCTGCCACATGTCTGCCCATTCCACCAGCCTGTCCATGTCCTCCTGAAGTCTATCACCATCTTCCTCACTGTTCACTATACTTCCAAGTTTTGTGTCATCTGCAAATTTTGAAATTGTGCCCTGTACACCCACGTCCAAGGCATTAATATACATCAAGAAAAGCAGTGGTCCCAGTACCGACCCCTGTGGAACACCACTGTGTACCTTCCTCCGGTCCAAAAAACAATTCTTACTGTTCAACTCACTGGAAGTAGTCAGCTCTGCAAGTGCACTTCACACATTAGAAACCGAGGAATTTCTGGTTAACAGCTCACTAGTAAATAATCATTATTAACCATTTATTAAGTTAGCAGCTCCATCTCTCTAATACCATATAGCTACAACAACAATTTGTATTTATATAGCGTCTTTAAAGTGGTAAAACGTCCCAAGGCGCTTCAGAGGAGTGTTTTAAAACAAAATTTGACACTGAGCCGCATAAGGAGAAATTAGGGCAGTAGAAGTAGGTTTTAAGGAGCGTCTTAAAGGAGGAAAGAGAGGTGGAGAGGTTTAGGGAGGTAATTCCAGAGCTTAGGGCCTAGGCAACAGAAGGCACGGCCACCAATGGTTGAGCAATTAAAATCTGGGATGCTCAAGGGAGCAGAATTAGAGGAGCGCAGGTATCAGGGAGAAAGAGACAGAGGGGGAGGGAGGGAGAGACAGAGGGGGGAGGGAGGGAGAGACAGAGGGGGGAGGGAGGGAGAGACAGAGGGGGGAGGGAGGGAGAGACAGAGGGGGAGGGAGGGAGAGACAGAGGGGGGAGGGAGGGAGAGACAGAGGGGGGAGGGAGGGAGAGACAGAGGGGGGAGGGAGGGAGAGACAGAGGGGGGAGGGAGGGAGAGACAGAGGGGGAGGGAGGGAGAGACAGAGGGGGAGGGAGGGAGAGACGGAGGGGGGAGGGAGGGAGAGACGGAGGGGGGAGGGAGGGAGAGACGGAGGGGGGAGGGAGGGAGAGACGGAGGGGGGAGGGAGGGAGAGACGGAGGGGGGAGGGAGGGAGAGACGGAGGGGGGAGGGAGGGAGAGACGGAGGGGGGAGGGAGGGAGAGACGGAGGGGGGAGGGAGGGAGAGACGGAGGGGGGAGGGAGGGAGAGACGGAGGGGGGAGGGAGGGAGAGACGGAGGGGGGAGGGAGGGAGAGACGGAGGGGGGAGGGAGGGAGAGACGGAGGGGGGAGGGAGGGAGAGACGGAGGGGGGAGGGAGGGAGAGACGGAGGGGGGAGGGAGGGAGAGACGGAGGGGGGAGGGAGGGAGAGACGGAGGGGGGAGGGAGGGAGAGACGGAGGGGGGAGGGAGGGAGAGACGGAGGGGGGAGGGAGGGAGAGACGGAGGGGGGAGGGAGGGAGAGACGGAGGGGGGAGGGAGGGAGAGACGGAGGGGGGAGGGAGGGAGAGACGGAGGGGGGAGGGAGGGAGAGACGGAGGGGGGAGGGAGGGAGAGACGGAGGGGGGAGGGAGGGAGAGACGGAGGGGGGAGGGAGGGAGAGACGGAGGGGGGAGGGAGGGAGAGACGGAGGGGGGAGGGAGGGAGAGACGGAGGGGGGAGGGAGGGAGAGACGGAGGGGGGAGGGAGGGAGAGACGGAGGGGGGAGGGAGGGAGAGACGGAGGGGGGAGGGAGGGAGAGACGGAGGGGGGAGGGAGGGAGAGACGGAGGGGGGAGGGAGGGAGAGACGGAGGGGGGAGGGAGGGAGAGACGGAGGGAGGGAGAGACGGAGGGGGGAGGGAGGGAGAGACGGAGGGGGGAGGGAGGGAGAGACGGAGGGGGGAGGGAGGGAGAGACGGAGGGGGGAGGGAGGGAGAGACGGAGGGGGGAGGGAGGGAGAGACGGAGGGGGGAGGGAGGGAGAGACGGAGGGGGGAGGGAGGGAGAGACGGAGGGAGGGAGAGACGGAGGGGGGAGGGAGGGAGAGACGGAGGGGGGAGGGAGGGAGAGACGGAGGGGGGAGGGAGGGAGAGACGGAGGGGGGAGGGAGGGAGAGACGGAGGGGGGAGGGAGGGAGAGACGGAGGGGGGAGGGAGGGAGAGACGGAGGGGGGAGAGACGGAGGGGGGAGGGAGGGAGAGACGGAGGGGGGAGGGAGGGAGAGACGGAGGGGGGAGGGAGGGAGAGACGGAGGGGGGAGGGAGGGAGAGACGGAGGGGGGAGGGAGGGAGAGACGGAGGGGGGAGGGAGGGAGAGACGGAGGGGGGAGGGAGGGAGAGACGGAGGGGGGAGGGAGGGAGAGACTGAGGGGGGAGGGAGGGAGAGACGGAGGGGGGAGGGAGGGAGAGACGGAGGGGGGAGGGAGGGAGAGACGGAGGGGGGAGGGAGGGAGAGACGGAGGGGGGAGGGAGGGAGAGACGGAGGGGGGAGGGAGGGAGAGACGGAGGGGGGAGGGAGGGAGAGACGGAGGGGGGAGGGAGGGAGAGACGGAGGGGGGAGGGAGGGAGAGACGGAGGGGGAGGGAGGGAGACAGAGGGGGGAGGGAGGGAGAGACAGAGGGGGTAGGGAGGGAGGGACAGAGGGGGAGGGAGGGAGAGAGGGGGAGGGAGGGAGAGACAGAGGGGGAGGGAGGGAGAGACAGAGGGGGGAGGGAGGGAGGGAGCAAAGTGAGGCACCATATTTTGTTTTAATTTGATTCTTCCAAAGTTTTGATTATGGAGTATGAACAGACTATGTGCTGTGGTCCCATTAATGTGTCAAGATCACCACTCTTGCTGGTAAATTCTTCATGCTTTGAGTACATGCACGAGAATATCAGCTTTCTCAACACATTAAATAGACCGTTCAGCAACTTTATAATACACCCACTGAACACTTTATAAACCCATCTTGACACGGCACTGGGGTGATGTTTCAGAGTGACACGCCCGAGCAATGCAAGGTGGCTGCCCCGAGATGCTCTCTCACCAGTGAGATCCAGAGTAGGTTCAGGACCTGTCCTGACCAAGTGGAAACTGCCTCACTGCACCGTAAGTTGGCACTATAACTGCACCACACATACTACTGGAGCATCTGGGTTCACTTGCTCTACGGTCACAGGCTGAAGTTTACAGGCTGCTGAGTTTACATTAGATGCCATGATGTTGAAAACCTCGAGCTAACATGGTCTTAGAAGTGCACGAAGCTTCTTATTAGCAATGACATTTGGGGCATGTTATACACATTTCTGAAGGTGAGTGAAACTTACGCTGTAGTCTGCAATGATAGTTTTTGACTTTCAAAGTCTGAGCACGGGGAGATTTGGAGTACATACATGGGAGTGAGTATATTGTAGTTCTATCAAGAGGTTTAGATATTTTGCCCTGTTCAGTTAATGAACACCATCTGAACCCTTGAACCAAATTATTTCTGTGCAACGCATGACCTATTTGTTATAATAGCTTTTACTTATTGCAATTATTGAGGTGAATGTGGACAAGTTCTTTGTGTTGAATCAGAAAAGAGAACTAGAAGAATGACTCGAAGTAAAATAAACAGTCAGATAACAAGAGGTAACCTAAGCATTCTTAAATCATTGTTAGCTCAATAAATTGAAATTCAGCAGAAAATGAGATGGTCTAAGCAAATTCCAACTCTGGATCTAGACAGGAAGAGCTACACCAGATCAATTACCTTCCTTTTCTAGTTATTTTGTGTTACATTGCTCATTAATTCATCACAGTTGTTGCCTTCTGCTACCATGTGTACCAATGAGATAATGTTTTCCTACTCCAGCTTCTCACTTTTTATGAACTTTTCACCCATTACCTCTTCTTATATTAATGGCTTATAAATTATGACTGTAAACAGAGTTTTAAAAAGACAGAATTCTGAGTAGATTCATTTTTTCTCCTGTATGTGCATGATTTGGCCCCCAAGACCATCAAAAATAAAATTCTCGGGATGTGGGCGTCGCTGGTCAGGGCCAGCATTTATTGTCCATCCCTAGTTGCCTTGAGAAGGTGGTGATACAACAGAGTGGCTTGCTGTAGGGCACTTCCGAAGGCAGGTAAGAGTCAACCATGTTGGTGTGGGACTGGCGTCACATGTAGCCCAGCCCAGCCCAGGTGAGGACAATAGATTGGACATTCATGAACCAGATGTGGTTTTACGACAATCCAACAGCCTGCTCACTTTTTATTGATACCTATTTTTTTTTTTAATTTCCAGATTTGTTTTTTGTTTTTTTAAAACTGAATTCAAATTCTCAAACCACCATGGTGGGACCTGAGCTCACATTTACTGGATTACTAATCCAGTAACATAACCACTGTGCTACCGTACTTCAACAATCTTTTCTGTTGGTCAGAACCTAATATTAGTCGGCCTCGGAGCTTGAAGCAATGCCATGTTTTATTCCTGGTACTTTGATGGCTTATAATGTTGGGAAAAGACACACTTACAGTTGGTACAGGGGAGAGGCGCCATTCATTATATAATGCCCACAGCATTCTGCAGTTTCACCAAAATGTTCCCTTTTTTTAAACCAGTCCTGCTGATTAAGCGAATAACCTCTGTTAAATTAATAATCCCAAACCACTTTCTATCTGCACATTGTATTTATTCATTTTTAAAAAGGGAATAACTTCGGCTGTTAACATCCGACTAAGTAAATGGTTTGTTTGGGGGCTCAGATTACATCACCACCACCGAAATTAGATGGTCATTGTCATAAATCTCATTGAGAAACTACCTATGAAATAACTGCACGGCCAGCTGGTGGCGCCATCCAAGGAGTATAAATACTCGGGCGTGGGCCCAGCTTGCCAGGGACATTTTGTAAAGACAAGGAGCTAGTGAAGTACAACTAGACCTCCATGTTCTGAAACAAGTTGATTAAAGCCTTGCTTTACGCTCAAACCAAGTGCATCGTGAGTTTTATTACGTCAGTCATCTTCAGCATACATTCATTACACGATTTCTCTCATTTTAATATTCACTAAATTACAGCTGGTGAAAAAGTACAGGGAGTAACAGTAGGAAACAGCTGACATTTTGGGAAAATCCCCATTACAGTAGCCAAGAAATTGAACAATATGAATCACTGTTCATATTTCACTGCTGTCTTCCAATAGTGAATTCCAAAATGAGTGAGTGACAAACTAAATATTCATAAAAAGGAGAAAGTGCTGGGAATACACAAAAGGTCTGGTCTGTTAGTATCTGGAAAGAAAGAAAGAACTTGCACTTATATATCATGATGATCTCAGGACTTCCCAAAGCGCTTTACAGTCAATGTACTTTTTGACGTGTGGTCACTGTTGTAATGTTGGAAAACGCTGCAGCCAATTTACACACAGCAAGCTCCCACAAACAGCAATGTGATAAAAGACTAATCTGCTCTAGAGTTGTTGATTGAGGGATAAACATTGGCCAGAACACCAGAGAGAACTCCTCTGCTCTTCTTCATAATAGTGCCATGGGATTTTTTACATGCACCTGAGAGAGCAGACGGCGCCTCGGTTTAATGTCTCATCCGAAAGTTGAAAACACCTCCAGCAGTGCAGCACTCCCTCAGCACTGCACTGGAGTGCCAGCCTAGGTTACGTGCTCAAGTCTCTGGAGTGGGACGTGAACCCACAACCTTCTGACTCAGAGGCGAGAAGAGTTTCAGGTACAAATGCTTGTTAGAACACGGAGGGGGGTCTATAAATAGTTTGTTCTTTAGGAATAAGCTGCTTATTTCCAACATTTCTGTTTCTATTTCAGATTTAAATAATTTGCTGGGGTGGGGGAGGGGGGCTTCCAGCTACTTTTCACAAGAGGAACTTAAAGCTGCAGACTTCAAATCCTGCTTGTCACGGTGACGGCTTCACATCTAGGTTCTGGTCCCAGGGGGGTATGTTACACAAATACATCCATCAGTCACAGATGGGAGGACACACCGCTGCGCTCTGCTGGGTTAACAGGTAGGAAGGCCTCAGGAAAGCAGAGCAATCCACCCTAGCAAATGAGACAAGGGAGGTGGTCATAGAAAGGAAATGGTGGGGGCTGCAGATTATACCAAAGCAGCAGGGAGCTGTGTGGAGGGAAGAAGCAGTAAGTCGAGAAAAAGGAGCAAGAGAAAGAAAACCAGAAACTTCAAGAGCAAAAAAAAGACTCAGCTTCTCTAGTTTAAATGTACTATAGACTGTCAAGATTTTCTCTTTAATAAATACCTTTTAATAAAAATGCACCCAAAACGTTAACTTGTCTTTTCTCTTTACATATGCTGACTATATTCTGCTTTTTGTTTAAAGGTGATGCATTTGGCCCATCTACTTCATAGTACAAACACTGGGGAGATGGTTAATGTCCAGTTACACTTTTGGTTACATGTTAAACAAATAAGGCGTCTTTTAAAAAAAAGTGTATGGCCCCTTATCAAATAGAATCCTAGAAATAGAAATTTACGGCACAGAAGGACTATAAAAAGGATGTGACTGCTGCTAACGAAGTTGAAGTCGTTGCACGTGCGCAGTTTCAGTGTTTTTTCAGTTGTTCACTAACTGAAAAGAAAATATTGTCACCATTACAAAGAAACACTTCCAGAGAGCAAGGAGGGGCGGGGGGTGGTGAAGAGATCGCTGCTGCCGAACAGAGCCGCACCAGGAAAAGAAAATCTGTGCCAGCAAAACATAGTAAACATCCATGTTTATTAATTTTCCTATTTTTATTAATTTTCTTCTTTCCCTTCACATGGAGTTTGCGCTTTGAACAAATAAATCTCTGCAACCCTCCCCCCATGAAAATATCATATATTTAGTACTTAAACCAACCCGTGCTATTATTAAACCAACCCATAGCTCCATAGATTCAGGCATGCGATATGACTATATTATTATACATTCATACTTAAACCGCCACGGATTTATGCATGGAACGCTTCTGCACAGCTTCTGGTCGTTGGCAGCAGCTACTCCATAAAAAAAGGAGTGGGCCAGAAGGCGTAGGGTTTTGAACCCCGCTCCAGACAGTCCCGGCAAGTGGAGTCGGAGCTCCGGCTCTAAATTCTGGGTTGACATCCAGCGGGATACTTGCGTCAGTGGGTGTGGGTGGCCCCCCCCCTCGTATGGGTTGTGAGAGCCCGTAAAACCCTCCCGCCATAGGACTAACCACCCTAATGGCTGGTACGAAGATGGTTACGGTCACGGAAGGAGTGTTAATCGCGGCCAGAAATCCTTCCACCACTTCATACAGTTCCCCAAAGGGAACAGTGTGAAGACACGTACGACGACGACTCCGTAAAAAGAAACCCCATTCCTGAACTATTAGTCACCATGTGTGGTAGAATATTTGATTCCGATTATGGACACAACATGAAAACAACTGATATAACTTTTCCTCCATCTAGAGATATCTTTTGGAAATGGTTGGTCCAAGTTTTAAAATGGAAACATTACCTGTTCCACATTCATAGCCACTGCGTTACAGATCAACATATTCTGGAGTTCGTTTACTACACTGGTTTGCTAGAATAGCTGTGTCATTCAGAACAGAATAGACCAACAGGGGGACAGATAAAAGTAAACTGGGATGAGATCAGTAGCTGTTGTAGTGGATACAGTGACATACTGTCTAGTTCACCAAATGCTCCAAAACCCCAGAACAACTGTTGTTGGACAAGAAATATTAGGGGTTGGCTCACTTGTCAAACATACACGAACAGGAAAAGACCCTCTGGTCCAGCCAGTCCAATTGTGATGCCTTGTTTATCACAACAGATACACTCTCTACCCCACCCAAAACCATGTGATCTCCTGAGAGTAGCAAAAAAACAGAAAAAACCCAGGCCAATTTGGGGGACATTTTTTGGAAATTGCTCTCCAAGCACCCCCCCCCCCCCCCCAGGCAATCAAAACTTGTCCATAAGATCACTCTGGCCCCGATTATAAGAGGTGATCTTCGCCCCAGCTAGAAACAGGTCCAACTCTTACTTGAAGGAAGTCAATGAATTGGCGTCCACCCCACGAGCGGACAGCCTATTCCAGAGGTCCACTACAGAGGAAAAAGTACCGCCTCCTGATATCTAACCTAGATCTAGCCTTATACAACATAAATTTATGACCCCTGGTCCTCCCTAACCTATTTAATTGAAACAAACTGTTAACTTGAACACAGTCAATTCTCTTCATCATCTTAAATACCCCTAAGTCTACACTTCTCTAAAGGGTAGAGTCCCAGCTCTTTTAACCTATCTTGATAACTAAGATGCTTTAAACTGGGAATTAGTCTAGTGGCCCTCCTCTGCACCCTTTCCAAAGCCTCTATATCACCCACCATGTGAAGAGACCAAATCTGGAAACAGTATTCCAACTGAGGCCTGACCAAGGTCTTGTACAAGGACAAAATAGTAGACCTTGTCTTATCAATTGTCCTATAAATACACCCCGACACCCTATTTAAGCCCTGCAGCGGGTAGTCAAAACTGCCCAACGCATTACCGGCACCCGGCTACCGACCATAGAGCACATATACTAGAAACGCTGTTTACGGAGGTCATGGTCCATCATCAAAGACCCTACCCACAGTCTGTTCGCCCTCCTGCCATCTGGGAGACGCTACAGATGCATTCGCACCCGTACGAACAGATTTAGGAACAGCTTCTTTCCCAGGGCTGTCATCCTACTGAACTCCACAAATAAACTCTAAAGCCTGCACATCTGCCAATGCACTTTATTATGGTTATGTTTATGTTAATGTATTACAAGCCAAATGTATGTTGAATGTTTAAATGTCTTAATCTAAATGTACACTCTCGGGAGCCGCAAGCCTACATTTCGTTGTACTGCACTTGTGCACTAACAATGACAATAAAGTTGATTATGATTATGATTATTCACTCAACGGCATTGCTCATGAACCTTTACAGATGTATGCACTAGAACGCCCAGATCACGCTCTTTCTCCACCTGCTTTAATGCTTTTCCGTGAAGGGTGTGTGTATGTTGAGCATTCGCCCTGCCCACATGCATAACACTGCACTTCTCCAAATTAAACATCATTTGCCAGTCACGAGCCTAGTTCCCCAACACATCAAGATCCGCTAGAAGCCATCGAGCATCATCGACAGTCGTGATGCTCGCACAAATCTTATCATCTGCAAATTTACAGATAGTGCCCCCAAAACCGACATCTAGATCAGTAATTAAAATAGTAAAGAACTGTTAAGTGCCCTCATAGTACAAAGGTCAATTTTAAAGAAACACTAGTAAAGCTCATCAGAATATTACCATCACCAAAAGGACATCCACAATGTTCTAAAATTCCCTATTACAGTACAAGCTATTCACAGATAGGAAATTGTATGGGAACTGCAACAGAATCCTGTGTTATAAAGGAGGATATCTACACTGACTAGCATCTATCGGTGTATCTTTGTTCCTGTATTTGTTAACTTCAAATTGTTAGACTGCCGAAGGACAGACATTTTGTATGGATGTAGGAACAGGAGGAGCCCCACGCATGAGCCTGTTCCGCCATTCAATTAGATCATGGCTGATCTGTACCTCAATTCCATTAACCCGCCTTTTCTCCAGAACCCTTGATACCCTTACCCAACAAAAATCTATCGAAATAACAACAGAAAATGCTGGAAAAACTCAGCAGGCCAGGCAACATCTGTGGAGAGAGAAATAGGGTCAACGCTTCCGGTCGAAACCCTTCGTCAGGACTGAAAAAACACAGGAAATGAGACAGATTAAAAGGCCAGTTTGGGGGCTGGGAAATGGGGATGAAAGAACAAAAGAGAAGTGAAGAGACATGAAGAGGTATTCAAAACGAGACGAGATGGTGATAGGACTAGTAAAGAGACAAAAGACGGCTCCAGATGAGGTGTGAAATGCGCTGGCAGAATGAGAGACAGCTGCCATGTGGGAGAGAAGAAAAGGGGGAAGGGCACAAAACAAAGGTGTGGATAAAAAATATAGGTAAAAATGTAATAGGGGCCGAGGTTATGATCTGAAATTGTTGAACTCGATATTGAGTCCGGAAGACTGTAAAGTGCCTAATCGGAAGATGAGGTGCTGTTCCTCGAGCTTATGCTGGGTTTTCGTGGAACAATGCAAGAGCCCGAGTACGGTGAGGTCGGAGTGGGAATGGGGCGGTGAATTAAAATGACAGGCGACCGGAAGCTCGGGGTCACCCTTATGGACTGAACGGAGGTGTTCTGCAAAGCGGTCACCGAATCTGCATCTATCGACTTGGCTTGAAAATTTCAATTGACCCAGCATCCACAGCCTTTTGTGGGAGAACTTTACAGATTTCCACTACCGTGTGTGTGGAAAAGTGCTTCCCGATTTCATTTCTAAATGGCCGAGCTCTAATTTTAAGATTGTGCCCGCTTGTTCTTGATTCCCCCACCAGAGGAAATACTTTCTCTGTATCTACCTTATCAAATCCTTTTGATTAGATCACCCCTCAATCTTCTAAACTCAAGGGAATAAACGCCAACTTTAGATAACCTGCCCTCATAATGTAACCCTTTTAGCCCCGGTATTATTCTGGTGAATCTGGTCTGTACCCCCTCCAAGGCCAGTATCTCATGCCTCAGGTGCGGTGCCCAAAACTGAACACAATACTCCAGGCGGGGTCTGACCAAGGCTTTGTATAACTGAAGCATCACTTCCTCCCCTTTGCATTCCAGCCTCCTTTAGATAAAGGCTAGCATGCTATTAGCCTTTTTTGATTGCTTTTTGTACCTGTGCACTAGCTTTTAGTGATTTGTGTACATGGACACCCAAATCTCTTTGCCCCTCCACAGTTCCTAGTTTCTCACCATAAAGAAAATATTCCAAATTGTCTTCCTTGGCTCCAACATTGATGACCTCACGCTACCCCACATTAAACTCCAATTGTTCTGTCTGTCATATCAACATACTTACCGGGTGAAGAAATTCACAGATAATGAGCAGGAAGTTGTTGGCTTTACAGATTCAAAATTAATCAGTGTATTGTTTGACATAAACTGCCAGATGATGTCATTTTTTACTAAAAGGGAACTAGAATGCCTCATGCAATATACAGTCTAGTCCGCTTAACTCAATGTTGCTTAATTCAATGTATCTGATGATTTGATTACAAAAATGTAAATTCCCACTTCTCCGTGTTACTTATGTTGCTTAATTCAAAATATTGAATAGTTTTAATTTTGCTCGGCGGATAAAACGATTGAATTATCAGGATTCAGCTGTAGCAGTCACTGGTGGCCTGACAGAGCGACAAGCAGCAGAGTGCCCCACATTACTGTACACTACACATTGTACAAGAATTCCTGTGATAGAATTTGGCAAAGATTCGCGCTTGGAATATGGCTTGAAATACACAAGGAAAGGTAAACCCCACACAAGGCTGCAGCGTCTCTCATTATCACAATTAGATTTTTATTTTGATATTACCCTTTTCTTATTGTGGTCCGCGATTCACAATTTTGATGTGGAAAGCAAACACTGTTTAAACTGTGAGATCGATAACAGAGTCTCAATGAATTCAACATAACATACAGTGCTGCAAAATCATACATAAAACAAGAGAAGAAAAACAATGGATCCGGCCCATTGTGCAGTCATTGCAAGATATCCTCAATACATCACTGGGATAGAGTAATAGGAATAATAAGGGGCCCTCCTAACAGTATAGTCATTTACCCTCCAGTTAGATCACCTTTCGGAACAAGAGTTCCCCTTTTGTGTAAAAATATAGATCAAGCCAGTAACGAATACATATGTTGTGAAGCAGAGAACTTAAAGTAGGAGCCCGCCCCTCCCTTTGCATGACTGATCATGGGAGATATTGTATAAGAGAATACAAGCACACTTCCTCAGCTACGGGGATGTTGACACGCCACATAAATAGCACACTAAGTTCTGTCAGTTCCCTTATCAATACTAGGATTGTGTCAACTGATTTTGGTAATGAAATATTCATTATTAAGAGGATCTGTTGAATATTCACATATAGAATCATACACCACAGAAGGAGTCCATTCGGCCTGTGCCAGCTCTATGAATGAGCTATCCAATTAGTTCCACTCCCCCTGCTCTTTCCCCGCAACCCTGCAAATTTTTCCTTTTTAAGTATATATCCACTTTCCTTTTGAAAGTTACTATTAAATCTCCTTCCACAATCCTTTCAGGCAGTGCATTCCAGATCATCATAACTCATTGTGTAAAAATATTTCTCCTCATCTCCCCTCCCCTGGATTTTTTTGCCAATTATCTTAAATTTGTGTCCTCTGGTTTAATATATATCAAAAAAGTATACAAGAGCTCTTGAATATTAAAGCATCAATGCTATATTAATTGTTTCACATGGTTTACAGGGCCAGTGACCAAACTAAAGATTAAATGGGCACTTTAGTCTTTGATATGCAAGAGCTGAATCGTATATAACAAGTTTGCACTGTACAGGCCCACACAAGTTGAACATTCCACCATTTACCTTGTCTGTTAATCACTGCAGCTCGAATCGATACCCTCCTCATTGCTCCCTATAAGCGGAGAAGCTTCAAATCAACTGGAGGATAGTCCAGGTCAGTTGTTCAGTTGAGTTCTTTTTAAGGAAACACATCGCGACATTGTTATTCAGGAAAGCCTAAAAGAATTAAGAGCAAAGCAGTCAGGATCCTTTACATGAACACAACATACAGTCTCAGTACACGAATGGAGTATGTCTGGAACACACAGTTGTCTGGTCTTTGATGAAACTCGCTGAACAAAGCTCTCAACATCTGCCAGTGCATTATAAACAGAGACCTCCACTTCCTGAGTCTGCATGAACCTTCTCAGTTGTCACTGTAACCAGGGCCCCGGCTTTTGTTGGCGGGGGCATTTGAGGTTAGGACGAGGCATCTTCCTCGAATGGTTCAGTGGCAGCTTCTTTATCGGGCTGCTCTCTCTTCACCTTTTGAATGGTGTCTTCATCAGTCGGGATCTCGGTGCTGATGAGGTCCCCGTCCAGCTCTGCATAGCTCTCCAGGGACATGTTGACCCCTGGCGGTGCAGGACACCAGGCCTCACCGTGCCTTCGAACTGGTCCAGCCAGCCTTTGCGGCACTTCAACTCCTCCTTACCCATCCGTTGGGCGGCCTCACCGGCTTTGGTCCTCAGGGGCCAGTACCGTTCACCAGCACGTCCCGTCTCTGTGCCACTACCCATCACCTCAGCAAAGGCCTACTCCAGGTCGACTCCGCAGACGCTTCCGGTAGGGATCAAACCAAAAGGGTTCAAGCACCCGCCAGATCTTCTCTTTATGATGGTAGAAAGGGCGCACTTCGGCGATGTCCGATTTCTTTTCTGCATCTTTAACGAGCTTGAGAATTTCTAATTTGGTTTCAATAAGAAAGAACTTGCTTTTATATAGCGCCTTTCCCAACCTCAGGACATCCCAAAGCGCTTCACAGCCAATGAAGTACTTTTAAAGTGTAGTCACTATTGTAATGTGGGGAAACGCGGCAGCCAATTTGCACACAGCAAGGTCCCACAAACAATAATGAGGATAATGACCAGACAATCTGTTTTAGTGATGTTGGTCGAGGGACAAACATTGGCCAGGATACAATGGACAGACATTTTTTGTACACTGCGGGGCTGACAGTTCCATTGGTGCAGTGTTGGTGTGCAAGTCTCCTGCAGCTCTTAACACTTCCATCACGCTTTACATTCTGCTCATTCGTTCTTGGTCCCGTTACTCTTTTTAGTCACGCTCCCCTCTCAAGGACTCCTGTTCTTTCAGACTGCTTTGCCCTCTACTGTTACTACTGCTCATGCATTGACACAGCTCAGTGCTAAAGCATTTGTGAGATCACACGCACCTGTGTGCTGTAGAGAACAGAGGAGGTGGTGTCAAAACCGTCAGTGCAGGAGACAGTCAGAAGGGGGAAAGTCCCCTCTCACTTGCATTCATAAAGAATCAAGGCAGTATCAGTTTGCTGTGCATGCATAGCCATTGAATGTCACTTGCACAGTTCCACCTTGTCTGAGCAAACTAGATAAACAGTACAGATGGTTTCAGTTAGAAGAGTTTGTACTAATGCACAAAGACTTCAATGATGTAAAGTCACCACACATCAACTTTGATTATCGAGGAACTCTGTGGACAAGTACCATTCTGTGACAGGACTTGCACGCTACTTTACTTTTTCTTGTAAAAGGGGCAGTGTGAACCGAATTACTAACTTATAGCTCCTATTTAAACAACATTCACAAATTCAGATATTGGAGTCACACAGTCGGTGCATTGTAAACCATCAACCATGACAGTGGAAAAGGAAAGTCTCTTCCTACTTTTACAATATGGATACTTTTGGACATTAAGAACATAAGAATTAGGAGCAGGAGTAGACCATACGGCCCCTCGAGCCTGCTCCGCCATTCAATAAGATTATGGCTGATCTTCGACCTCAACTCCACTTTCCTGTCCGATCACCATATCCCTTGATTCCCCTAGAGTCCAAAAATCTATCTCAGCCTTGAATATACTCACAGACTCAGCATTCACAGCCCTCTGGGGTAGAGAATTCCACAGATTCACAACCCTGAGTGAAGAAATTCCTCCTCATCTCAGTCTTAAATGGCTGACCTCTTAACCTGAGACTAAGCTCCCTAGTTCTAGACTCTCCAGCCAGGGGAAACAACCTCTCAGCATCCACCCTTCAGAATCTTATGTTTCAATGAGATCACCGCTCATTCTTGTAAACTCCAGAGTATAGAACTTTCTTCAGACAGTTTCAAAAACGTTATCATTCATAAATTTGTGGAATATACATCAAATCTCATAGCTCATCTTCATGCATTTTCTATCTAGCCGCAGTAAGAATGGACAGCCTGCTTACAGCTTGCACCCATTACTAGACAACCAAACTGCTGACACTAGTCCTAGATCCCTTTGAAAAGATGGTGCTCTCAGCGATTCCAATGGCTCACCCAGTTTGTTCAGTGAGTGGCTGTACCGTGCAGAGCAGGATGGTCTCGCGTTCAAACGCCGGTCTGTGCCAATTTAGGTGATCGAAGCCAGGGAGCAAGTAGAGGAACTACAGTTGGTCTTACCACCCCTAGGTCAGAGGGAAAATCAACTCGGGTTTTTGCCCGATTGTAATCCAGTTCCCTCTGCAGAAGTCAGTGAGGGCAGAATCAGGCTGTGAAGCCCTCCACAGTCAAAGAGCCTGCTGACACAATCAAGGGTGGCATACGAACAATGGCTACTTGGGCAGGGTACTGGAAGGAGTCAATGACTTCGCGCAAGGAGTCAATGACTTCAGGCAAGGAGAGAACATCACCAGAGAAAAACTAGCAAGCAAAAATAGAGTAGATTTAAAAAGGTCATAATCTCAACTGTTACTTAGAGAATAAAGCTACGTTGGTGTGCGACTGGAGTCATGTATAGGCCTGACCGGGTAAGGACGACAGGTTTCCGTCCCTAATGAACCAGATGCATTTTTATGACAATCCAACAGCCTGCTCACTTTTTATTGACACCAGCTTTTTTTTTTAAACTAAACTCAAATTTGCAAACTGCCATGGGGGCATTTGAACACACATTGTCTGAATTATCAGTCTAGGTCTCTGGATTACTGGTTCAGTGACAAAACCACGCTACCGTACCCCAAGTGACTGACTGTAGAGGACATCACAGCACCAACATATCAGAAACTAGGATACTCTTTGACCCGACAGCATACTGATATCCCGAAGTTGGAAAAGATGCCAAGGAACAATTGCCCTCCGTGTGCTCAGACTATGCAGGGAAACTAAAAACGGCAGGCAGAGTTCTGTGCTCAATCCAGTGGGTGCGCTGATCTCTGGCAGGAACAGGATCAGGTCTGACGGCGTTCCCCGCCCACCCATCGTTCCCCAACTCCCTCCGATGCCTCTCTGTAAAGCAGCAATGTAGAGACTGGAAGAGTTTGCTAACTCTCACTGAAGAAGGCTGGCACCAACTGCAGAACTACCACCACTTCACCACCCTCAGCAGAGCAGGGGAGAAAGAGAGAAAATTGATTTTTAATTATAATTGTACATGGGTGTATCCTAAATTCAGCATACTCTCCAATGTCTCATTTACTGTATATTCATTTTACTAAATCCCTCGAAATTGCAAGACATTCAGACGTACAAGTGGCTGGAGTAAGAGGTCACTACAGCAAGAGTTCATTTGGAACTTCCCAGCTTATTATAGGATGTTTGCGAGGTGCCACGGCAAGACAACCCGACAATTAGTTGCTTAAACACCAATCGGAATTTAGCATTTGAAACTTCATATCTGGGCCTGTACAGTAATACTGAATGATTCAACTGAAGAGGAGGCCAGTGTTGAGAGAACAAATCTGCTTCTGGCACCAACTGATTGGATCTGTTCCTATCCATAAACCTGATATGGGGTGGGGGGGGAGGAACTGACTACAAAAGAAAATAACTAAGAGTTCTCCTAACGGATAAGAGAAATGCTAAGTGATTTTTTTTTAATTACAAGAAAAGAGCCCTTTACTTTGGCAGCACACCCACTCACTCACTATAATGCTCTTCTTTAATACAAATGACTGCACAGAAATGCCATGCATGGTAGTTGCACAAGTTTTAGCATGTTCATTAATACAGGTTACATAAAGGGCTGGTTTTAGCTGGTAATGGTCATAAAATGAGGCTGTGGTTTAAGACAATTGCCATAACATGTTGAAGTCAAAATATTCAATCCTAGCATCTATTTAAGTAAAAAAACATTTTGTTTAATTGTCAAATTTGATTTATAATGGTGACATTATCTTAAAATCGTGTTCAGTGAGAAGGTAAATTACTTTAAGTTAGATGAAGTACTATCAGTGTCCTTCACTTCACAGTACGCTTTTTTATTGAAACTGCGGAAAACCTTGCAGTCTGGGTAACACAGCCTGGTATCTGTAATCAGTACAGAAACCTCAATATCCAAGGTAGCAAAGGATCTGGAGTGCCTGAAATAGCATGAGGATGCACAATTACATCTCCAAAGCCTTTCACCAAAGCCATGTCCATGGTCACCCAGTCGCTTCTCAGTTCCCTATCTGTGCTGCAGCCCAGCAGCTCATATTCAGGCTATTTCCCCCTTAACTCAGAGGTTTCAGTGTTCTGTCCGCCCCGTCTCCAATCCGGTTTCTCCTTCCCAATGACCTCCTCCACTTATCATCCAACCTTCTCCATCCTGTTGCTGGTTATTCCATTCTACATTCATCCACTTTTCTGCTGGCATGCCCTCAAGGCTCCAGTCCTCCCAGTACAATGGCTGAGTCATTAATCAATGGGGCAATACAAATCTTGTTTCTTCCATCTCTCAACCACTTTGTACACCTATTTACATCCTTGGCCTCACTAACTTTTCTGAGCTCCAATGGAACTTCCACATCTCCCCCAACTCAAAACTGCTCTTTTTGATATATATTAATGACCTGGATTTGGTTATACAGGGCATAATTTCAAAGTCGGCAGATGACACAAAACTTGGAAATGTAGTAAACAGTGCAGAGGATAGCAACAGACTTCAGGAGGACATAGACACGGCCTGGTGAAATGGGCAGACACACGGCAGATGAAATTTAACACAGGGAAGTGTGAAGTGTTACATTTTGGTAGGAAGACTGAAGAGAGGCAATATAAACTAAATGATACAATTTTAAAGGGGGTTCAGGGACAGAGAGACCTGGGGGTGTGTGCACACCACTCTTTGAAGGGGGCAGGACAAGTTGAGAAGGCTGTTAAAAAAGCATATGGGAGCCTTGGCTTTATTAATACGCTAAACCGTTATAAAACACTGGTTAGGTCTCAGCTGGAGTATTGTGTTCAATTCTGGGCATCACAATTTAGAATGGATTTCAAGGCCTTCAAAAGGGTGCAGAAGAGATTTACTAGAATGGTACCAGGGATGAGGGACTTCAGTTACGTGGAGAGACTGGAGAAGCTGGGATTGTTCTCCTTAGAACAGGGAAGATTAAGAGGAGATTTGATAGAGGTGTTCAAAATCTTGACGGGTTGTGATAGAGTAAATAAGAGAAACTGTTTCCAGTGGCAGAAGGGTCGGTAAACAGAGGACACAGATTTAAGGTGATTGGCAAAAGAACCAGAGGGGAGATGAGGGAATACACAGCACTCGGGTAACTGTTCATGTTCATGCACAGACATGCTTATGTTTTACCAGAGCACTGAGAGTTGCTGTAGGCCTGGATTTTGCAGTCGGCGGCGTAACTAAGGATTACGCCAGCGGCATCCAAAAGGAATGCGCACTTACCTGCTGGGAACCCTCCTTCAAGAAGTTGCTGTCAGACACTGTGGAGTTGAGTGCAGTGTAATGGCCCACGGATCCCTTGTGCACAAGTGTACCTGGGATCACGTGGGCCGGTGCTCCAATCAGCAAACAGAAGGTCTCTCCTTCACCCCCAGTCTCTCACTCACCCCAGTCTGGATTTACTTATTTATTCTTTGATTTGGTCTTTGAATTCCAGGTAGTAAGCTCATCTTGTACGATAGCAACCTGAATGAAAAGAGTAGTCTGCCAATTCATAGCAAAGGTGGTTTACACCCCTGGTTAGTGAGGCCCCAGTTCAATACGGTGAGGTCTGTGTAACCGCAATTGTTGCCCGACAAAAGTATCAGTAACACTTACCTGTGGAATTAGGATCAAACATAAACATTGACCTATGACCTCTCTTAAGTCAACCTCCAGTCTGTATCATTGTCACTTACAGTGTTTTATGTGGTCGCATACTGTACAAACTAGTGACAGTACATCCCACAAGCTGCTGTTTGCTGCAGTTCAATGTTCTCTACGTGGCAGTACTAGAATGAATTGATGACCATCGCATTATAACAACAACCTTCGACCCAGTGTGCTCGGACTGCCACATTAATCTAGGACACTGGCACTCTTTAATTCATTTACGAACTATCTGAGTTGGACGCGTATTTGGATCAATTTAAGATCGAGGCTTTGATCTCCTGGATGGGTTTTTACCCTCTTATAAGTATTGGAGTTACAGGCATCAACATCGCAGTGTTTAATCACAGCCGCATCCAGTCGGACCGTATCAGAAAAGCTTTCCAAAATTGTTTAACAAGAGAGGTAATGTACAGAAGTTAGCAGAAATACATTTGTCGGTTGACTGTCGCCAAAACTAGTTGCTTGTGAAAAGCTGGCAGGAGGATGACCACAGCTTTGAAAGTGCAGATCTTTTCCTCACAATCGTTCTGTATTTACATAGCGAGAAGAAAGCCTCACAACCTGTGGACCCACTTAAAACTATCAGAGTATTATTTTCTGCAAATACCAATAAGGATATCACTCAAATTTGTAGAAATCACAAGTATGGTGTGCAAACAGGCTCCTGCGCCTGTTTGCACCAGGCGTAAAGTTTCCATGTGGAATTGCTGGGCCGTTGGTGAGCAATTAGCCCAACTCTACGCCAGCAATGAGGATAATACAGTTGGAGCGAATGATCTGTCAAGTCAGAACTTGACAGATCGCAAGTTCGGGAAATAGCGCATGTGCAAGTGAATGTGAAAATCCCGAACTTGCTGTCCATTTCAAAGGCGGTATGATGCCGTGCTCTGAGAGTACGCCGTCACACCGACCGCAAATTCTGCCCCATTATGTTATAGGGAAGACAAGATGCAGTAGTGCACAACTACGGAGAATGTGGAAACTCCAGCTCTGCAGCTGAGCCCCTTGGCTAAGATCATAAACTCAGCCATAACCTCCAACACTGAAGGTCTGGCTGGCCCTCTAGAGACCTTTGCTCCAAATACAGCAGTCTGTCTTGTCCAGATTCACCGCGATAGGGGATTAGGTACTGCAGAGGGCCTCAAAAACCTCATTGCTGCCCAGTGGTCCACTTCCACAGAGAGTCTGGTCACACCGAAGGAGTGTCCAGCAGCAGGGGAGGGCAGGAACCGGCATGAATAATGAAGACGTATCTCAGTGCATGCACAGCACTCAACATCTGTTTAAATGACTAGAGGGTGAAAGCGCAAGCATCCATCCCATAAATATCCATGGTGCCTGTAGTTGCAAGGCCATCTACTGATGCAGCACAAGGAGGTACTGGACCACTACCATTCCCAGAGCCAGGCACTGCCATGCAGCAGTCCTCCACCTCAGTTCCTCATTTCACTTGAGAAGCACTTTGAAAGCGCATTTAGTTAGGAGGTAGAAGCCAGCTTCTCATGAAATCTACACCGGCAAGCCTGCCTGAAATCATCCAAAAGCTCAGTAATAATTAAAATCCTAAAGTTTCAAATCAAACATGCATGAATACACATGCCAAGCATGAGGGTGTACTATAAATCTCTTGCATGACAGCTGCCAAAACTCATTCATGAGTTATGTAACGAACAATGGTTAATTTTCTGTAAACCACCCGTCCCCAATATGTATCCTGTTCATAAAAACAGGATCCAAAATACAATATGCAATATAATCTTAAATAACATTTATGAACTATGACATTGTACACAAACTTTGACAACAGCAACATCACACTGTATGTATCAAATTGAACATGCGAGTTACTAGTAGACCTTTCAGAGGCTCGATACTATACATCTGCCGTGGATACAATATGATTTTCACATTGCAGGATGAGCAGTGTAACTTGTCCAAAACTTCCAACAAGCGCACCCCAAGTTATCTTGTTTGTTTAAAAAGAGCTCGTGCTGCCACGTGAACTTCATTTAAATTTATAATGATAGGAAAGAGCTAGCCACCACAGAATTACACTGCACTGGGGCGGGGACTTTTCAGAAAGTGTCCATTGTAGATGGGGAGTTGCTACAGGCAGTTACATTATAGCGGACCCACTGTGTGCTGTCTGCTCATTCTAGAAACAGAGGAACATGAGGAGGCGATTCAGCCCCTCGAGCCCGTTCGGCCATTCAGTTAGATCATGGCTGATCTGTACCTCAACTCCATTTACCTGTTTGCTCCATATCTCGATAGCCTTATCTAACAAAAATATGTTGCTGTCAGTCTTGAAAGCTCCAACAGACCCCTAGCATCCACAGCCTTTTTTGGGGTGGGGTGGGCACGGGGAGAGTTCCAGATTTCCACTACCCTTTGTGGGTAGTGCTTCCTGATTTCACTCCTGAATGGCCTGGGTCTAATTTTACAATCATGATCTCTTGTTCTGGATTCTCCCACCAGAGGAAAGTTTCTCAGCATCTACCCTATTGAATCCTTTTATTATTTTGAACACCTCAATTAGATCACCTCTCAACCATCTAAACTCAAGGGAATACAAACCTGTTCTATGCCAGTGGTTCTCAAACTGGGATCCACAGAGACTTTCTACGGGATCCACGAAATAACACGAGTACCAAGCAGGGCCGGCCTTACGGATGGGTGACGTGGTCAAGAGTAAGTGAATGAGCGGTGGCCGGGGGCTGGCTTGGTGCGAGCTGGAAGGCAGGAGTGGAGTGCGGCCGCCACATGTGCAGCGCAGAGTGGGCTGGCTGTCTCATCTAGCAGGCGAGCGCTGAGAGCAGCACGAAGATCGGCAAGTAGACCCGCAGTTACCAACGATGGTGGTGGGTGCCAGGTGAGGTGTAGCCTTGTTCAAGAGAGGGGAGTTTTTTTTTTACATGAGCACTTCATATTATGAGCATTGCATAGTATTATAATTTAGATGGGGGGGGGGGAGTCCGTGATTATTAATTGATTTGAAAAGGGGTCCATCAACCAAAAAGGTTTGAGTACCACTTTCCTCACCTTATCTGAGGAAGGATATTCTTGTCTTTGAGGCGGTGCAACAGAGGTTCACTAGATTGATCCATGGGATGAGAAGTCATACGAGGAGAGAATGAGCCTATAATCTCTGGAGTTTAGAAGAATGAGAGATGAACTCATTGAAACGTACAAGATTCTGAAGGGGGATTGACAGAATAGATACTGAGAGGTTGTTTCCCCTGGCTGGAGTGTCTAAAACTAGGGGGCATAGTCTCAGGATAGGGGGTCGGCCATTTAAGACTGAGATGAGGAGGACATTCTTCACTCAGAGGGTTGTGAATCTTTAGAATTCTCTGCCCCACAGGGCTGTGAATGCGGAGTCTTTGAGTATATTCAAGGCCGAGATCGACAGATTTTTGGACTCGGGATATGGAGATCGGGCTGGAAAGTGGAGTTGAGGTTGAAGATCTACCATGATCTTATTGAATGGCGGAGCAGGCTCGAGGGGTCGAATGGCCTACTCCTGCTCCTAATTCTTATGTTCCTATATACAACTTGCCCTCATCATTTAACCCTTGAGGCCCCGGGTGACCTGCGGGTCCAGCTCTCAGGTAGAGCCGTGTCCGGGCACCTCGCTCTATCCTAAATGCCGCCATCCCACTGACCCGTCACCCATTAACTGCCGGTCCAGCCACGGGCGGTGGTCCGCGCGCCCACATACACCAAGAGACTGCGGCCCCAGTCACCGACAGAAGCCTCCCGGTGGCGGCGCCTCCGCTCGTTAACTACCTACAGACTGTACTTACTTTCCAACCAGTGCCGCCTGCCTGGAACTGTAACCCGGCCGCCAGAAGGCGCGGAGCCGCCGACTGCCCGGCAGCGGCGAGAGATGGGGAGCGGTGCATGCTGGGGATTGTAGTTCGCGCCTCCGCCGCGAGGCAGGGACAGACCGATCTGAAACACTACAACCCCCACAATGCACGGCGCACCCTGCCGAAGACACTACAACCCCCACAATGCACGGCGCGCCCGGCCGGAGACACTACAACCCCCACAATGCACGGCGTTGGCCAGCGTCCGAGCGTGAAGCGTGCGCCGTGACGCGGTGAGTGCGGGCGAAGCTTCCCCATTGTGATATTTTCTCTCTGCCGCCTCCCCGCCCCTGATTGATTGACACGGGCCAGGACCAATAGCGGCGCAGTAAAGCGGCGAGGCGCGCGGCCGCCGCACCAATGGGAGGCGGTAAAGGCGGGACAACTAAGCAGACAGAGCACGGCGCAAGGAGGTTGGGGGGGCTGAGGTTAGTCGGAGTGAGTTAACACGCAGGCAAGGGCTGGAGTGGGTGGAAAAGAAAGTGTGTCGCCTGTTTTAACATTAATGTTTCTCTTTGCAGAAGGGAGAAATGTCTGCTGACCCGAGCCAGTGCAGTAAGGTATGTGAGGTGTGGTTTAAAGAGCAGTCACTTGGCTGTTTCCTGTTTGTTTGTAAGCAACGTCCTCAGAGCTTCTGTTGCAACTTCTGGGACTTGGTGCAATTTGCTCTCAGTCCCAAGTGGCTGGCACCTAAATGTGGTGCGTGTGCATGTTTCTGGCTGTGGGTGGAGGGCTGTTCTTAATGGAGCGTCCTGTGTCACTGCGCTTCTGCTTTTGTTTGTAGTTCTTATTTAATAAACACAACTGGCAAGTAAGAATCTTTGTTAGATACACTACTGGACCTGATATGCTGCTTGTGTATGAGAACTCGTTACTGTGTTTTTAACATTGGCTTGATTTTTTTTTTTGCATTGCTTTGCAGTTCGAATGTGGAGTTCCTTTCTGTCTCCTTCCTACAATCCACATCCTCTTTTCTCTCCTCCACTCCCAGTTCAAAAGATGTAACAATAGTATTTTTGAAAAGAAAGATGGACTTTCATTTCCTACATTACAACACTTCAAAAAGTACCACATTGGCTGTAATGCTGGCTGGTGCTCCATAAATGCAAGTCGTTTTTTTATAATGCCTTTCATGACCTCAGGACATCCAAAAGTGCTTTACACTCAATTAAGTACTTTTTAGTGTAGTCACTGTTGTAATGTAGGAATCGTTATAAACATGTTGCAAGAGGGCGAGCAAACAATGGTTATCAATACTCCACTTTTTTGAAAGCGGCTGGGCTGCACTCATTTGAATGGAGTGTAGCTGTGCTTTCCTTGACTTTCCCTTTGCTATGGCTTGTAACTAAAATACAGTAAAGAAGTTTAGTCCACTTCTGATTTGTAAACTCAGCAATTTGTGTGAATGAGCATTCAGGTATCTTTTGGACCTTAGAACTACTGTAATGAGTGCTTTGGTATGTGATTTTTTTGTAGTTTAAAATGCTTTGTATAATCATAGAATAATACAGCACAGAAAGAGGCCACCTGGCTCATCGTGCCTGTGCTGGCTCTTTGGTAGACCTATCCAATTAGTCCCACTCTCCATAGCCATGTAAATGTTTTCCCTTCAAGTATTTATCCAGTTATCTTTTGAAAGTTACTATTGAATCTGTTTCTACCACCCTTTCAGGCAGCGCATTCCAGATCACAGCAACTCGCTGTGGTTTAAAAAAAAAGTATTCTCATGTCGCCTCTGGCTCTTTCCCAATTACCTTAAATCTGTGTCCTCTGGTCACTGCCCTGTCTGCCACTGGAAACAGTTTTTCCTCATTTTATCAAAACTAATCTTGATTTTGAACATCTATCAAATCTCCCCTTTAACCTTCCCTGTTCTAAGATCATCAACCCCAGCTTCTCTGGTCTGTCCACATAATTGAAGTCCCTCATCTCTGGCAGCATTCTAGTGAATCTCTCTTGCACCCTCTCCAAGGCTTTGACATCCTTCCTAAAATAGTGTCCAGAATTGGACACAGTACTCCAGCTGATGCCTAACCAGTGTTTTATAAAGGTTTAGCATAACTTCCTTGATTTTGTGCTCTATGCCTTTCAATAAAGCGAAGGATCTTGTATTTTTTTTAAAACAGCCTTCTCATCTTATCCTGTCACCTTCAAAGATTTGTGTACCTACACACCCAGATTTTTCTCATCCTGCACCTCCTTTTAAAATTGACCATTTAGTTTATATTGCCTCTCTTCATTCTTCCTACCAAAGTATATCACTTCACACTTCTGTTAAATTTCATCTGCTGTGTGTCTGCCCATTTCACCAGTCTGTCTATATTCTCCTGAAGTCTGTTACTATTCTCATTGTTTACTACATTTGAATTTTGTGTCATCTGCAAACTTTGAAATTATGCCCTGTATACCCAGGTCCAGGTCATTAATGTATATCAAAAGGAGCAGTGCTCCTAATACTGACCCTTTGGGAACACAACTGTATAACTCCCTGGAGTCTGCCAAACAACTGTTCACCACTACTCTGTTCCTTAGCCAATTTTGTATCTAAGCAGCCACTGTTCCTTTAATCCCATGGGCTTTAATTTTGCGAGCAAGTCTGTATGTGGTACTTTATCAAACGCCTTTTGAAAGTCCATATACACATCAACCGCACTACCCTCCTCAACCCTCTCCATTACTTTATCAAAGAACTTGATTAAGTTAGTGAAACATGATTTGCCTTTGTCAAATCTGTGCTGTCTTTCATTTATTAGCCCATACTTTTCCAAATGCCAATTAATTTTGTCACGGATTACTGACTCTCAAAGTTTCCCCACCACCGACGTTAGGCTGACTGGCCTGTAATTGCTGGGTTTATCCCTCCTTTTTTTTAAACGGGTGTAACATTTGCAATCCTCCAGTTCTCTGGCACCACCCCCATATCCAAGGAGGATTGGAAGGTTGTGGCCAGAGCCTCGGCAATTTCCACATAATGGCCTGGAATTTGCGGTCCGGATGATGGTGAACTGGCAGCGTTTTCCGTCATTCCGCCTTTGAAATTGGCCACAACTTTGGGATTTGGAAATCCTGAAATTGCGGTCTGTCAATCACTGCTCTGACACTGGCTGCACTGTGCCACTCCCCACCCCGGCACACACAGCCGGCAATCCGTGTAATCACTCAAATCAGGGAAACTGACACAAACTTTGGCTCTTCCGCAGTAATTATGCTGTTGAATTCCCAACCAAAAGGTTTTAACAGCGTATTGACTGCTAAACAAAAGTTATGGGCCTGAAAAACTCATTTTAATTTTGTGCAGTGTGAAATTTATTCGTTTTAATAAAAATTAAAATTAAGAAACTTCAAACTTAAAAAATATATATATATTTTTTTTTCATCTTTATTTCAGGTTTGCCTTTTCCCATGAGAGCCCCAATCTTTGTTTTGCTCACTTTCTTAAAAAGTTAGAATTTTAAAAGCTTACTCACTTCCTTGTTCGCTGTCTGTGAAAAGTCTGAGTTTTGATTGGCTGTTTAGACAGCCTATTGCCGTCACAGCAGCTCGCACTAGGGGATCCCCACTATACGCCGTTGATTTGAATTGAACGTCGGAAAACCAAAGCTTCTCGACACAGAAATCGCAAGATCTTTGTGCAAATCTTTCTTCGGAGGGCGAACGCCTTCGCTTCGCCGCTGACTGTAAATTCAGGGCCATCGTAGTGAGCTGTTACTGTCAATCGTACTAGTATTAACATTTACTGCAGTGTCGGGGTGAAGCAGTTTTGCAGCAGCGGTTGTGTAAAAATGCAGCCTAAATCCAGAATCAGGCCTCAAACTGTTGCTATAAATTCAGAACCTTAACATGGGGTTTACTTAAGACTGCAACAGCTTAGTGTTGGTGCAGAACCAAAACCGCTTTGTACCAACCCATAACTTGGAATGCAATTGAACAATTAGTCACAATTTTGTAAATACTTAAAACCGGGAAAATTGAGATGCTCTTGTAGGTAATTTTAAGACCATTTCTCTACTACTTTTAAGATGATTGGATGAAGAACCATATTTTAAAGTAGTTACAGAAATGTGCAGACTCCTTCAGTGCCTTGGAGTGAATAGCTGAGGTGTACAGACCAGGAGGAGTCCAGGTTTTTGATTCCAGGTCTGGGCTGACTTCAGCCAGGGTGGTAGCAGAAGCATGAAGACTGGCCAGCAGGGGTAAATTGGCCAGGGTGTCTGCTCCTAATCACGATCGAGCAACCTCCTGCGGGGCAGGACGGGATCGGGTTTGTCCATGATGCTACCACGTCAAAACTCACTGGTCCAGAGTGGTGAGAATGTGGAACTCGTTACCACATGGAGTGGTTGAGGCAAATAGCATAGATGCCTTTTGGGGGAAGTTAGATCCGTACATGAGGGAGAAAGGGATAGAAGGATATGCTAGACGGTTGGGAGGAGGCTGGTGTGGCGCATAAACACTGGCACGGACCACTTGGGCTGAATGGCCTGGTTCTGTGCTGTAAATTCCATATAACCAAGGGGGAGATGCTGTACGATTCTATGCTTTTTATGAGTGTTATTTCCTCCACACTCTCTTTTGCCTTCTTCCCCAGCCCCCCCAAATTACCCTTGCTCTTGAAGGAATTATTCTAGTTCTGAGAAGTATGTAAGCTAAATGTCAGCTTGGCTCAGTTGGTGACGTACACTCCTCTGAATCAAAAGGATAAGTTCAAGCCCCACACGATCTAGGTTGACCGTTAGCACAGTACTGCATTGTGGGAGATGCCTTCTTTTGGATGAAATGTTAAACCCAGGCCCTGTCTGCCTGTTGAAGTGAATGTAATAAAAAAAAAACAACCTATATGACCCTGTTTGCAGAAGAGCAAGGAGTTCTGTGTCCTGGTCAGCATTCATCCTTGACCAACCCCAGTATAAACAGATTATCTGGTCATTCATTCATTAATTTGCGGTTTGCGGAGGCCTTGATGTGCGTAAATTGGTTGCTGTGTTTGCCTATCATGACGACTGGAATTCAAAAGTAATTCACTGGTTGTAAAAGCTTTGGGACATCCTGAGGATGTGAAGAGTTGCTATAAAAGTGCAAGTTCATTCTCTTTACAAAGTGGACATGCGCATCCTGAAGCAGCCTCAAGTGGAACTGTAGATTGGTATACTTGATTATTCTGGATCCTACTGCAACATGTTTATAAAAAAAAAAACTTTTAAACCAAAGTTTTTTTTCTTAAGGAGACTCTGGATTTGTCGATGGCTGAAAGTTGTGTTATCAGTTCAGTGCACACTTGACCGCATGGTAAATCCTACTAGTTATTGCTGTGGACTAATAAAAGGATGGCATTTATAGTGTTCTAATTAAAACTAAATCCATCTTAAAGACTCGCATTTATACAGTGCCTTTCACGGCCACCGGACGTTTCAAAGCGCTTTACAGCCAATTAAGTACTTTTGAAGTGGAGTCACTATTGTAATGTGAGAAACACGGCAGCCAATTTGCTCACAGCAAAGTCCCACGCACAGTAATGTGATAATGACCAGATAATCTGTTTTTGTTATGTTGGTTGAGGGATAACTATTGGCCAGGACACCGGGGATAACTCCCCTGCTCTTCGAGATAATGCGATGGGATCTTTTATCTCCACATGAGAGAGCAGACGGGGGCCTCGGTTTAACATCTCATCCGAAAGCCGGCACCTGCGACACTACAGTACTCCCTCAGCACTGCACTGGAGTGTCAGTCTAGCTTTGTATGCTCAAGTCCCTGGAGTGGGACTTGAACCCACAACCTTCTGACTCGGGCGAGTGTGCTGCCCACTGAGCCACTGGCTGACACAGTCCCCACCACTTAAAACTTCCACATTTCAAATGGACAGTCACTTATTTCGGCCAAAGTGCGATAACCCATAGCCATTTGCGTTATCGGTTATAGCGTCTTGAGTGCTCCCGTTTATTTCGGGCAGAATCAGCTGTGCTAACTCGCCTGCGATGTTGTATGAGTGAAATGCACATGAAAAACTGATACGTGTGTTTTAAAAAAAATACTTCATGCACAATAATCTCAGCACCAAAAAAATGTCTGTCCTAATTAGGTGTTTGGGTTGTTTTAAATGGCTGTTCGGTGAAGGAGTTACCTAATGCTCAGACTGGGGCACATCAATAGGTGAAATTACTAAGTGCCGGCCTCGGTCTGTGGGGTTGCTAATAATTCCTACCTGCACTCCAATGCGGAGAGGAGTCCAATTTGAGGCTGCATTTATACTGCAACTGGCATCAGTGCAAGGCCATTTCACTTCGTATCGACGCTCATCAAAGTTGTAAAACAAACCCAGTCAGGGCACAACTTGGCCTGAGAGCAAACTGGAGTGTGATCTCTTGGAGGAAGGATTACTGGGAATTGTACAAGAAACCTGTTCAAATGAGTAATGTGTTACAGCCAGTGTGTGTTTTTAAGTGGTTTCTCTGCTACTGAGGGAGTCGTAACTGACCTGTAGTGTGCAGAATGAAGCATTAAAAGCAGATTTGTATAGCGCCTTTCACAACCTCAAGCTGTCCCAGAGCGCTTTACAGCCAATGAAGTAGTCACTGTTGTCATGTAGAAAATGCGACAGCCAATTTGTGCACAGCAAGCTCCCACAAACAGCAATGTGATAATGACCGGATAATCTGTTTTTGTGATGTTGATTATGGGGTAAATATTGGCCAGGCCACCGGGGAGAACAGAGTCCGTAAGGGGGGGAAACCCAGCTGTTGTAGGCCAGTTACGGCTTCAATTAAATGGATTTAAATCCGTGGTTCCATGGGATAAATGTCCTCGTTCAGGTAAATGTCCTCATTCGGATAATTTAGTCTTTAATGCTGATGAGAATGTAAGTGGACTCCCTCGGTACTCGAGGCTCGCGAATTCTACATGTAACATTTTATTCCAAAAGAGCCCTTGAGAGGGTGCAGAGGAGATTTGTCAGAATGGTTCTGGGGATGGGGGATCTTAGCTACAAGGACGGGTTGGAGAAGCTGGATTTGTTTTCATTAGAGCAAAGGAGGTTGAGGGGTGATTTGATAGAGGTGTACAAGATTGACGGGTGGGGATAGGCTGTTCCCACTAGTTGATGGTACAAGGACTAGGGGACACAGATTTAAGGTTATGGGCAAGAGATACAGGGGGGAGATGTGAGGAGAAAAACCTTTTTACGCAGCGAGTGGTGATGACCTGGAATTCGCTGCCGGTGCAAGCGGAGACACTTAATGTTTTCAAGGGGAGACTTGATGGGCACTTGAGGGAAATAAACTTGCAGGGCTACAGGGATAGAGCGGGGTAATGGGACTGACTGGATTGCTCTACAGAGAGCTGGCATGGACTCGAATGGCCTCCTACTGTGCCGTATTACTCTAAGGGACACGCGATTGCACACTGCTAAGGGGGAAAAAAAGAGACTCGGTTGATTCATCAAAGAAGCTTGAATGCCAAGAAACTTTATGGGAATGGTGCATTAACCACATTGACTGAGCTCTCGAGTACTTGAGCTATTTTGTGCTTTGCCCGTCTTTGATTCTGTGCGTTATTTTACGTGAATAAACGCTTGTGTGAATGGGTGTCTACTACTGTTCTTGCATTTGAACGTTTTTCCTTTGGGGAATACGTGCTGCAGTGGGTTTGTTCTTTCCCTTAGATTTCTGGGTTCAAGTCCAACTGATTGAATAAAAAGGTTCCCCTTCTCTGGTTATAAGGAACCTGCATGATTTTAATTTGGTCAGTCTCGATGCAGTTTCTCAAGGGTTAGTCTCCTCATCACAACGTCCCACCATTGGATAAATTAGCACTGCATTGGCAATATCACTGTGCCTGCCCAGTTGGCTGGCATGTGGAGGGGGTGGGGGGAGGAAGCGATGGTGCTGCAGGATGTTCTGGCCTCTTGTCCACCCACCCCCCCCCCCCCCCCCCCCCCCCCTCCCTTCGCCTCTCCAACTCTTTCCTCCTTTAAGACGCTCCTTAAAACCTACCTCTTTGACCAAGACATTGGCCACCTGCCCTAATATCTCCTTATGTGGCTGGGTGTCAAATTTAGTCTGTAACGCTCCTGTGCAGCGCTTTGGGATGTTTTATTACGTTAAAGGTGCTATATAAATGCACGTTGCTGTGTTCTTCTGATTTTGGAGTTAATGCACATTGTTAGAGCACAACAGATCTTTATATCTTGCCCATGCTTGATGCAAAAAAAAAACCTTTCCTCATCGACCACGCTCTCCCATCTTTTGAATTATTTCAGTACAATAGGGAGGATGTGTTTCGACCCTTTTCTAATGGTTAAAGCTGTTACTGTTGACTCAGTATTGTTAAAGATTCGAGAACATTTAACATTGCCGTGACAGCAAAAAATAAAGTAGCTGAATACTACTTTTCATATGAAACGTGCTAAGCCAATAAATTACCATTTGGTAATCCTGCTGATGTGAATTATACTAAAGTAAGATCCTGCACTACCATGTATTAACGTGCATTCTGCTGAAAGTACATGTTTCCTTTTTGATTTCAGCTAGCTTCAGTATCCATGGAGGCCGAGGCCTCAATGCTGGTTGATATTCCCGATGCTCTC
Organism: Somniosus microcephalus; assembly: GCF_052327205.1. Lineage (NCBI taxonomy): Eukaryota > Metazoa > Chordata > Chondrichthyes > Squaliformes > Somniosidae > Somniosus > Somniosus microcephalus. The sequence goes on along the minus strand of NC_140989.1, from coordinate 176,060,417 downwards.
AGTGAGAGAGAGAAAGTTAAATTCACAGTTCACACCAAGGTAGGTCTACTCTTCAGTGCAAGATATGAAGCATAAAATAAGTCTGGCTTCCACCAATGAAAGCCATCGTAATAAACAGCAAGGATTATCATGGTTAAAAATAATTGGCTGCAATATGTGTCTAGAGCTTTCAAAAAGTGAATCTTATAATTTAATTGAGTAGAGAATACAGTTTGCAATTTGTAAAATGTAAATTGTTTTCTGCCCTTTAATACTGGGGTTTTGGGGGGGGGGGGGGGCGCGCGGAAATGGCTCTTTAGTGTTTAGTGGCATTTCCAGTCTGTTATATTTTCACTGTCGCACTTGACTCTGCACCGCACTTCAAAACATGAAGAAACCAAGGTGTTAACTTGACATGGGAGCCAGAATGTGACCTCACCGTCATACTTTTTAAGAAGCAAACAAGCAAGCCAGTATTGTGATCTGGAGCCTGGAAAGCTGTCAAACTGACGCCACCCTGCTATATAGGCTTTGTGGCCTTGTAGGGACACCGTTTAGCCTTAGCGGGGAAATAATACATAGTGCGTTACACTATGTCCTGATAAAGCAGTGCACCAGTTAACTTGCTGTGAGCAATGCCAGAGGAGAGCTGCAGACCAAGGAAACTAGAGGTTTTCATCTTGGCATTTGGTAAGGGAAAAATGGATATCTCACAGGACTACCCTGGGCTCACTACACTATGTTCATTGAGTCTTTAGTTCCTTCACCTGTGCATTGTATTATATACTGAACCTATCCATTGTGCAAATAATTCATTAATAGACTGTTAATAAAAATTATCGCTATAGTTTTACTTGTGGCCTAGCCCCACTTTCTCCCTACCAGCAAAATTATTCCAAATTACTTTTTCCATTAACACACAAATGCAACATAAATAGATACAATAAATGTGTGACCAGTCTTGCTTTTATATTACTCTACACCTTATCCTTGCAACGTCCTGGCCACATGCTATCGAGGTCTCTTGAATCTAGTTCTGTTCTTTCTGTGCTGTGTGGTTTCATTTTGCTGTTCGTCTCCTGGTCATTTGGTATCTTTGCTAAATTATTTCTCAATGTTTGATCTCTTCTGTGTTTAATGTTTCTATCCCTTTCTCTCCATTTTGTGTGTGACCACAAGCTTACCCCTGCCCCAAAGTAACATTGCGAGTTACGTTTTTGTCATGTTATGATAACCATCTAATGGTTATGGGACAGGGCCTGGTATCACAATCTCTTGTTGGTTTTGAGGGGGGAGGGGAGAAACTGCCACTGTTGCTAATTCCCAGACTTCCTTCCAGTTGCGGGCCCTTGTCTGAAATCTCAGAAGTGCAGATGTTGACCAAACCCTTCCTTGAAGACAAGTGCTTTCAGCTGTTCTGATAGCTGCAGTCCATCAAGGAGTACAGTTCATTAGTGGCAACATGTGAAATGATGACTCAGGCAAAAACTGTGCACATTTTACAAATGGCTTAAAAGGGACATTGCTTTTGAAAAGTTCCTTGTGATTTTTTTTGACATTCGGGGAAGGTATTGAGAATTAACTTTTTTTGGGGAAGATAAATGTTTGTGATGACTGGTAAATATAACTCCAATACTGTTTGATTTCTTCCCCCCCCCCCCCCCCCCCCTCCATTCACAGTACAGGATACTAGAGGTTGAAAAAAGTGAGTGAAGGTGAGATCAATTAAGTAGTGACTGAAGTGACTCCTAGAGGAAGGGAAGACCAGGTTTCGCAGTTCTGAGAACTGAGCTCGAGACTTAAGTTGTCATCTCAAATGACGAGAATGCAGGGAGGGGGTCCAATAGCATATTTGGAGCGAAGGAGGAACGAGAGAGGGAAGGTCAGAGGAGCAATGACCGCTGTACTAATCTCTTAGAGATGTAAGATTGTGACTGAGTGAGGGCTTGGAGGCCAGTGGTGAGAGAAGGATTGCCTATCGGATAACAAACTTTTTCTTGTATCTTGACTGAGACAAGGAGAGGCCAGAAGAGCGTCCCCAGATCTGAGATGCAGCCAAGTCTGAGAGTGGAGAGTTAGGCGTCTTGGAGGGAGAAATAAATTATTGGCGTGAAAGAGGACCCTGGCTTGATGCCAGAGCCTGCCAAAGGCTTTGGAGATGTCTACAGTGCTGATAGATAAATCCCAAAGTGTTCAGGAGCAAAGCTCCAGTAATGTGGGCAAGAAGGTCACCAATGCAATGGATGTGGTGTAAACCATACTGGTGATCATGGCTTAGCTAAGTTTTCAAGGTGAAGTATAGCTACGTTTTTCAGAGTTTAGGTTATGCTCAAAACTTAGTGCTGCTCCCATCTCAGTTGAAGGAACCATTGCCAAAGCTATTTTCCTACTTCAGGCAACCCACAGTCAAAATATAGGCATCCCTTTCAAAGCCTGTGTCTTAGCAATCGAGCATGTTCTAACAAGCCACGGAGTCTGTAGATTGAGCTGTAAGGAATCAAAATCGGACACTGAAAATTCTGGTCTCAAACGCAGTCCCCAGCACTGGTCTCTTCTACTGATGATCATCTTGTCTACGTTCCAACACCGACAGGGTGCCTGGTTGCAGCTGCTGCACCTTTCCTAGCTCCAGGAAGATCCACTGAAAAACCGGCCTCCCCTTGCTGAAATTCCAGCAGACTTGTGTTGTGTGGCTGGTGGCCAAAGGATGTCGAAGTGCCTTAAAAAGAGCTGCTGACCTCCATTCTAATCATTCTGTGAGGCACAACCTTCCATGGCAGCAGCCTTGAGGAAGGATGCTTGCATATATATAGTAAACTCTTTCTTATCTGGCACCTATGGGACCAGGATGGTGCCAGTTGATGAAAAATTCTGGATAACAGGGAGGTATACCTACCAAGGCAATTTTTAACACAAACAAAAATAAAAACCACTGACTCGGACTCGGCAAAACGAGCGCTGGATGGATTCGGCAAGATTACCGGTTATCTATTTTGCCCGTTATTAAAGTATTCCGGGTAATTAAGTGCCGTTTAAACAAGAGTTTACTGTCGTATCATAGCGCAGAAGGAGACCATTCGGCCCATTGTGCCTGTGCCAGCTCTTTGAAAGAGCTCTCCAATTAGTCCCACACCCCTGCTGTTTCCTCAGCCCTGTAATTTTTCTTTTTCAAGGATTGATCCAATTCCCTTTTGAATCTGCTTCCACCCCCCTTACTAGTGAACATTTACATACCAGTATAGTACAGGGGAGTTACTCAATGATCTTTTATCTGGTGCTCTCCAGAGATCTTTTTGGGGTGGGTCCTCTTTATACAGCTGGGGACTAGTGGTGGTGAGTTTCCTCGTTGGCTTCAAGCCATCATGTCCTCTGCAGGGGATATGTTAGGTGTGAGAGAGAGCGCCTTATCTATAGTATTCCAGGACAATGGCCAAGACCGCATGATATTTTTCCCACTGCTAGGCGGACTCCATACAACACCTGCTCGAATTGGCACATGCTCCCCAGGGGCCTAATCCATGTGTTTGTGATGGGAGGGTAGAGTTTGCCTGTGGTAGGGGGAGGAATGCATCGTCCTTCCACTAACAGTAGTAGATGTGCTCCTTGGGTGGATATCTTGTCACTAATGCATGACCTCGCAGAAAGGTGTAGAGCTGAGGGGACGTCAATGCTGGTCATGACCTTTTGTGGCTTCCCAGATTGGTTTGAGGGGCAAGACCAGAAAGTGAGTGCAAGTGTCACTTTGGCCTGCATTCGTCCCCCCACACAGCTGGTGCAGGGTGAGAGTTGACCCCTGTGTTCAATGGAAGCGGGGTTCATTTCCAGAATCGCTTGTCCTTTTTAGACCTTCAATGAGACCTGTCAGTCAGCTCTTTAATTCTCCGGTAAACCTGAGAGTAATAGTCGGAAATAAATGTCAACATTATTTAAGAAGTTGAAGCTAGAGACTGAGTTGCGTTATTGAATTTACTACCAGTTGCTAATACCGCAATGTCCTGTTACTACAGTACTAAAATCACATTGAGAGACATGTTGAGACTCTGGGCACAGTCTCTGGAGGAGAGCATCTCATCAGGAAGTGTTTTTGTAAGATTTAGGGTTGATCAGCTCAGGATTATAGTAGTACAGCCCAAGATTAGACTAGTACGGCCACGAGGCAGGTACGTTGCACCGTGGCTGTACTCCAATAACCCTGAACTGATTAATCATTCTGTCTCTAGACTTTATCTGCTTGTTTTAGTAAACCACTTTGTTGGTGTAGAGGGTCAGAATCTGAAATCATTGCCCAGGGTTTTCGGCTTCAGTCACCAACCCACAATTTCCCACTCATTCATCTTTGCGCTAAAACTCGTGGGCTGTTGAGTGCAAAAGTGGAAAATTCTTGGCTCGCTGCCAAAATGTGCCTTTTGAATACACACTTGTTCATTTAATCATGGCTAAGGTGAGTGGGTTTCCAAATGATAAAACCAAGTCAATAAGAGTTTGCTAACCGGCACAATGCAACCGTGTTGATGCCCAGGATTGTAAGAACATTAAAGGGTGATTATTTATTTTCTCGCTCTCGCTCTCGCGCTCTCTCTCCTCCCCCCCCCCCCCCCCCTTCCCTGTCTTTCCCACACTGCCTGTCTGAGAGTGTCCCTGTTCTTTTCTCTTCCCCCCCCCCCCCCCCCCCCCCCTCTCCCCCTGTTAAGTTTGGCAGAGGGTGTGACACTGGATTTGTATGGGTGGGGGAATCGGTAGCTGGTGGAGCCCCCCAAATTGCTGCTCCGTACTGGCGGTGGTTTACTGTTCCAGGGGGATGAGCTTGTGTCGGGGCTAGAGGTGGAATTGGGGAATGTGTCACTGACTTAGGATGCACTAATGTTTGACATCTCCTCGCTCAGACCACCCTGCCTTCCTTCAAGAAATCCGAATTCTCAGTGATACGGCAGCACGAGGATTTTGTCTGGCTGCATGACACCATTGTTGAAAATGAGGACTACGCCGGAATTATTGTGAGTAGTTGAAGCGTGTTCACCAGTTGCCAACCCCCATGGCTGCTTGTTGGGGGCAGAGAATCCATGCTTCGTATGCCTGAAATAGAATCTGCTATTTTCTTACTGTGCGAAGGCTGGGAGCTGTGGAGCAACATTGGGATTTGGGTGTCCAGGTACACATCACTAAAAGTTAGTGGGCAGGTACACAAGGTAATCAGAGAGGCTCGTAGAATGCGGAGCCTTTCTCAAGGTGGCTGCAATACAATAGGGGGGAAGTGAGGCTTCAGTTGTACGGAGCCTTGGTCAGACCCCACCTGGAGCATAGCATTCAGGTTTGGACACACCTCTCTCTGGGTGGGGAAGCTAAAGGGTGCTTGGCCTTGGGTAGAAGTGTATTGGGGGAGGGTAACTGGCCTTGGGTAGATGTGTATTGGGCGGGGGGCGGTTAACTGGCCTTGGGTAGACGTGTATTGTGGGGGGGGGGGGAAAGGGTAACTGGCTTGGGTAGAAGTGTATTGGGGGGAGGGGTAACTGGCCTTGGGTAGAAGTGTATTGGGGGGAGGGGTAACTGGCCTTGGGTAGATGTGTATTGGGTTGGGGGGTGTGGTCGTAACAGGCCTTGGGTAGACGTGTATTGGGTGGGGGGAGAAACATAGAAGATAGGAGCAGGCCATTCGGCCCCTTGAGCCTGCTCTGCCATTCAATGAGATCATGGCTGATTGTCCAAATTCAGTACCCTGTCCCTGCTTTCTCCCCATATCCCTTGATCCCTTTAGCCTTAAGAAATATATCTAACTCCTTCTTGAATATATTTAATGAATTGGCCTCCACTGCCTTCTGTGGTAGAGAATTCCACAGGTTCACTACTCTCTGGGTGAAGAAATTCCTCCTCATCTCTGTCCTAAATAGCTTACCCCTTATCCTTAGACTGTGACCCCTGGTTCTGAACTCCCCCTACCATCGGGAACATCCTTCCTGCATCTAGTCTGTCTAGTCCTGTTAGAATTTTATAAGTTTCAATGAGATCCCCCCTCATTCTTCTAAACTCTAGCGAATACAAGCCCAATCGACCCAATCTCCTCTCATACGTCATTCCTGCCATCCCAGGTATCAGTCTGGTGAATCTTCGCTGCACTCCCTCCATGGCAAGAACATCCTTCCTCAGATAAGGCGACCAAAACTGCACACAATACTCAAGATGTGGTCTCACCAAGGCCCTGTACAACTGCAGCAAGACATCCTTGTTCCTGTACTCGAACCCCCTCGCTACGAAGGCCAACATACCATTTGCCACCTTAACCGCCTGCTGCACCTGCATGCTTACCTTCAGCGACTGGTGCACAAGGAACTCTCTATCCAAGTCAGTACCTTGCCCCCAATCCCATGTGCCTTAACTTTACACGCTAATCTCTTAATGCGGGACCTTATTGAAAGCCTTCTGAAAGTCCAAATACGCCACATCCACTGGTTCTCCCTTATCTATTCTACCAGTTACATTCTCAAAAAATTCCAGTAGATTAGTCGAGCACGATTTACCATTTGTAAATCCATGTTGACTTTATCCGATCCTGTCACTGTTTTCCAAGTGCTCTGGTATTACATCTTTTATAATGTGTATTGCGGGGGGGGGGGGTTGTAACAGGCCTTGGGTAGATGTGCATTGGGTGGGGGGGAGTAACTGGCCTTGGGTGGATGTGTATTGGGTGAGGGGGGGGGGGTAACTGTCCTTGGGTAGACGTGTATTGGGTGAGGGGGTTAACTGGCCTTGGGTAGACGTGAGTTGGGTAACAGGCCTTGGGTAGATGTGTATTGGGGGGGGGGGGGTAACTGGCCTTGGGTAGATGTGTATTGGGTGGGGGGGGGGGGGCGGCGGGAGAGGGCACTTGTGCTGAAACTTCCCAGTTTTGTTAACTTTGTTTTATATTTCCCCGCCCCCCCCCCCCCATGCACACCCCATTTAGATTCCTCCAGCACCTGCCAAACCTGACTTCGATGTGGCGAGAGAAAAGATGCAAAAGCTGGGCGAAGGTGAAGGCTCCATGTCAAAAGAGGAATTTAGTAAAATGAAGCAAGAACTCGAAGCGTAAGCTGATGAGAGATTTCATCCTTTTGATTTCTGACAAGCCTTAACCTTCAGCTGCTTCTCTTTGGGAGGTGGAGTACAAGGCTGGATGGTGTTGGTATCAAAGCCACATTGCAGGGGACTGGGAATGCACAGATTTTCATTCTTCTGCTGAAATCTGATAACTGTTTTGGTTTGATCAGCAAAAGTCGAGCGCAGGTTTTTAAGATGCCAGGCTGTTTTAAAGTCAAATAATACCCAGAATTTTGCTGATTTGCGAATTTAATATTTACGCATTTTTGTAATGTATTTTGGCTTGGTATATAATTTAATAACTGGCTGTTCGCATTTATGAACTAGTTTGATTAATTAATTAAGTAATGTTGGGAATATGACCTAGTCATGGTTTCCATTCACAGTTTAAACATCACTGATTCTGCTCTCATTACTATAAATTATTTAATTTATTATACAATAAGTTAGTATCGCTGATAATACTCCTATTTCCCTATTTGTTTAGGGAGTACCTGGCTGTCTTTAAGAAGACGGTGTCCATCCACGAAGTCTTCCTTCAACGACTTGCGATTCACACCGTGTTGGGCAAAGACCATAACCTCCATGTTTTCCTGGAATATGACCAGGATGTAAGGCACTTTTCTTTCATCCTTCCTTAAAAGCTCCAGAGGCAGGATGTTAAGTCGGGATGCTTCCCTGCCCGGCTTCAGTGTGGGGGGGGGGGGGGGGAAAGCAGCTGCTTGCATTGCAGTTTCCTAATCACTTATATCTCCTTGCCATCAAATGAGGTTCAAAAATCGATGAGCCAAGTATTTTTACAGGTAGCTCGTATTGCAAAATACTCCTTAATCTGAAGGTGATGAAGAGGCTTTAATTTAAATCTGGCATTTTTTTTACCCATGTGTGGGATTGCTCATTTTAAACGTTCTTGCTCAGTGTAGTCCTCTCCACTTCTTTCCTGCTGCATTAATAACCGTCCTATTCACGGATTGTCCCCTCTTCTCACTCAATCAGAATAATACAGCATGGAAAGAGGCTCACCATGCCTGTGCCGGCTCTTTGGTCGAGCTCTCCAATTAGTCCCACTCCCCTGCTCTTTCCTCAGAGCCCTGCAAATCTTTCCTTTTCAAGTATTTATCCAATTCCCTTTTGAAAGTTACTATTGAATCTGCTTCCACTGCCCTTTCAGGCAGTGCATTCCAGATGATCATAACTCACTGGGTTTATTTTTTTTTTTTTTTAATTCTCCATCTTCCCGCTAGTTCTTTTTCCAATTATTTTATTGCCGTCTAAGTCTGTGTTGCAGTGAAGGGTGATATTTTTGCCGATGCACGTGTAGCTTTTGTTGAGGTGGGAGAAAAAACAAAATTTTAAAAGTACGTCGAGTCTCTGCCCACTAGTATAAACTGGATAGCTCCTCTGACATGAGCTAATCTAGTTGATCTGGAATGAAGGGGCACTGACTGGGTTACTGCACGAACTAAGTGTAAAACTTGAAGTTCTGTGCTTTTAGATAGGATATTGAACTGTGCATGAAAGCTCCCACCTGTTGGGAGTGCTTGCACATGCCTCATTTCCTTCATCTCACTATTGCCTTCAGCTGCCTAGGCCCATAGGTCTGGAATGCCCTCTCTGCGCGCCTCTCCTTTTTAAGACGCTCCTTAAAACTTGCCTCTTGACCGAGCACCTGTCCTAATATCTTATGTGGCTCAGTGCCAACTCTTGTCCAATAACGTTCCTTTGAAGCGCCTTGGGGCATTTTACTCTGTTAAAGGCGCTATATAAATGCATGTTCTTGTTGTACATGGAATTAGTGATAGTATCAAGTCAGGGTCACTACCTGTGATTAGTCAACACGGAGTGCCAGGCTGCGGTTAAGTAATCCATCCACCTCCAGGAAACTGCCGCGGCTGAGTGCCCGGAGGAGGGGAGCGAGACCTGTCAAAAGGCTGACGAGCTCATCCTTGACTTGCTCCACCCCATCCACAGCCTGCAAGGGGTGGCGCGGTACGTAACGTCCATGAAAGAGCAGTGATGGAGATTCCAAAGCATTCCAAGGTGAACCATAAACCTTCCCCCTTCAATCCCCTGGTGATCTCCCTCCACAACTGGTTGCCTAAAGAAGTGTCGTACGAGTTTTACGTTTGACTTGCGTGCCAGGGAAGAACCTCCGTCTGACTGGATGGTTAAGACTAGGATCTTAATGTGTGGTCTATCGCTATGCACCGGTCAGAGACTTCTCTTTATAATATATCATGCTAGTATCCTGGATGCTGGGAGGGGAGGAAACATTTATTTAAAACTTAAATGTAATGAGTAACGTTGATGCGATAGAGTCCTGTGTGTTGCTGAGCCAATCTAGAAGTAGATGAGAAGATTGAAAAGCTAGCTAATCATTAAGGGAAACATAATGAGCAATTACTTTTCACTTACTAAATCCGTGCCAACTGGCACAGCGAGTGCAGCTCAGTGGAGGCATTCGCGAAGCAAATCATTTAACAGCACTGCACAGCGAGTGGTTGCAACTGTTTAATCCAACAATCAAATGGTATCCGTAAGAGTTTTACTCTTGGTGCCAGGATTAGAGTATTACAGCATTTTTTAAAATTGTGTTCTCCGGATGTGTGCGATGCTAGCAGGGCCAGCGTTTATTACCCCTTCAGAAGGTGCTGATGGCTCACTTCCTTGAGCAGTTTTTTTTTTTTGTAACCCCGTGGTTTGTTCAGTCCCTTATCGAGAGTCACCCATGTAGTGTGGGACTGGATGTGAGCCAGACCAGGAGTGGGTGGCAGGTTCCCTGACCGTGGCTCAGTGGGAGCAGTTGTGCCTCCGAGTCAGATGGTTGCACATAATGCAGGCTGATACTTCAGTACAGTACTAGGGGAATGCTGCACTATCTGAGGTGCCGTCTTTCGAATGAGACGTTAAGCCCTGTCTGGTGGATGGAAAAGATCCATCAGAGCAGGAGGGTTCTCCCGGTGTCCTGGCCAATATATATCCCTCAACTAAGATCACCAACAGTTTATCTGGTCATTATCACAATGGGCCGGATTTTGCGACTCCCACGGGTGCATGCGAGGTGCATGTGCTGAAACCCGGCACTTGCGATCTGTCAAGAATTCTCTTGACCGATCATCCGCCTGCCTGGGAGAAGGGCCTCTGCGGGGGAGAGTTCCGCTTTCTGCCCAACTTCGGCCCGCTGAATGCCTGTCAAATTCTTATGCCTGGCGTAAGGCCTGCTTTTACCAGCTTAAGAGTTTAAAAAAAAAAAAAAAAAATTTGATAACTCATATTTATAAATTAAAAATACTCTTCAAGAAGTTAAGTTTGTTTTTAGCCCTGTAAAAACATTGCATTTTTCCCAAAAAATTACATTTTTGTTAAATATTTAATTACAGGTAAATAGCATTTTAATTAATTTTAAATATGTAATTAAAATTGTTTTTATTTAATGTGTTGGTGTATTTTTTAGGTGATCCCCATTCATACTTTTGACAGGTCCGTACGTACAGAACTGTCAAAAGTATGAATGGGGATTCCCTTCTTCCATTGGTTGGGCCGGCCCACGTGATCCCAGGAGCGCCTACGAACCGCAGACGCCCCGGGATACGGTGGGGGGCTCTGCCCGCGCAGACCCGGAGAGGCCCAGGAGCACAAGCCGCTATTCTTCCCAGGCCACCGGGTACTTTCGTACACGTTGCAGGTCGGAGGCGTCTGCCCGCGGGAAGCCTCCGATCGCAAATGTTGGCCCTTTGCTGTTTATGGGAGCTTGCTGTGTGCAAATTGGCTGCCGCGTTTCCTACATTACAACAGTGACTAGACTTCAAAATAACCTTGTTGGTTGAAAAGCGCTGTGGAACGTCGCGAGACCGTGAAAGGCACTATAGAAATGCAAGTTCTTTCTTTCCCTGATGGATATTGGGATTTTACAACAAACCGACCGCTTTCCTGCTGCAAGCCCATAATTATTGAATTCAGTTTCATAGCTTAACCACGGTGAGGCTTGAACTCTTAACCTCTGGGTTGTTGGTCCAGTACCATAACCTCAACACCACCATTTGTTACCAGTGGGGTTTTTTTAATATATGGTTGAAAACTAATTTAGGAAGGTTGAATAAAACTGGAGAAAACAATGGAAATAGAGGGAAAAATGCTGAGGTTCGCGTGACCGCCCCATTGAAATGATTGCGCACGTGTGGTTATTCCAGTTGAAAATCCGGCGAGCAGCCTGCGCGGAATCTCCAGACCGCTGCGCAATTTAAAGGGAACATTGGTTGGAAGAATGGGCTTTCAAGAAGCGTTTGACACAGTTCCACATAATAGACTTGTTAGCAAAGTTAAACACCTTGGGGTTAAAGGGACAGTGACAGCATAGATACAAAATTGGTGAAGGGACAGAAACCGGAGAGTCGTGGTGAGTGGTTGTTTTTCAGACTGGGAGGAGTGGTGTTCCCCAGGGGTTGGTATTAGATACACTGCTTTTTTTGATATATTAATGACCTGGCCTTCATTTCAGAGTTTGCAGATGACACGAAGCTCGGAAATGTAGTAAACAGCGAGGATAGTAACAGACTTCAGGAGGACAAAGACAGACTGGTGAAATGGGCAGACACATGGCAGATTAAATTTAATGCAGAGAAGTGTGAAGTGATACATTTTGGTAGGAAGAATGAGGAGAGGGAATCTAAACTAAATGATACAATTATAAAGTGGGTGCAGGAACAGAGAGATCGGGGGTGTATGTGCACAAATCTTTGAAGGTGGCAGGACAAGTTGAGAAGGTGGTTTAAAAAAAAAAAAAAAAAAGTATATGGAATCCTTGGCTTTATTAATAGAGGCAGAGTACAAAAACAAGGAAGTTCTGCCAAACCTTTAAAAATCATTGGTTCGGTCCCAGCTGGAATATTGTGTTCAATTCTGGGCACCACACTTTAGGAAGGATGCTGTGCCGACTCTCTCTAAGAGCACTTCAGCTAGTCCCACTCCCCCGCCCTTTCCCCGTAGCCATGCAAAATTTTTTCCTTCAGGTAATTTTCCAATTCCCTTTCGAAAACCGCAATTGAATCTGCCTCCACCACCCTTTCAGGCAGTGCGTTCCAGATCCTAACCACTCGCTGAGTAAACAAGTTTTTCCTCATGTTGCCTTTGGTTCTTTTGCCAATCATCTTAAATCTGTGTCCTCTGGTTCATGACCCTTCTGCCAAAGGGAGCAGTTTCTCTATCTACAGGAAACTTGTTTAAATGGCACCTAAATATCTGGAATTCTCTATTAACCGGCAAAATTCTCACTCCGAAAACAACACCTCCATAACCAGCAATGTTGCCGAGTCCGAGTCTCCCGCGGTGGCCGAGTTAGTCAGTGGGGGTAGTTCTCCAAACTGCCACTACTCGGCTTCTTGGCGCTGTCAGAAGTCGGAACACCTCAATACTCCTGTAACAGGAGTCTGACTCTCCCGCACTGCCAGTAGTCTCTTCTGATCTGCCGTTTTACAGGGGTACTGTGTGTCTCCCACACTGCTGGTAGTCATTGCATTGCATTACCCTCAACTGGCAGTACTGTACTTAATCGAGCATCTTCCACCATCCCTTTAACACAATATTCTGAAGGTGAGTACCCAATTACTGTATACTGCACACTTCTTGATTTTTTAATTTTTCTTTGTTAAAAATAGCCTCGGTAGATAACCCTCTCCGTCATCCAGAATTTTTGGGTGGAGGAGAAATAGTGTAGGGATCTCGCAAGGACCTCCGCAAATAGTGGGAGGAATCTCACTCAGTTAGCATAGCGGACTGACTTAAAGGCACTAATGTTTCAAAGCACATCTTCTAACTGAGCAATAGCTGCCTTCTGAGCGCGCTTTAGAAACATTAGGGACAGGAGGAGGCCATTCAACCCCTCGAGCCTGCTCTGCCATTCAGCTAGATTGTGGCTGATCGATATATGGTTAAACTGACCGACTTCCTTCTCTTGGTATTTTAGCTGACTGTCCGAAGGAAGAACACGAAGGAGATGTTTGGTGGTTTTTTAAAGAGCATGATGAAGAGTGCTGACGAAGTACTCATCTCCGGAGCCAAGGTAATTTAGTCGTTTACATTAAAAAAAAGTCTATGGGGAAATTGGTATCTAAACATGGCATAGCTTACAAGTTCAGTGGTGGAATATGGGAAGTGTGTTTCGGAGAGCCCTCGAAGCTTCAGTTGCATTGATTTCAAAGGTCCTTGTATCTGCCACCGCAGTAAATGGCTGCAGCCACTGATCTCCTGATCCATGGGTCATACTAAATCTTAATCTTCAGGTGAGAGCGTGTGGAACCATGGGGCAAGTAGCAGAATGGTTAGCAAGCTGGCTACAGAACAGAAAACAGAGCAGGGATTGAGGGCAAAAGGTGGGAAGTGGTGCTGCACAAGGATCGGCACTGGATCTACTGTTGTCTCAATTTACAGAAAACGATTTGGACTCTGGAATCGGAAGTAAAATTTCAACATTTGCGGATGACCCCAAGTTGGGGAGTGTAGTTAATACTGAGGACGACTGACAAAATCCAAGATGGCATTAATAAATTTGCAGAATGGATGTAATTGGCAAATGAATTTCAGTATAGATATGAGGTGTTGCATTTAGGTTGGAAGAATAAGGAGGCCACATACTCTTTAGAAAATAAGTGTCTAAATAGAGGAGCAAAGGGATCTAGGGGTACAGATACACATCACAAAGTAGTGACATCGGTTAATAAAGCCACTTCAAAAAAAAACAAAAAACCAATGCACTCGGGTTCATTTGTAGAGGGATAGAATTGAAAAGCAGAGAAGTGATAAACTTGTATCGAACTGTGGTTAGACCACAGTTGGAGTACAGTGAACAGTTCTGGTCTCCATATTATCAAAAGGCTATAGAGGCACGAGAGAAGGTGGAAAAAAGATTTACAAGGTTGATACTGATAGCAAGCTGGCTACAGAACAGAAAATGGAGAGGTTATACCTATCGGGGAAAGGCTGAACAGGCTCTTTTTTTTCTTTTGAACAGGGAAGGCTGAGGGGTGACCAGATAGTCTTCAAAATTATGAAGGGGTTTGATTGGGTAGACAGAGAGAAGATGTTTACGCATGTGGGGAAGAGCAAAACTAGGGGCCATAAATAGAAGATAGTTGCCAATAAATCCAATAAGGATTTCGGGAGAAACCTCTTCACCCAGAGAGTGGTTAGAATGTGGAACTCGCTACCACAAGGAGTAGTTTGAGACGAATATCATGGATGTATTTAAGGGGAAGCTCTAAGCACATGAGGGAGCAAGAAATAGAGGATGTGTTGATGGGGTTAGTTGAGGAGGTTTGTGTGGAGCATAAAACCAACATGGACCTGTTGGGCCGAATGGCCTGTTTCTGTGCTGTAAACGCTGTGCAGTGTCATTTTGCTTTAGACTGGGTAGTGTCCTGCAGTGGTCTGGCAATTAGGCAGTGCCAGAGCTGTCTGAAGCTGGACACCTATGGAAGGCTGATGTCCAGTTTGGTTTATAATGAAGCTCAGTTTCCCAGGTCAGCTTGGAGCTTACTGCCTGCAGTCCAGGCTGCTGTAAGAGGGGAGTTCAGATACACACTGGGTTGGATATGGGTCATAGGAACAGGAGTGGGTCATTCAGGCCCTCGAGCCTGTTCTGCATTCAGTTAGATCAAGGCTGATCTGTATCTTAACTCCATCCATCCGCCTTCATTCCATATCCCTTGATAACCTTGCCTAACAAAATTCTATCAATTGAGTTTTTTGAAATTTGCAATTGACCGAACGTCAACAGCATTTTGGAGAGCGAGCTCCAGATTTCCTCTACCGTTTGTGAAGAAGTGCTTCCTGACATCACTCCTGAATGACCTTGCTCTAATTTTAAGCCCAAAACTAGGGCCATAAATATAAGATGGTCACTAATTAATCCAATAAGGAATTTTGGAGAAACTCCATGTTTAGAATGTGGAACTCGTTACCACATGGAGCCGTTGAGGCGAGTCGCATGGATGCGTTTAAGGGGAAGCTGGATAAGCACATGAGGGAGAAAGGAATGTGGGGATAGGGTGAAAATGTAATAAGGTGGGAGGAGGCTCGTGTGGAGCATAAATCAGACCTCGACCTGTTGGGTGACTGCCCTGTTTCTGTGCTCTACGTTCTTTGTAAAACAAAATAAACTCCTTTCTTGTGCAGGATGTCGATGAATTCTTTGAACACGAGAAGACATTCCTCGTCGAATACGGCGTCAAAATTAAAGACTCTGCAGCAAAAGCAGAAAAAATGACACGAACTCACAAAAGTACGTGCGGATTGGCCGGTTGCATTCGCTGGCTTTTGTTTTATAAAGAAATTAACGATGGCTTTTTATATTTAAAATTATTTTAAGTACACATTTTGAGCTGACTGCCAACCTACTTGTCTTGATGGGAGCTGCCTCTCTTTCTCCAGATGTTTCTGACGATTACATTCATTTATCTTCTTCCTTGAATGATCTTGGGATAGACGAGAAAGCTCCACTGAAGAAGTGAGTCCTTTCATCTGCGTTGTCACATCTCGGTTGCGCATGCTGTGTGAAGTGTCCTTACCGATTTCCTGCAGCGCGTGTACAACGGCAACCACTTTTTTTCAAAATTAATTCTCTGGTTGTGGGTGCCGCTGACCAGGCTGATATTTATTGCCTATCCCTAGTTGCCCTTGAGAACGTGATGGCGAGCCTTGAACCGCTGCGGTCCGTGTGGTGAAGATACTCCCATAATGCTGTTAGATAGCGAGTTCCAGGACTGAACCAGTGACTATGATGTACGTCCAAGTCTGGATGATGTGTGACTTGGAGCCCCCTTTTGTCCTCCTAGGTTTGGGAGGTTCTGTCTATGAAGCTTTGGCGAGTTGCTGCAGTGCATCCCGTAGATATTACGCACACCAGCCACGGTATACTGGTGATGGAGCGGATGTTCATGGTGGTGAATGGGCTGTTGATCAAGCGGACTGCTTTATCCTAAAACTTTCACTTTATATAAAAAAAAAAAAAAAAAAAAGTGCCTTTTGTGCAACGGGACATCTTGGAGCTCTCGAGGCTGGGCGACCCGAGCAGGGAAGAGGGAACGAGGTTAAAAGGAGGAGGTGTCCCATAAAAAATCATGGTGGAGTGTGAGCCTGGAGGGTTCAGCATGGCCATTCCAGAGAGCAGGGTTTGGGAGTTGTACCCAAATGGAGGTAGGAGGAGGGGGAATGAGAACACTAGGGGATGGAGTCTCCATTACAGCCGAAACCTCACTTAGTTTCAATGTTTGTTTGTACTCAATACTGGGTCTACCCCTTGTTCCAAACAGAATCAGTGTCAATGAAGAGAAGAAGAAGAATGTGTAGTTCTTAAAGAAAATGTGACTTTTTTTTATTTTTCTAGCTACTACATAAAACTTTCCGAGCTGTTTGAAAAACTTAGGGTAAGTCTGGATCATTTTAGTACGAAATGAAAAATACTGGCATGCAGGTAAGTCCTTCTTTCAATAAAAGCTAAAGTACACCATGCTATCAATGGAGTGTTAATCTTTTTTAGGAACATATGAACAGGAGGAGGCCATTCATCCCCTCGAGCCTATCCTACTATTCAATTAGCTCCTGGGTGATCTGTACCTCAACTCTATTTACCTGCCTTAGCTCCATATCCGTTGATGTCCCTACCTAACAAAAATCTGCCAATCTGCTATATATTGGTTTCTTAAGTTAAGTCTCCCTGCCAGCAGCTTGTATTTTTTTGTTTGCTGGGAGCCGATGGCAATGGGCTGGGTGGTGAATCGAAGTTGGGCTTACACTTCATGTAACACCAATAGGTGGGTGACTCTGTTGGAATTGTCCCTTTCTAGGTAGAGTAACTCCTTCCAGTTAGCTTACAGGAAACTTGCGATTTACCGGCACCTAAATAACTGGAAATCTTGGTTAACCGGCAAAATTCAGGAGTAGGTTCAGGTAAGTTTTATTACTTGCCTTCCTCCATCTGTTGCTGTGCAAGGGTGTGGCTGCAGCTGTTGCTAAGCTAGAGATGCTTGGAACTTGTGGCCATTGTTCTGAACCTGTTGCTAAGCAACAGGGTTTGTTGCTTTATACGGAGCTTTCTGCTCCGTATCTTTTACTATAGCTTTCGGTTATCCAGAATTGTTGATAAACCGGCACCACGTCGGTGCCGGATTAAAAATAAGTTTCCTGTATTTGATATTTGTTTGAACAAAAATATTACTAAAATTCACCAACACATGCAGAGATTTGTTTTTAATCTGAATTTGCACATGTGTGACACCCTTGGAAGACAAAAGCCTGCTTAAGGGCAACACTTTGGGGGAACAGGTTTTGATTCTCTCAACTGGACGATTCCCTTGAGTGGGACAGTTTCCTGACTGACGGCTTGAGAGTTAATTCTCTGGCTAGCTACTCGTGTCCTCATTGCAAGTCAGTGGGCAGTTGCTTTAATGAGAGGGCGTGAGGTAACTTAAACAGCCTGGAGTTAATGGAGTCCTGGGAGGAGAGAGTTAGTTCGCTGGCAATTTCTTTGCTATCTTCCCCCTTGGCAAGTCAACGAGCAGGAGTATCTGAGAGAACCTTCACGGTCTGTGGTGAGTGAAGCCCAAGGAAATTATTGACAGCAAGCCACAAGATGGAAGAGGTTGTTGGAAGGTCGTTTTTAAAGAATGCATTTTAAGCTGAAAAGTTTAATCCCTGTTGCCGTGTGGCTGGTGTTGGGAAAGGACCATTAAGGGAATATAAGAATGGCCAATGTAGTCTCCTGGACTAGTTTCCATCTCCTGAGGGGATCTGAAGAATTATCCAGATTTTTTCCCCCACTTTTTGTCCTTGGGTTTTTAATCTGTGTTTTCCCTCTCCCGGGAGGTTACATTGGCTGCCAGTGGGGTGTCTATCTCAGTGCTTTGAGTCACGACTCTGTGGGGCAGGCCTGATGGACCAGATGGTCTTTTCCTGCCCGTGGCTTTTGTATGTCGCTTGAAAGGCAAAACTTTGGTGTTTCCTGAGAGAAATACAAAAACAATTAGCGAGAGCCATGGGAGATGGGCAGAGATTGTTTGAAACTTCATCAGCTGGCTGGGAGACGTATGGTATTTATCACATCGTTTTGATCTGGATGCCATAGAAACGGTCACAACAGGAATTTGGGAGGGAAGGGAAGACGAAAGCAGAAGCCTTATTTTGATGACCTTCACTGGAACTTGCACGACCATAGTTAAATGCAGTAATCCAGCACAAGGGGGTGCAATCTTCAAGTTGGAACGAGGCCATTCAAGAGAGAGACCAGGAAATGTAAAGGGTAGTGGAACTCTAATTCTCTTCCTTTAAGGCTGAGAAATGCTAGGTCAATTGGAACGTTCAAGACTGAGATCAATAGACTTTTGTTGGGTAAGAATTTTAAGGGATGTGGAGCAAAGGCGGACAAATGGAGTTAAGATACAGATCAACCCTGACCTAATTGAATGGCGGAACAGGCTGGAAGGGCCTCCTCCCCTTCCTATGTTTCTAATCCAGTGAGGTATTGGCAGTTTATCCTGACGTGTGTTTTAAGCGTAGCCCTGTCTTTTTATCCCCGACAGTCCCCAACTTCATGTCTTGAGTTTATGGCTCTGGCAAAGTATAATAAGGCACCACCTCGCTCTCACTGTCGAGTTTATGCCCCTCACAGTGGGTTTCCTCAATACACATTGCATTTTGATGTCTCAATTTAGGCACAGAAAACTCATGTCCAATGTGTGTAACCCATTCCTTCCTAGGCACACTTGTGTTGAATTGACTTACTAGAGAAAAGTGGACTGGGCCAAGTTGGGGGAGGGAGGCGGCGGTCTGGCTCATACCAGTAGGTGTGTGGGGAGGTTCCCCAGTGCATGTCATGATTCACACTAATTTTTGGCGGACACTCTGTTCCAGTTGTTGCGACAGAGCTGACCACACCATTCAAGTGCTAAGCTGCCTATTTGGGTCAGGATCAATAGAGAGATCACCCAAACTGGACAACAGTTTCCAACATTTTCTGTTATTTCGGATTTCCAGCATCCGCAGTATTTTGCTATCGTAACAGTTTTTGCTAGTTGGAGGATTTTTTAAAAATTCATTTGCGGGATGTGGGCGTCGCTGGCAAGGCCAGCCGTTATTGGCCATCCCTAGTTGTCCTTGAGTAGGTGGTGGTGAGCCTCCTTGAACCGCTGCTGGCAAAGTAGCCTTGGCAAATTGCTGCAGTCCATCCTGTAGATGGTACACCATGCAGCTACGGTACTCCAGTGCTGGATGGGTGGATGTGTAAGCTTGTGGTCATTGGATGACTTGAGATCATCCAAAACTCTACCCATGTCCTAACTCGCACTAAGTCCCGTTCCCCCATCTCCCCTGTGCTCGCTGACCTACATTGGCTCCTGGTTAAGCAACACCTTGATTTCAAAATTCTCATCCTTGTTTTCAAATCCCTCCATGGTCTCGCCCCTTCCTATCTCTGTAATCTCCTCTAGCTCCGCAACCCTCCCGAGATATCTACGCTCCTCTAATTCTGTCCTCTTGAGCATTCCTGATTATAATCGATCGACCATTGGTGGCTGTGCCTTCTGTTGCCTAGGCCTTAAGCTCTGGAATTCCCTTCCTAAACCTCACCGCCTCGCTACACCTCTCTCCTCCTTAAAACCTACCTCTTTGACCAAGCTTTTGGTCATGTGCCCTAATTTCTCTGGCTCGATGTTAAATTTTGTTTTATGACACTCCTGTGAAGCGCCTTGGGACATTTTACTACGTTAAAGGGATTATATAATTAAAAGTTGCTGTTGGATAAAGTGCCGATCACACAACAGTTAGAAGCGAGTGGTGACGTGGAACCTGATCATGTGCTGCCGCCTACAATAGTCAATTCCTCTTGTTGGAAAGTGGTACTATTGCATTAGAAGACTATTATATAAAGTGTTTAAACTTCTGGTTAGAATTAACTTGACTGTTAATGCTGGCTTAATTACAAAGCAGGGTTTCCTTTTACTGATTTTTTTTTTTTCTCCCTCATCTTCTACAGAAAGTAGAAGGAAGAGTGTCAAGTGATGAAGACTTGAAGCTGACAGAGCTGTTAAAATACTATATGCGAGATATACAGGCAGCAAAGGTAATGTAACTGAGGCACATTACTTTTCAATGTTGCCCCTTTGGTTTGCAATCCTCCATCATCCTGAGATTTGGGATTCATTCATTAGATTTTTACCGGATGAGGCCATTCAGCCCATTGCAGCTGTGCTGGCTCTGTTATCCACTTAGTCCTATCATTTGTTTTTGTTATTGTAGGTGGGGATTAGGGTTACTATTTATCTTCCTGCTATAGACACTGTCTTCGGTAATCAAATTCTCATCTTTTCCCCAGTTGTTGACCAATGATGGTCTAATTTCGATTTTCGGATTACACCATTTGATCTTGATGGATCTGAATATGAATCCAAGTCTTGGATTAAAAATAAATTCTACTGCTGCTCCCTGTGCTTTACTGGGCTAGAGCGGTGGTCATCTACCTGTTCCTAATGTTTCAATCATTGGTCCATTTATACAATAAGAAAACTCTATTCTCATCAAACACTCTGGGCGGATGAAATTGGTTTTCTGCGGTCTTGTGATTCTGACTGACTTGCAGTCCTTTCCCTTTAAGCCATTCTTGTGTCGAATGCTCAGAGGTTTCCCTCCGCTTCCTGGACCGAAGGCGTTTTTGGTGACGCCCAGGGTTATGCACGTATTTGTGGGTTACGGTGTCCAATGTAATTTAGACAGCTTGCTTCATTTAAATACAATCCTGGGATCTTTGGGTTGCAAATCCCAGGACGTCGAGGCCGTTTAAGCATCCTGGGATTGCCAACACTCCAGTGACCTCTGTTTCGAGGTACACATGATTGTGTTTTCCCCAACAAACCAGCTTTTGACTGGATTTGAGCTGAACAGATCCTGCTTACACCATTTTAGATGCGAAGGTTAACCAGTTGTATATGGCAATTAGCGTTTCATCTTTTAGTATCAAGGAAGTGTTTTGTGTTTGTTTTTCCAAGAT
Organism: Somniosus microcephalus; assembly: GCF_052327205.1. Classification (NCBI taxonomy): domain Eukaryota; kingdom Metazoa; phylum Chordata; class Chondrichthyes; order Squaliformes; family Somniosidae; genus Somniosus; species Somniosus microcephalus. Next base: position 176,039,335 of record NC_140989.1, on the reverse strand, counting down.
CAGCTAGGACAAAAATAACCACCTAATACTCTGGAGCAGGCATGCCCAGATGCTGACTGTGCAGCACAAAAGATCTATTCACCTTTATGCAAACTGGACTTTATAACCTATGCTGCAGTGCATTGCTCTCTTCCTGTTAGTCAGGTATTAACCTAACCCTAAAGCACTCTGGTTTCTGACAGCCTTGTGACAGCAAACTGGTTCATGTATGTTCTCACGTTACATAAATGTAGTCACAGGATGATCATTTTTTTCCTTTCCTTGACCGTATCTTGTTCATCGAATCATGCAGCATTGGGAGCAGGCCATTCGGCCTGTTGTGCCTGTGCTGGCTCGTTGAAAGAGTTATCCAATTCGTCCCCCTCCCCATGTCTTTCCCCATAGCCCTGCAAATTTTTCCTTTTCAACTATATGTCACTAAGGTTGAGACCATCCATTCAGCTGCCTCTGCTGCTTCCTCTAGCCCACCAGGTCAAACTTCCTCTAAGGTTCCCCCCTGCCCTAGCCCTGAACTCGCAGCTTTCTCCAGCTTCTCTCCGATCTCCCCTCCTGACCTCTCCCCGCTCATCTTGTCCATGAGACCCACTTCCTGCTCCCTCGACCCTATTCCCACCGAGCTGCTGACCACCCAACTTCCTTTTCTGGCTCCCATGTTAGCTGACATTGTTAACAGTTCTCTCTCCTCAGGTACTGTCCCCCCCTCTCCCTCAAATCTGCTGTCATCACCCTCTCTTCAAAAAACCAACCCTTGACTCCTCCGTCCTTGCAAACTACTGCTCCATCTCCAACCTCCCTTTCCTCAAGTCCTTGAATGTCTTGTCTCCTCCCAAATCCGTGCCCATCTTTCCTGCAATTCCATGTTTTGAATCCCTCCAATCAGGTTTCCGCCCTTGCCACAGTACCGAAACGACACTTATCAAAGTCACAGATGACATCCTTTGTGACTGACAGGTAAACTATCCCTCCTCGTCCTCCTTCACTTGTCTGCAGCCTTTGACACGGTTGACCATTCCATCCTCCTCCAACTCCTCTCCACTGTCGTCCAGCTGGGTGGGACTGCACTCGCCGGGTTCCATTCTTATCTATCTAATCGTAGCCAGAGAATCCGCTGCAATGGCTTCTCTTCCCGCTCCTGCATCGTTACCTCTGGTGTCCCCCAAGGATCTATCCTTGGCCCCCTCCTATTTCTCATCTACATGTTGCCCCTTGGCGACATCATCCAAAAACACAGCGTCAGTTTCCACATGTACGTTGACGACACCCAGCTCTACCTCACTACTTCTTCTCTCGACCCCTCCACGGTCTCTAAATTGTCAAACTGCTCCATTTCTGGATGAGCAGAAATTTTCTCCATTTAAATATTGGGAAGACTGAAGCCATTGTTTTCGGTCCCCGCCACAAACTCCGTTCCCTAGCCACTGACTCCATCCCTCTCCCTAACATCTGTCTGAGGCTGAACCACACTGTTCGCAATCTTGGTGTCATATTGGACCCTGAAATGAGCTTCCGACCACATATCCGTGGCATAACGAAGACTGCCTATTTCCACCTCTGTAACATCACCCATCTCCGCCCTTGCCTCAGCTCATCTGCTGAAACCCTTAGGCATGCCTTTGTTACCTCTACACTTGACTATTCCAACTCACTCCTGGCTGGCTTCCCACGTTCTACCCTACATAAACTTGAGGTCATTGAAAACTCGGCTGCCTGTGTCCTAACTCGCAGCAAGTCCCGTTCACCCATTGCCCTTGTGCTCGCTGACCTACATTGGTTCCCGGTTAAGCAACACCTCGATTTCAAAATTCTCATCCTTGTTTTCAAATCCCTCCATGGCCAGGCTCCTCCCTCTTTGTAACCTCCTCCAGCCCCCCCCCCCCCCCCCACACACAGATATCTGCGCTCCTCTAATTCTGGCATCTTGAGCATCCCTGATTATAATCGCGCAACCATTGTTGGCCGTGCCTTCTGTTGCCTGGGCCGTGCCTTCTGGTATTCCCTCCCTAAACCCCTCCACCTCTCCTCCTTAAAACCTACCTCCTTTGACCAAGCTTTTGGTCACCTGCCCTAATATCTCCTTGTGTGGCTCGGTGTCATTTTTTGTTTAACACTCCTGTGAAGCGCCTTGGGACGTTTTACTATTTTAAAGGTACTATATAAATCAGTCGTATTTTATCCAATTCTCTTTTGAAAGTTATTATTGAATCTGCTTCCACCACCTTTTCAGGCAGCGCATTCCAGATCACAACTTGCTGCATTAATATATTTTTTTAATTCCTCATTTCCCCTCTGGTTCTCCTGTGGATGCTGACTTTTAGACTGTGGTGTATGTAACCTGTTCCACCTTAAGAGAACAACCTTAAGAGATGTACTACTTTCTCTTGGCTGCTGTATACTGTAATACCGGTGGTGACCACACCGGTGTATAAACGTTGTGTAGGGATTTGCTGGGCAGTTCAGCCCTGACCTCCGAATAGTAAAGACCTGTTAAAAGTTATTCTTGTGGTCTGTGTCCAGTGATTTATAATAAGCATAACTGGGACACACAGACTTAACAGTGGCGACGAGTCCGATCTTACCCTGTGGCAGTTTTACATCCAAGGCAGCTTCGTCCTCAGAACGGGCGTCGAGAAGAGGCATCCGCCCTCATCATCCTGCTGAGCACCATCGCACGGGAGGCATCGAGAACCCGGGTTAAAAAGAAAAATTCTGACCACGAAGCCCTCCATCAGCGACAGGCAGTGATCATCCCTTCTACCACGGTGGTGGGTAAGCCGATCAGCGACACGAGCAGAAAGTCGGCCGCGTTGACTGTGGAGTGGGGGAAGGAAAACGGAGGAAAAAGGGCGGAGGACTCGACCACGGCCGGTGAAAAGGGCCGGGCTGCAATCGAGGCCGAGAGGCGCAGCGACTGGGGCAGCTTAAGGCACGAGAGCCGCAGAGAACTCAAACGCAGCCGGTGTAAAGGACCGGGCTGCATGCGGGGCTGAGAGGCGCAGCAGCAGGGGAAGCGTGAATGCCCACGGGAACCGCGGGGGAGTAAAAGCAGCGTCGGGGAATTGAGAACCGCTGGGGAGGCGAGGACGGCAGCAGCACGGCAATCGCCATTGCAGCCAGCGGGGGAAGAAGGCAAACGCGGGAATCCGCCATTGTAGTCGGCGGGGGAAGAAGACGAGCGCGGGAAAGACCGCCAAGCGCGGGAAGCCGCCATTTTAGTAGGCGGGGGAAGACGACAAGCGCGGGAAGCCGCCATTTTGAGAAAAAAGAAAGAAAAATTTAAAAACTTGCAAGGATGCCTAAACATGGGAACATTAATACCTTTGATAGCGATATCGAAGCTTGGACCACGTATGTAGAACGCATGGAAGTTTATTGTAAAGCAAATAAGGTACCAGATGATGAGAAAGCACTAACCTTATTAAGCTCAATGGGTGCGAAGACATACGGGCTATTGAAGCACCTTCTATCACCAGATAAACCGGCGGATCAGACTTTCGCGAATATTGTTACTGTCCTGAAAAATCATTTAAACCCCACGCCGCTGATGATAGCGGAACGATTTAAATTTTACAGAAGAACGCAGCTGAAAGACAAAAGCAACACTGAATTTTTAATTGAACTGCGTAAGCTACTGTCAGTTTGGAACAGGACTAGCAGATGCGCTGAGATATAAATTTGTGTGGGGATTGTTAAAAGAAGGAACACAAAAGCGACTGCTTGAGGAGAATGATCTTGCGCTTGATAAAGCTGTCAATATTGCAGCATCGCACAAAGCCGCAGCGAGAGGCACTGCGGAAATGCAGCTACGGTCACCAGAACTCTGCACCAATCAAATGGTCTTGGGTACAGTAAAATGTTATCGTTGTGGAAAGAACGCACGATCAGAACCAGTGCTGGTTCAAAAATCAGGAATGCAGAAAATGTGGCAGGCTTGGTCACATAGCTAAAGTATGCCGGTCAGGAAAGAAGACCAGCAACAAAAAGTCACCGCAGGAAAAGTACAGAAAGGTACACAAGGTGACAGAGAACAGTTCGAACGAACAGAAGTCAAATTCAGACTCTAGCAGTAATGAACTGGGTAGTCTAAGAGTACACAATGTTGGTAATGAAGCAGACCTCCAAACAATCTGGGTCACACTTCAGATAGCAGGAGTCCAAGTGAAGATGGAATTGGACACTGGATCGGCATTGACGGTCATGAATAAGCGAGATTACAAAAGGTTATTCCCACATATTCCCCTACGGGATACGGAGATTGTATTGAAAACATACACGGGGCAAAGAGTATACCCCATCGGGAAGATAGAGGTAAAGGTGGTCCACAAGGGCAAAGAAAGCCGAGGAATGGACTTATATGTGCTACCTGAGGGAGGTCCACCACTACTGGGACGGAGTGGATTAGGAAAATAAATATGGACTGGCATTCCTTAAAAGCACTAACGGTAGATTCCGGTAAAAAAGATGTCAAACCTAAACGATTGTCCAGAATATTGGACGATGCTAAAGAGGTGTTCCAACAGGGACTGGGAACACTGAGAGGAATTACGGTAAACATCAAGGTTGAAGAACATGCAAACCCGAAATTTTTCAAAGCCAGACCGGTACCTTATGCGATACGACCTGCTGTGGAAGCTGAGCTGGAAGGGCTAGAACGTTCAGGAGTACTGTCGAAGGTAGACTGGAGTGAGTGGGCCACGCCCATTCTCCCCGTCATGAAGCGTTCATCGAGCAACAAGCTGGGGGAACCGGGGAAGGTTCGCATCTGTGGAGATTTCAAGATCACTGTTAATCCGGTGCTTCACACGGTGCAGTATCCGCTTCCGCGGATTGAGGATATCTTCGCTTCGTTGTCTGGCGGGAAACACTTCACCAAGATAGACCTGACGCAGGCGTACTTACAGATGGAAGTTGAGGAAGAGTCACGCCAGTATCTCATGATCAACACGCATAGAGGCTTGTACCGGTATAATAGACTGGTTTTTGGAGTGGCATCGGCTCCGGCAATTTGGCAGAGGGCCATGGAGCAGGTATTACAGGGAATTCCAGGCACACAATGTTACCTGGACGATATTCTGATTACAGGAGATGATGACGAGGAACACCTTGCAAATTTGGAACTGGTGCTCACCAGATTGAAAGAATATGGACTTCGAGTTAATCGCCAGAAGTGTGAGTTCTTTCAGAAGCGGATCTCGTACTGTGGTCATGTCATTGACCAGGAGGGGCTTCATAAGTCTCCTGACAAGATCGAAGCTGTTGTGAAGGCTCCCGCTCCGGATAATGTATCCCAATTGAGGTCGTTCCTAGGGTTGATTAACTATTACCATAAGTTTCTGCCAAATTTATCCACGGTGCTGCACCCGCTGAATGCTCTTTTGCAGAAGGGAGTACCATGGAAGTGGAGCGAGGACTGTAAGAGGGCCTTTCGCAAAAGCAAGGCATTGATCACCTCAGAGGAAGTGTTGGCTCACTTCAACCCAACGCTGCCTATTCGTTTGGCTTGTGATGCTTCTCCATATGGTATTGGGGCAGTACTCTCTCACAAGTTGCCAAATGGCATGGAGAGGCCAGTCGCGTTCGCATCCAGATCATTGACCTCCGCTGAGCGCAACTATGCTCGGATAGATAGGGAGGCTCTCAGCTTTGTGTGGGGAGTAAAGAAGTTTAATCATTACCTGCAGGGCCAAAAGTTTACGCTTCTGACAGACCACCAGCCGTTGGTATCCATTTTTAACCCTAAGAAGTGTGTTTCGGTGATGACAGCACAGAGACTCCAGAGATGGTCCCTTTTCCTAGGGGCACATCAATATCCGATCGAAGTCAAAGGTACAAAGCAGCATGGTAATGCTGATGGGCTGTCGCGCCTGCCACGACCTACAGAGGAGGAGGCACCGACGGTTGACCCTGTTGAGTTATTTCACTCGACCATCATCGAATGTTTACCAGTCACCAATGCAAGTATTGAAAGAGAAACCAGGAACGACCCGACACTGTCCCGGGTCTACGAAGTGACAGTGAAGGGATGGCCAGCACATGGTGATCCACTGTTACCGGCATTCTCAGCAAGACGAGAACAGCTGTCTGTCTGTCAAGGAACATTGTATGGAACAAGGGTGATTATTCCTCCTAAGTTAAGAGAGAGAGTTCTAAAGGAACTGCATAAAGGCCATGAGCGAAGATCAGATTCCACTACAACACAAGGTGGACAAATTCCTACTGGCATATCGAAACGCCACTCATGCAGTGACAAACCAAAGTCCTGCCATGATGTTCTATAACAGGAGGTTGCGGCCCAGGTTGGACTTGTTAAAACCAAATGTGCGGAGGGAAGTTGAAAACAAACAGTTCCAGCATATAAATAACAAGACCACTCGGAGTTTCGAAATAGGACAACCAGTGTTAGCCCGGGACTATAAAAACGAGAAATGGCAATCTGGAACAATTCGGGCCAGACAAGGACCCCTGATGTACACGGTAGATATTGATGAAAATGTAATACGGCGTCATGCTGACCAACTGGTAGAATCGAGAACAAGGGTCGAACCCAGGGTTACGGCAGAGACAACCGTGGAAGAAGTTAGTGAACCTGAAGCATCTACCTCAGAAGTGAATGTACCTGAGGATGATGTCCAATCCATAAGAGATCAACTAGATGAGTCAGCCCAGCAACGAGAATCAGAGACCCCTGAAAGGTGTTATCCAACTCGAATCAGGAGGCCTCCTCAGAGACTGAATCTTTGAACTGTTTTGCATGAAGTTGTATCTATGTTATGTTAAATGGGGATATAACTGTTAAGCTAAAAAGGGAGGATTGTGGTGTATGTAACCTGTTCCACCTTAAGAGAACTACTTTAAGAGATGTACTACTTTCTCTTGGCTGCTGTATACTGTAATACCGGTGGTGACCACACTGGTATATAAACGTTGTGTAGGGATTTGCTGGGCAGTTCAGCCCTGACCTCCGAATAGTAAAGACCTGTTAAAAGTTATTCTTGTGGTCTGTGTTCAGTGATTTATAATAAGCATAACTGGGACACACAGACTTAACATAGACAAAGTGCTATTATTGGATCATCTTTCCTGAACTGGTTTGCTCTGCCAAAATCCCAAATGTTTCTGGTGCTCCAGTGTCCTGCTGACAATGGTATGATTCTCTCAGTGCGAAGGTGCTGTTGCCAGTTTTGGTTCAGTTTGTGTCCGCACTGCGCGTCATCCCCGACGCATTCTGTTGTAGAACATTTCCAGCGTTTCGTTGAGCGGTGTGATGTCCCCCTCTGAGCTGCCACATAGTTCAAGACTACAGACTGGAAGGTTATCTTCAAGAAGAGGATGCTGTGGCTCAGTGGGGAGCACTCCCTTTCCTCCGAGTCAGTAGGTTGTGGGTTCAATCCCCACTCCAGGGACTTGAGCACATAAATCCAGGCTGACACTCCAGTGCAGTGCTGAGGGAGTACTGCACTGTTGGAGGTGCCATCTTTCGGATGAGATGTTAAACCGAGGCCCCGTCTGCTTTCTCGGGTGGATGTTTTTATAAAAAAAAAAAAAAAAAAAAATCCCATTTTATAGGGGAGTTTTCCCGGTGTCCCAGTCAATATTTATCCTTTAACCAACAATCACTAAAACAGATGATCACATTGCTGTTTGTGGGAGCTTGCTGTGTGCAAATTGGCAGTTTGTAAGTTACAGATGCCCCCCCCCCCCCCCCGGTGCTGAGAGCAGCACTGGGATCAGACCGATCTAGGCCCCTCCAATTCAAACTGGCAAGTTTTCCGGCCAGTAAGCCAGGGCTTCACAGGCGAAGTGTGGCCCACAGGCGGTTGGTCGGATACCCTAACCTTCCCACAAAGACTTCTGATATTTGTGGTACACTGACTGAAGCCGCTGCTCTAGTAGTTCCACGTAGCAGATGTGTTATTTGACAAAGCCAGTGGGTAAAGAGGCCAAACTTGGGTAAGGCAGAATATGCCATGAATGCTTGACTTCTAATTCATCCTCTGATGGGGGAATCCAGAACAAGGGGTCATAATCTGAAATTTGGAGCTAGGCCATTTAGGAGGAATCTCAAGTAAAGCACATTTTCTCACTGGGTAGTGGAAAGCTGAAATACTCTGCCCCAAAAGGCTGTGGGTGCTGGGGCACAACTGGAGCTTTCACGACTGGGATCGATAGATTTTTGTTGGGTAAGGGTATGAAGGATATGGAGCAACGGTGGGTAACTGGCATTGAGGAACAGACCAGCCTTACATAGGATTACATATGATATACGGCACAGAAACAGGCCATTCGGCCCAACCAGTCCATGTCAGTGTTTATGCTCCACTCGAGCCTCCTCCCGTCTTTCCTCATCTAAATCTATCACCATAACCCTCTATTCCCTTCTCCCTCATGTGCTTATCAAACTGCCCCTTAAATTCATCTATACTATTCACTTCAACCGCGCCCTGTGGTAGTGAGTTCCACATTCTCACCACTCTCTGGGTAAAGAAGTTTCTTCTGAATTCCCTTGATCTGATTGGATGGTGAAACAGAATTGAGGGGCTGAATGGCCTCTTGTTCCCAATCCTCAATTTTACAATGCTGTACCGAGTTTAATTTGCAATTGGATTGTGCACGTGACACTGAACGGGTTAGAGCAGATGCTGTTGTTTAAATATATTTTAATGTGGGATTTGAAACTTTTTTGTATTAATTCAGGATCTTCTGTACAGGAGAGCCAGGGCTCTTGTTGATTATGAAAATGCCAACAAAGCACTGGACAAGGCTCGGATGAAGGGTAAAGATGTGAAGCAGGCAGAGCTCCACCATCAACTGTGCAGCCAGAAATTTGAAAAGCTTTCAGAATCTGCAAAGCAAGGTACGAGACCCTAATGTCCAGGAAAACTGCTCACACTCACTCACTCCCTCACAGCCAATTCCGTACTTTTGAAGTGTTGTAAAGTCGACACGTGGCAGCCAATTTGCGCACAGAAAGATCCCACAAACAGCAATGAGCTAAGTGACCAGATAATCTGTTTTAGTTGGTTGAGGGATAAATATTGGCCAAGACATCTATGTTCCAAACACACTTATTACCTTGCCATTGGAGATCAGCTGTTAAAGTATTAATCTTCAGCTTGACTCTGACAGTATACTCACCTCTGAGCCAAGGTTTGTCTGTCTGTTCACCTGGATCCAAAAGATGCAATATCACTCAAAGCTCTCCTGGTTTTAAAATTCACATCCTTGTTTTCAAATCCCTCCGTGACCTCGCCCCTCCGTATCTCGCTAGCCTCTTCCGGCCCTCGAACATCTCTGCGCTCCTCCAATTCTGGCCTCTTGAGCATCCCCGATTTTTATCGCTTGACCATTGGTGACTGTGCCTTCAGCTGCCAAGGCCCTAAGCTCTGGAATTCCCCTCCCCGAAGCCCTCTGCCTCTCTACCCCTCTTTCCTCCTTTTGAGGCGCTCCTTAAAACCTACCTCTTTGACCAAGCTTTTGGTCACCTGCCCTAATATCTCCTTGTGGCTCAGTCAGATTTTGTTTGATTCCGCTCCTGGGAAGTGACGTTTTACTATGTGGAAGGCACGGTATAAATACAAGTTATTGTTGAATCCTGAGCAATATTTCTCAACCAACAGCAACAAAAAAATAACAGGTTAACTGATCAATTTAAAATTCACTCTGGTGGTGTGGACATCTCTGGCAAGGCTGGCATTTATTGCCCATGGCTAGTTGCCCTGAAGGTGCGACATCGGCAGCGGGTGGAGGCGGAGCAGCGCGGCAGAGTGACTACAAGAGGCCCCAGAGGCTCAGATAGGCCTCACCAATCTCCAATCTCAGGCAAGGAGAGAGGTAAAAAGTATTCAAGGTGTGACGTCATCACAAAACAGGTAGGTATATAACCGAGTATTTCTCTCGTTTTAAAACTTTAAGTCTGTGATTTATAGTTTTTAATGTTGCTGTGGTGTACCAAGGCCTTTCTGGTGCAGAGTGACTGTTGGTAAACCATTTAACTGGTGTAACGAGAGGGATTGATTTAATTTAAATCCAATTAATTAAAGGGGATACTAGCATCTAAAATCGGGCAGAGGGTGTCCATAACTAACAATAAAAAATTTAATTAATTAAATAGAATGGAGCAGGTGATGTGTTACTGTTGCGAGATGTGGGAGCCGGTGAACCCCATTGAGGCTCACGGTGATTACGTCTGTGACAAGTGTCTGCTGCTACAGGGACTCCAGCTCCGTGTTGATGAGCTGGAGTCTGAGCTTCAGACACTGCGACACATCAGGGAGGGGGAGAAGTACCTGGACTCTGTGTATCAGGAGGTGGTCACACCTATGAAGTTAATTAATTCAGATGTAGCCCATGGTCAGGGACAGGACGGTGTGACTACGAGTGAGGCAGGTACGGGGATCCAGGAGGTAGAGCTGGAGGAGCCGCAGCCCTTGCTCTTGACCAACAGGTTCGAGGTTCTTACTCCCTGTGGGGACAGGAGCAGGGACTGCAGGGAGGATGAGCAACCTGGCCACAGCACCGTGGAACGGGGGGCCATTCAAGAGCGGGGAGTAAATAGAAATGTTGTAGTGGTAGGGGATAGTATTATTAGGGGGATAGATAGAGTTCTCTGCAGCCGAGAGCGAGAGTCCTGAAGGCTGTGTTGCCTACCCGGTGCCAGGGTTAAGGACATCTCCTCTGGGCTGGAAAGAAGCTTGCAGTGGGAGGGGGTGGATCCAGTTGTCGTGGTCCATGTTGGTACAAACGACGTAGATAGGACTAGGAAGCCGGTTCTGTTAAAGGAGTATGAGCAGCTAGGGGTCAAATTAAAAAACAGAACCTCAAGGGTAATAATCTCTGGATTATTACCTGAGCCACGAGCGAATTTGGCTAGGACAAATAAAATTAGTGAGTTAAATGCGTGGCTCAAAGACTGGTGTGGGAGAAATGGGTTTTGCTTCCTGGGACACTGGCACCAGTACTGGGGCAGGAGGGAGCTGTTCCGTTGGGACGGGCTTCACTTGGCCAGTGCTGGGACTAGAGTCCCGGCGGATCATATAACTAGGGCTGTAGAGAGGGCTTTAAACTAACTAGTGGTGGGGAGGTTCCTAGAGAGCAAATAATAAAACTGACAACAGAGAAGGTCATAGACTTCGGTAGCAGTGGGGAAATTAAAAACCAGAGCGTGTCAGGAAGGGGCAGAAGGTATGGAGTAAAAGGTAAAGTAATAAAAAGGGCAAAAGCAGGAACTAAGTGTCACAAAACATATTTGAAAGTTCTCTATCTGAATGCACGTAGCATTCGTAACAAAATAGACGAGTTCATGGCACAAATAACTACATATGGGTATGATCTTGTGGCCATTGCAGAAACATGGCTGCAGGGTGACAATGCCTGGGAATTAAACATACCAGGTTATTTAACGATCAGGAAGGACAGGCAGGAAGGGGAGGTGGGGTGGCTGTTAATAAAGGAAGGAATCACTGTAATACAGGGAAATGATATTGGGTCAAAAGATCAGGATAATAAAACAGTTTGGGTGGAGGTAAGGAATAATAAGGGGAAAAAAACACTAGTGGGCGTAGTCTATAGGCCTCCGAACAGTGGCAACTCTGTTGGACGGAGTATCAATCAGGAAATAGTTGAGGCTTGTAATAAGGGAACATCTATAATTATGGGGGATTTTAACTATCGTATTAATTGGACAAATCAAATTGGGCAGGGCAGCCTTGAGGATGAGTTCATTGAGTGTATTAGGGATGTGTTTCTTGAGCAGTATGTAACTGAACCGACCAGGGGGCAAGCAACCTTAGATCTGGTCCTGTGTAACGAGACAGGATTAATTAAAAATGTCCTAGTAAAGGATCCCCTTGGAATGAGTGACCATAACATGGTTGAATTCCATATTCAATTAGAGGGTGAGAAGGTTGGATCTCAAACAAGCGTGCTAAGCTTGAATAAAGGAGACTATGAAGGTATGAGAGCCGAATTGAGTAGAGTGGATTGGGAAAATAGATTAAAGGGTAAGACGATACATGATCAGTGGTGTACATTTAAGGAGTTATTTTACAACTTCCAAAAAAAATATATTCCACTGAGAAGAAAAGGGTGTAAAAGAAAAGACAGCCATCCATGGCTATGTAAAGAAATTAAGGATAGTATTCGACTAAAAACAAGGGCATATAAGGTAGCCAAATCTAGTGGGAGGATAGAGGATTGGGAAAACTTTAAAAGACAGCAAAAAATAACAAAAAGATTGATTAAGAAAGGGAAGATAGATTATGAAAGTAAATTAGCAAAAAATCTAAACAGCTAGTAAGAGTTTTTATAGTTGTATAAAAAGAAAAAGGGTGGCTAAAGTAAATGTTGGTCCCTTAGAGGATGAGACTGGGAAATTAATGGTGGGAAATATGGAGATGGCAAAAGCGCTGAATGAATATTTTGTATCAGTCTTTACAGTAGAAGACACTAAGAATATCCCAACACTGGACAAACAGGGGGCTAAAGGGGGGGAGGGGCTAAACACGATCAAAATCACTAAGGAAGTGGTACTCGGTAAAATAATGGGACTCGAGGCAGATAAATCACCTGGACCTGATGGCTTACATCCTAGGGTCTTGAGGGAAGTGGCGGTAGGGATTGTGGATGCATTGGTGGTAATTTTCCAAAACTCCCTGGAATCAGCAAAGGTCCTGGCAGACTGGAAAACTGCTAATGTAACGCCCTTATTTAAAAAGGGCAGTAGACAGAAGGCTAGAAACTATAGACCGGTTAGCCTAACATCTGTGGTAGGTAAAATTTTGGAGTCCATTATTAAGGAGACAGTAACAGGACATTTGGATAATCATAATTTAATAGGACAAAGTCAGCATGGTTTTATGAAGGGGAAGTCATGTTTGACAAATTTGCTGGAGTTCTTTGAGGAAGTAACATATAGGGTGGATAAAGGGGAACCAGTGGACGTAGTGTATTTAGACTTCCAAAAGGCATTTGACAAGGTGCCACACAAAAGATTATTGCTTAAGATAAAAAATCACGGGATTGGGGGTAATATTCTGGCATGGATAGAGGATTGGCTATCTAACAGAAAGCAGAGAGTTGGGATAAATGGTTCATTCTCGGACTGCCAATCAGTAACTAGTGGTGTTCCACAGGGGTCAGTGCTGGGTCCCCAACTCTTTACAATCTATAGTAACGATTTGGAGGAGGGGACCGAGTGTAACATATCAAAGTTTGCAGATTATACTAAGATGGGAGGGAAAGTAGTGAGTGAGGACATAAAAAACCTGCAAGGGGACATAGACAGGCTAAGTAAGTGGGCAGAGATTTGGCAGATGGAATACAATACTGGAAAGTGTGAGGTTATGCACTTTGGCAGGAAAAATCGTAGAGCAAGTTATTATCTTAATGGCAAGAAACTGGAACGTACTATAGTACAAAGGGATCTGGGGGTCCTGGTGCACGAAACTCAAAAGGTTAGTATGCAGGTGCAGCAAGTGATTAAGAAGGCCAATGGAATGTTGGCTTTCATTGCTAGGGGGATAGAATATAAAAATAGGGAGGTATTGCTTCATTTGTACAAGGTATTGGTGAGACCGCACCTGGAATACTGCGTACAGTTTTGGTGTCCATACTTAAAAAAGGACATACTTGCTCTCGAGTCAGTACAAAGAAGGTTCACTCGGTTAATCCCGGGGATGAGGGGATGGACGTATGAGGAGAGGTTGAGCAGATTGGGACTCTACTCATTGGAGTTCAGAAGAATGAGAGGTGATCTTATTGAAACATATAAGATTGTGAAGGGGTTGGATCGGGTGGATGCGGGGAGGATGTTCCCGATGATGGGTGAAACTAGAACTAGGGGGCGTAGTCTTAGAATAAGTGGCTGCTCTTTCAAAACTGAGATGAGGAGGAACTACTTCACTCAGAGGGTGGTAGGTCCATGGAATATGCTGCCCCAAAAAGCTGTAGAAGCTACATCATTACATAAATTTAAAACAGAAATAGACAGTTTCCTAGAAGTAAAGGGTTACGGGGAGCGGGCAGGAATTTGGACAGGAGTCTAGGTTCGGATCGGACATGGCCCTGTGGGTAGCGGAGCGGGCCCAGGGGCCGTGTAGCCTGATCCTGCTCCTATTTCATGTGTCTAATTCTGTTAGATTCAGGAGATGGTTCTGTGATAGTAGATTGGCGGTTAGGATCAGATCAGCCATGATCTTATTGAATGGCGGAGCAGGCTCGAGGGGCCGATTGGCCTACTCCTCCTATTTCTTATGTTCTTATGGTGGTGAGCCGCCTCCTTGAAGTGCTAGCAGTTTTGTTGTAACTGAGCGGCTTGCTTCAGAGGGCAGTTAAGAGTTACCTCCCACATTGGTGTGTAGGACTGGGGCTACACATAGGCCAGGCCAGGTAAGGATACCCATGAAGGACGTTGGTGAACCAGTGTTTTTTTTTTAAATCCAAAGTCACTTTTTCACCGAACAGATTCTTATATAACAGAATTCAAATTCTCAAAATACCATGGTGGGATTTGAGCGCTCATTCTCTGGATTAATTACTAGTCTAGTAACATAACCACGCGGCTACTGTACCCACAATCATCAGTCTCATTTGTTTATGGGACCTTGCTGTGCGCAAATTAGATGCTACATAAATGATTGGATCTTCTGCCCTTTATTATTGAACCTTGATATCTATCCATAGATTGTATTGTTGGTGATTAAGCTTTGTGTTTATTCTCCTGTTTTCAGAGCTGACTGCTTTCAGAACCAGGCGAGTGGGAGCATTCCGTAAAAACCTGATTGAAATGACTGAGCTGGAGCTGAAGCATGCCAGAGTGAGTAGTCCACAGCAACGAGCCTGATTCTGTTTGTTAATGCAGCAGTAAGTACCGGGACTGTCCTGGACGTGTAACCCCAGCCTGTTGTCTGTCCACACCTGTGGTTTTCCCCCTTTCGGTCCAAAGGATATGCAGGTGAGCACATCCATAACACACCACAGGCAAAATTCTTCACTAGCCAATGACTGCTGAGGTTGGGTACCACTTTGTGCAGCTAATGGTAGTGTGTTGCAGTGTGTGAAACTGTACACCAGGGGGTGGTGGTGCAGTGTCCATGCCGGCTCTCTGTGGAGCAATCCAGTCAGTCCCATTCCCCCGCTCTATCCCTGTAGCCCTGCAAGTTTATTTCCCTCAAGTGCCTATCCAGTCTCCCCTTGAAAACATTGAGTGTCTCCGCTTCCACCACATCCGTTGGCAGCGAGTTCCAGGTCCTCGCCACTCGCTGCGTGTAAAAGTTTCCCCTCGCATCCCCCCTGTATCTCTTCCCAAAACCTTAAATCTGTTTCCCCCTAAGTCCTTGTACCATCAACTAGTGGGAACAGCCTTTCCCCGTCTAGTCTATCCAAACACATCATAATCTTGTACACCTCTCTCAAATCACCCTTCAACCTCCTTTGCTCTAATGAAAACAAATCCAACCTGTCCTTGTAGCTGAGATCCCCCCATCCCCAGAACCATTCTAGTAAATAATCTCTGCACCCCCTCAAGTGCCTTCACATCCTTCCTCCAGTGTGGTGACCAGAACTGGATGCAATACTCTAGTTGTGGCCTAACCAGTGCTTTATAAAGGTTCAGCATAACTTCTCTACTTTAGTACTCAATACCTCTATCTATGAAGCCCAAGATCCCATATGCTTTGCTAACCACTCTCTCGATATGTCCTGCCAGGACGTCCGTGTTCTTGCTCAGGCCAACATCCCCAGCATTGAGCGTGGTCAGAGCTTCGATCAGCTCCGATGGACGGGTCACATTGTCCGCATGCCCGATACGAGACTCCCAAAACAAGCGCTCTACTCGGAGCTCCAGCACGGCAAGAGAGCCCCAGGTGGGCAGAAGAAACGCTTCAAGGACACCCTCAAAGCCTCCTTGAAAAAGTGCAACATCCCCTCCGATACCTGGGAATCCCTGGCCCAAGACTGCACAAAGTGGAAGAGAAGCATCCGGGAAGGCGCTGAACACCTCGAGACTCTTTGCTGGGAGCAAGCGGAAGCCAAGCGCAGGTAGCGCACGTCAACTCAAGCACCCCACCCACCCGCCCCTTCAACCACCGTCTGCTCCACCTGTGACAGAGACTGTAGGTCCTGCATTGGACTCATCAGTCACCTGAGAACTCATTTTTAATGTGGAAGCAAGTCATCCTTGGTTCCGAGGGACTGCCTAAGAGAGCGAGGGATGTCCTGCCACCTTCAGGGACCCATGCACATTAATTCCCAGGTCCCTCTGTCCCTGCACACTCTTTAAAACTGTGCCATTAAGTGTATATTGCCTCTCCCTGTTCCTTCTGCCAAAATGCATCACCACACACTTCTCTGAATTAAATTACATCTGCCACTTGTCTGCCCATTCTGCTCAACTTTCTATGTCCTGTTGCAGTCGATTGGTATCATCCTCACTGTTTGCCACACCCCCAAGTTTGGTGTCGTCGGGTCATGTTGCAGTGTGTGAAACTGTACACCAGGGGGGCGATATTGCAGTGTGTGAAACTACACACCAGGGGATGATGCAGTGTGTGAAACTGTACACCAGGGGGCGGTGTTGCAGTGTGAAACTACACCCGTGGGGGGGGGGTGGTGGTGCAGTGTGTGAAACTACACCAGGGGGGGTGGTGGTGCAGTGTGTGAAACTACACACCAGGGGGTGATGCAGTGTGTGAAACTACACACCAGGGGGTGGTGTTGCAGTGTGAAACTGTACACCAGGGGGTGGTGTTGCAGTGTGTGAAGCTGTACACCAGGGGGTGGTGTTGCAGTGTGTGAAACTGTACACCAGGGGGTGGTGGTGCAGTGTGTGAAACTACACCAGGGGATGATGTTGCAGGGGGTGGAAAAGAACAAAAGGGAAGGTCTGTGATCGGGTGGAAGGCGGGAGTGAATAAATGACAGTGATAGTCCAAATCAAAAGGAGATGGTAATGGGACAAGTACAGAAACAAAAGATGAGTCTCGGAGGTGTAAATGGGAATGAAAGAATCAACAGCTGCCATGTGGAAAAAATAGGGGCAGAGGTTATGGTCTGCAATTGTTGAACTCTATGTAAAGTGACTAATCGAAAGATGAGGTTCCCACGTTAGCCTTGGAGTACCGAGGTCAATTGACACATTCTGCCTGCCTGAGGTAGAATCATAGAATAGTACTGCACAGAAGGAGGCCATTCGACCCATCGAGTCTGCGCCAGCTCTTTCGAAGGTGTGTTTAGGCAGTGTGGACCTGAGCTTGGGCCTGGGCTGCTCTCTCTGTAGGTCCCAGTTGTACACCAGCTGAGCACAAGCACCCTGGCTGGTTTAATATGTAACATGAGAAAAAGACTGATCTAATGCCTTTTATCATAGAATCATACAGCACAGAAGGAAGGAGGTCATTGTGCTTGTGAAAGAGCTCTCCAATTTGTCTCGCTCTTTCCCATAGCCCTGAAAAAATGTTCTCTTTCAAGTATTTATCCAATTCTCTTGAAAGTTACTGTTGAATCTGCTACTTTCAGGCAGCGCATTCCAGATCATCATAACTCACTGCATTTATATATATTTTTAAATTATCCTCCTGCCCCCTCTGGATCTTTTGCCAATTATCTTCAATCTGTGTCCTCTGGTTACCGACCCTCCTGTCAGTTTCTCCCAATCTACTCTCAACCCCTCGTAATTTTGAACACTGCTATTAAACCTTATCTGCTGCAAGGAGAAGAATCCCAGCTTCCCTACTTATATATCCATATAACTGAAGTGTCCCTCATCCCTGGTCCATTCTGGTAAATCTCTTCTACACTCTCCAATGCCTTAACATTGTTTCTGAAGTGTGGCATCCAGAATTGGACACAGGAAGGATTAGCATAACTTCCTTGCTTTAGTGCTCTGCCTTTTATTTCTAAAACCAAGGATCCTGTGTGTTTTTTTTATCAACTTGCCCTGCCGCCTTCAAAGATTTGTGTATTCTGTTTGTTTATTTTAGAACAATGTGCAGATGCTACAAAACTGTCTGACTGCATTGATGAGCAATTAGCGGCGTGTGACTGGATCAGGCCGGGGATCCTCAGACTGAACTTGATTCACCTGCTGGAGACGCATTTATAAGCTGCGGCCTAAAATCGTTGCACATCCCATTTCCACTGCAGCAACTCTGGTCACGGGATAGACTGTGTGTGTTCCTATTCTATATCCTTTACAGTGTGTGCCTCTGCTGCTGTTAACTCCTAAAAGCTTGGATTAAGTGTAAAATAATATTTTCTAAAAAAAAAGCTAAGCTTTGTTCCACGCAAGTGCCTGCTGATTGTAGAACTTCACAAACAGTGACTTCCAAAACTGAAGTGGACCAAATTTTGTATGTTCATATTCCTTGCACGTTTAGTCTTGTATATTGAAGTATAATGGGGCCTTTTACAATAACTGTAATTGAACTGGTATTTAAACTCGGCTTGGCTAAGCGATGCTTTAAATCATCTTGTGTGAAACCTGTTTGAGGTTTTAACAAATCTTCCATTCAATCATGTGTGAGATGACCAAATTGACATTGCTGGTTTACACTAATAAATGAAACCATCCCAGTTTTAACACTGCGCTACCCCACATCTCTTATTTCCCTCTAAATTAACTTTTCTTTTGACCGTTTCCGTTTATCATAATTGTACCCAGTGGGCTAATCTTTGAGTTGGTGAGATGTAATGACATGCAAGTCATGCTTTTGATTCGCAGGTGTAATTTGCCAAAAGAATTCAGATTGAAATCTAAGCAATCGCAAGAGAGCATGCTATTGCACTGAGAACCGAGCAGTCCCCAATGCTCGTGGCCTCTTTCTAGGGTTGTACTGGTTGCTGTCTGGCACTTGTAGAGTTAAGTGTGTGTCTCCCCCTCCCCCGGCCCTGTCACTTTCCTCTAGCCTCAAAAAACAAAGTCTTGTAATATTAGTTAATATTTTACGTTAAACACTCTGAAAACTGCAGAACAGTTTTCAGTGCGTGCCTCATCTCTGCCTGTGGAAATAGTGATTTTCTCCTCATCCCAAAATAAATTGCAGCAACATCACAACTCGTGTTTGACTAAAGATCTTGGATCACGTTTTGCAAATAAAATTTGGCGTGCGTGAGTTTGGGGCGGGGGTGGAAGCAGGTGCTGGTAAATTGGCAGCATCTCAGTTTTTTGATCACTTTGGATTTGGAGATGGTGAAATTAGGACATTCGGTTTCCCACTCTAACCACAGGCTTATTTTGATTGGGCAGAGGGCATCATGCAAGAGATGCTTGGCCAGCTGGCCAATTCCCAGTTGTGTTCTCTCCTCTCGCTCTCGTGCTCTCTCTCTCTCTCTGGGAAATTCTGCTTCCAAAGTAATAAGGTGGGGGAAATGGCAAAATGTGAGTGCTGTTTCTATATCTTTTTCTGAAGGAAAGAAGGAGCAAGGTGCTGGATCTGGTTCAGGTAATTCCTGAAAGTTGTGTTGGGAGGAGAAAATGCAAGTTTTGTTAAAGCTCTTAACTCTATTAATTGTTTTACATTGAACCATTATGTCCTGTGTCTGACGTCTGCCATTTCAAATAGTAGTGGCAAGCAGAAGAAAGCCCAATGTAAAAAATATATATATATATTTTCTTGATGAAAATTGAGATTCTGTTACATTTAGGGGTATTCTGGTTATAGGCATTGATGTATGTATGTGTGTGTGCGTGTGTATACAAATAAATGTTCATAGTACATAAACTTCAAGACGTGGCCTGCTTTAAAGTGCCACAGTATGTGAGGTGCCCAGAGTGAAATTCTGTTGGCTTGGTCTCTATCTCCCCCACACCTCATGATTTGGTCTCTTTCCTCCTCCTCCCCCCCCCCCCCCCCCCCCCCCCCCCCCCCTCCAAAACACCCTGTGATTTGGTTTTGTTCCTGTTGTCAGTTGTCTTGGAGTTCCAAACCAAATAGCTTTTTCTTTAAGACAACAAACCCATTTGTGATGCGGTGATTAGCTCTCCAGGTCGCGCTCTGAACGTCTGTCCTGTACTATGTATTTAACAATCCCAGCAGAGGAACTGAAGCCAGTGAACAAATGGCAGACAGGGTGCAGAGGTGGAATTTCTGTCTTCCAGATGTTGTTACAGTTTCTAACAAATGTTGACTAATCTTGTTGGACTTGTAGTGCATCTGTTCATGAACATGATGTATTTGCCTGTACTCGTCAGTGTTCTCTCACTGCAAGAAATGCTTTTGTGCCTTTTGGAAGGAATTTGAACAGTAAAGATGGTTTGAAACTGCTTTGTGATGTTTTATATGTATCAAGGTCAAACAAATGCACGCACGCACTTTTATTTAAAAGCACGCACCGATTTCACCTGGCAACTGTTCACTGCTCCATCGTGTCTCCCTCGGCGTGTGACAGACACCGCAGTGGGTAAACTGGCAGACTCCTCTCTCCTGTCAGCCTGTGCGGATTCATACAGGTGGAGTTGGGGGCTGGGGAGACCAGACACTTGGAGGGCAATTTTAACCCGACTCACCCAGCGGGAACCTGAGGGATCCGGTACAATGTTGATTTTTACACCCGCCCTGACCCCTCACTCCATAGCATTGAGCGAGTGACCTCCATTCAAAAAGCACCTTTCACCACCTCGGACATCCCAAAGCACTTCACAGCCACTGAAGTACTTTTTGAAGTGTAATCACTTGTAATGTAGGAAATGTGGCAGCCAATTTACGCACAGCACGCTCCCACAAATGGCAATGTGGTGATTTTTTTTTAAGTGATGTTGGTTGAAGGATAAATATTGGCCAAGCCCCTTCAGATGGTGCCATGGGATCTTTTATATCCACCTGAGAGAGCAGCCGGGGCCTCGGTTTAACATCTCCTGCAAAATGCAGCACTCCCTCAGCACTGCACTGGAGCGTCAGCCTAGATTATCTGCTCCAATCCCTGGAGTGAAACTTGACCTCTGGACCTTCTGACATGACGTGAGGCGAGGGTGCTACCCAATGAGCCAGGACCACTCGAGTCAATGGAGAGTAATATTGGGTGGGGTATAAAACCAGCGTCCCACCCGCTCCCCTGGGATTCCTGCCCGGCCAGTTAGGTTAAAATGACCCTCTTGGTCTTTTGAAGGGCGTGTTGCACGTCTTCAAGTGGCTGCACTCTTAAGCTGTTTTGGCAAAGTACGGGGCGTGAATCGCTCACTGGCGCGGCAGTGGTGGTGGCACGTTCAAGAACGAGTTAGACATAAGAAGCAGGAGTAGGACATTCGGCCCCTGGAGCCTGCTCTACTATTCAGTAAAATCATGGCTAATCTCCGACCTCATCTCCAATTTCCTGCCTGATCTCCATATCCCTTGATTCCCTTAACATCTGAAAATCTAGTGATCTCTGTCTTGAATATAGTCAATGACACAGCCTCCACAGCCCTCTGGGGTAGAGAATTCCAAAGAGATTCCTCCTCCTCATCGGTCCTTAATGGCCGACATCTTATTCTGAGACTATGCCCCCTAGTTCTAGACACTCCAGGCAGGGGAAACAACCTCTCGGCATCTATCCTGTCAATCCCCCTCAACCTTTGTTTCAATGAGATCACCTCTCATTCTTCTGAACTCCAGAGTATAGGCCCAATCTACTCTTCATAGGACTCTCTTTCCAGGAATCAATCTTTGTTGCGCCACCTCCTAAGGCAATTATGTCCTTCCTCACATACGGAGACCAAAACTGTTCACAGTACTCCAGGTGTGGTCTCACCAAAGCCCTATATAATTGCAGCAGTTGTACAAATCTCAAACAGCAATGATGGAGCACAAGCTCTTGCAGTGCTCTCTGGAAATGCAGATTATATCATTTCTTTTACAGCTGCTTTTAATTACTGAATTTTTAAAATTCATTTATGGGATGTGGGCGTCACTGGCAAGGTCAGCATTTATTGCCCATCCCTAATTGCCCTTGAGAAGGTGGTGGTGAGCCACCTTGAACCGCTGCAGTCCGTGTGGTGAAGGTACTCCCACAGTGCTGTTAGGGAGGGAGTTCCAGGATTTTGACCCAGAGACGATGAAGGATCGGCGAGATATTTCAAGTCAGGATGGTGTGTGACTTGGAGGGAAGCTTGGAGGTGGTGGTGTTCCCATACGCCTGCTGCCCTTGTCCTTCTAGGTGCTAGAGACTGTGGGTTTGGGAGGTGCTGTCGGAGAAGCCTTGGCGAGTTGCTGCAGTGCATCTTGCAGATGGTACACACTGCAGCCAGAGATGGTACACACTGCAGCCAGTGTGCACCAGTGGTGAATGGGCTGCCAATCAAGCAGGCTGCTTTGTCCTTGAGTGTTGTTGGAGCTGCACTCATCCAGGCAAGTGGAGAGTATTCCATCACACTCCTTACTTGTGCCTTGTAGATGGTGGAAAGGCTTTGGGGAGTCAGGAGATGAGACAATTGCTGCAGAATACCCCCCCCCCTCTGACTCAGAGTTTATGTGGCTGGTCTAGTCAAGTTAATGGTGACCCCCAGGATGTTAATGGTGGGGGATTCAGCGATGGTAATGGAGTTGAATGTCAAGGGGCGGTGGTTAGACTCTTGATTGTTGGAGATAGTCATTGCCTGGCTCTTCTGTGGCATGAATGTTACCTGCCACTTATCAGCCCAAGCCTGAATGTTGTCCAGGTCTTGTTGCATGTGGGCATGGACTGCTTCATTACCTGAGGAGTTGTGAATAGCACTGAACACTGCAGTCATCTGTGAACATCCCCATTTCTCACCTTGTGATGGAGGGAAGGTCATTGATGAAGCAGCTGAAGATGGTTGGGCCTAGGACACTGCCCTGAGGAACTCCTGCAGCTATGTCCTGGGTCTGTAATGATTGACCTTCAGCCACCACAACCATCTTCCAGCTACTGATGCTGTTAAGCTACGGAAAATGGCTGGGCAGGTGAGGGACTGGGATGCTAACATGTTGGCATGAAGCAGCAATTTCTCCATGGGCTACGTTCCTGACTTGTGGGACATTTTATATTCAGCGCCCAGAAAGTCGGCATCTTTCAGCTGTGCTGCCAGCACCGAGACCAAATACTGCTGCTGGAGAAATCTGCCCATCAGTGGGCACGGCACCTGAAGTCTTCCCATCTGCCCCACACACCTTAACAGCATATTCAAGTATTGAACCCAATACAAATTTACTGACTTTTAAAATAAAATAACCACCCTGTGTGAAAGCTGTTGATGTTCACATTCGGCTCATTAATGTTTGCATGTAAACGTCAGCCGGTTTCAGGAGTCAGACTGCCACCCTCCTTACTTCACTGTTTGCACCAGGGAGCTGCACTCCTAAATGGGGTGCCGAGCTGGTCTCGGTCAGAGGACGGGGTGTCATGCTTTCGCCGAAGGACCATGGGCCTATCAGGACTGCTTCTCGGTCAAAATCCTGGAGTTTCCCCCTAAACAGCACTGTGGGAGACCCTTCACCACACGGACTGCAGTGGTTCAAGAAGGCGGCTCACTACCACCTTCTCAAGGGCAATGAGGGTGTGGGCAATAAATGCTGGCCTTGCCAGTGACGCCCTGTTGTGTATGTACCTTTAAGAGAATAACTGGTCTCAGACTGCAGTACCCGCAGTGACCACCCCTGTATAAAAGGCGCTAGAGAGCCTCTGTTTTGTTAGATTCGTTTATGCCTTTCACCCGTAAAGTTCTGTTTGTTTCTCTCCTGGTAAGTCCGTGAATGATTGAGACACGGACTAACACTGGCGACGAGTTAGAAACTAACTTACCTGCGACTCAGCAGCAGCTCCGACGACGTGTTGAAGGTCGGAGCCAGAAGAAAGAAAAAAAAAATAGGCCATTGAAACTCGAGAAACGGGCGTCGACCGTCAATCATCGATTTCAAAACTTGCAGGAGAGACTGTCCAGAGCCAGGCTGGGTTCCTCGGTCCGTGGTTTCCCAGCTAATCGGGCTGGTGGCAGGTGGTGCTCTGATCCTTCCTGGGCTGCAACGGGGCCGGGCAGCAAGTCGGGAAGCAAGGAGAGAGGGTGGAGCATACAGGGCGCGGCCGGTGTTTCGAAGCTGGGCAGCGTTCGGACCTCAGAAGAGGGAGGGAAGTGTCCCTGAGGGTCCGCTCCACGACGGGAAGATAATAAAAGAAAACGAATTAATATTTAACGCGCAGGAAACCGTGGAAAGCAGCGCTAACAACAGCGGGGAAGAAGGAAAAGCGCGGGAGGCGCCATTTTAGATTTGCAAGATGCCGAAGACTGGCTGTATCACTGCTTTTGATAATACATTAGAGGACTGGACCACGTATGTGGAAAGAGTCGAGGAATATTTCGAGGCAAACGATATAGCGGAGGGGAAAAAGGCATCGGTATTGTAAAATGTAATGGGTGCTAGAACGTACGGCCTATTGCGGGACCTGATTACTCCAGCCAAACCGAAGGCGAAGAGTTTTAACGAAATTGTTGCTGTTCTACAGGAACACCTAAATCCTGCACCGCTGTTGATAGCAGAAAGATTTAAATTCCACAGGAGAACTCAGCACAAAGATGAGAGCAATGCTGAGTATCTTCGGAACTACGCAAGCTATCAAAGCACTGCCGGTTCGGAGCAGGACTGGCAGATACCCTATGGGACAAATTTGTTTGTGGACTCCTGAGTGAAGGAACACAGAAGAAGTTACTCGCAGAAAAAGAGCTGACGCTAGATAAGGCTTTCAGCGTGGCAATATCGTATGAAGCAGCAGCCAGGGGAGCTGCAGAAATTCAACAAAAACCACAGGAATACGGCATCCACGAAATGACACGGGGATTTGCAAAATGTTATCGCTGCGGCAGAACTAACCATGACCAGAAGGACTGCTGGTCCAAAGACAAAATATGCAGACAATGCGGAAAGATTGGACACATTGCACGAGTTTGTAGGTCTGGGACGAAGACCAGCGACAACAAAAAGGCTACTAAGGAACCGTACAAGAAAGTACAAAAGATGATGGACAGTAGTTCTGAAGACCAGATGAGCGATAGTGAATCCGGAAACAGAAGACTAAGCTGTCTCAAACTTCACAATGTAATCGCAAAAGAGGATCACCGAACCATTTGGGTCACTCACGATAGCAGGGTCCCAAGTTAAAATGGAATTGGATACAGGATCAGCGCTAACCGTCATGAATCGACGAGACTACGAGCGGCTATTTTCACACATACCCTTGAGAGAGACATCCATCGTCTTGACGACGTATACGGGGCAAAAAGTATACCCCAGAGGAAAAATAAGGGTGCCTGTCGAATACAATGGCAAGAAAATACGGAAATTGTATCTCTACATACTGCCAAATGGTGGACCACCGTCATTGGGACGGGAATGGATCAGGAAGATAAACTTAGATTGGCATTCCATTCATGCAATGACGGTGGACGGTAAAAAAGATGAAGACGTCACTCCTGGACGATTGTCAACAATCTTAGCTAACGCCAAAGAGGTATTTCAACAAGAACTGGGCACTCTTAAAGGCGTAACCGCCTCGATAAAAATAGAAGAGAAGGCAGTTCCCAAGTTTTTCAAAGCGAGACCGGTACCATATGCAATTCGGCCAGCCGTCGAGGCAGAGCTGGAGAATCTGGAGAAGGCGGGCGTGTTGTCTAAGGTCGACTGGAGCGAGTGGGCGACACCCATCGTTCCTGTCATGAAGAAAACGTTAACCAATAAGTCCGGAGAGCCTAGGAAGATTCGCATCTGTGGGGATTTCAAGGTGACGGTGAACCCTGTCCTTCGCACAGTACAATATCCTCTTCCAAGGATAGAAGACATCTTCGCCTCGCTGTCTGGAGGGAAGCGTTTTACAAAAATTGACCTAGCACAAGCATATTTGCAGATGGAGGTTGAAGAGTCCTCTAGGAAGTATCTCACGATAAACACTCACAAAGGTCTTTACCAGTATCATCGATTGGTATTCGGAGTAGCATCGGCTCCGGCGATATGGCAAAAAGCGATGGAACAAGTCCTGCAAGGGATTCCGGGGACTCAGTGTTACTTGGACGACATCCTTGTAACAGGTGAAGATGACAGTGAACACCTTAACAACCTAGAACAGGTGCTCACTAGACTACGGGAACATGGGCTGCGAGCCAACTGCCTCAAGTGCGAATTTTTTAAGAAACAGATATCGTATTGTGGCCACGTGATTGATGAAGAGGGGTTATATAAGTCCCCTGACAAAATTGAAGCGGTTGTTAAGGCCCCAGCGCCTGAAAATGTGTCGCAGCTGAGGTCATTCCTCGGGTTGGTGAATTACTATCAAAAGTTTTTGCCGAATTTGTCGACAATTCTGCACCCACTGAACGCCCTGCTACGAATGGGGGTAGCATGGAAATGGAGCGATGATTGTAAGCGTGCTTTTCAGAAGAGTAAGGACTTAATCACTTCAAAGAAAGTATTGGCTCACTACAACCCAGCACTGCCAATCAGGCTGGTGTGTGATGCGTCTCCCTACGGCATTGGGGCGGTACTGTCACATAAATTCCTTGATGGTTCGGAGAGGCCGATAGCTTTTGCGTCACGCTCGTTAACTTCTGCCGAGCGTAACTACGCCCAGATTGACAGAGAGGCCCTCAGCCTAGTGTGGGGGGGGGGGAAGAAGTTCAATCACTATCTGCACGGTCAAAAATTTACTCTACTAACCGATCATCAACCTCTTGTCTCCATTTTCAACCCTCAGAAGGGCGTACCGATAATGACAGCACAACGGCTGCAGAGATGGTCCCTTTTCCTAGGGGCACACCAATATGACATCGAGTACAAAGGAACTAAACAGCATGGAAATGCTGATGGATTGTCACGTCTACCGTTGCCGACGGTGGAAGAAGACGACCTTGCAGTGGATTCAATGGAGTTATTTCACTCGACCATAGTCGAATGTCTTCCTGTGACGAATGCAAACATAGAAAAGGAAACACGGAATGACCCGACACTATCACGGGTCTATGATTTAACGGTGAAGGGATGGCCAGCACATGGCGAACCACTGCTGCCAGCATTCTCGCTGAAAAGAGAACAGCTGTCAGTGTGCAGAGGAACCTTGATGTGTGGATCCAGAGTAGTAATTCCACCTAAGTTGACGGATAGAGTGCTCAATGAGCTTCATGAGGGTCATCTGGGTGGGGTAAAAATGAAGAGCTTAGCCAGAGCGTTTGTGGTGACCGGGAATCGATAGAGAAATCGAAGAGATGACCAAGAGCTGTGCAGGATACCAGAAGGTCCAAAACGCCCCACCACAAGCTCCTCTGCATCCATGGGAGTGGCCCTCATCTCCATGGCAAAGGGTGCACATTGATTTTGCTGGTCCCTTCATGGACTCGATGTTTTTAATTGCGGTGGATGCACATTCAAAGTGGCCAGGTGGATGCACATTCAAAGTGGCCAGAAGTAATAAAAATGTTTGGGAACTTCTGCCCTCAAGTTTGTATAAGGAAAAACGATTTTAAGTGGAGGGAGAATGCTGTAACGTTTTGCTAAAATTGAACAGATGTTCCCTCCTCTGAATACTCAGAAGTGTCGGAGTTGGTTCAGACCCTGTCATTAAATTGACCCTTTTTAGAATTTTTAAAAATCCATTGTCGGGATGTGGGTGTCGCGGGCAAGGCTGGCCTTTACTACAGTGAGCCGCCGCCTTGAACCGCTGCACTCCGTGTGGTGAAGGTACTCCCACAGTGCTGTTAAGGAGGGAGTTCCAGGATTTTGACCCAGCGACGATGAAGGATCGGCGATATATATCCATGTCGGGATGGTGTGTGACTTGGAGGGGAACTTGGAGGTGGTGGTGTTCCCATGCGCCTGCTGCCCTAGGTGGTAGAAGTCACAGGTTTGGGAGGGAAAGTGAAATGTGTGTTACAGGGAGAGAAGATAAGCATTACTGGTTGATAAATCATTCTAGAAATTGGGGGTAAAAGAGTTAATGTTTAAGGTCTGAAAGGTTAACTCTGTTTCTCTCTCCACGGATACTGCCTGGCCTGCTGAGTATTTCCAGCATTCTCTGTTGTTATTCCAGATTTCCAGCATCCGCAGTATTTTGCTATTGTATGGAAATTGGGGGAACATGTTAAGATGCTGGGTTAGGATGACCCTCCGAGATATCTGCGATCCTCTAATTCCAGCCTCTTGAGCATCCCTGATTATAGTCGCTCCACCATTGGTGGCCGTGCCTTCTGTTGCCGAGGCCCTAAGCTCTGGAATTCCCTGCCTAAACCTCTCCGCCTCCCTACCTCTCTTTCCTCCTTTTAAGATGTTCCTTAAAACCTACCTCTTTGACCAAGCTTTTGGTCATCTGTCCTAATATCTCCTTTAGTGGCTCGGTGTCAAATTTTGTTTGATAACACTCCTGTGACGCGCCTTGGGATGTTTTGCTACGTTAAAGACTATATAAATGCAGGTTGTTGGCATTTGGTTTGCAGTGAGAGTTTTAACAATTCCAGCTGTGCTGAAATTCTTCCGTCTGCTGCTAGATGGTGCTAGCGGGTTTCAAAGATATTTGATGTCTGTGCTTAGCTGTCCCTATCAGATTTCCAGATACAGGGTCTAAATCTCTGCATGGATAGTGAAAGGATGTTTCACACATTGTATCGCAACTCCCCTTTTCCACAAGGAAGGTATTGATGCTTCAATGTGGGCGGGCATGTGTTGTGATCGGTCCCAGTAGATCAAAATTATCGTTTTTTTTACGATATTAGGAAATTGCGTTGGACAGAAAATTATTTTGTACCTGAGAGTTTATCTTAAGTTGATGTTCAACAAGGTTTTGTTATTTCCTCCCCCCCAAAAAATTCACCTTTCGCCTTTTGGTTCACAAGTACTTAAACAAATAAATGACCTACAATATTCCCAAAGTTTGTGCACCTGAACAGATTTAACTTTGCCTCACCTCACGTCGCACGCTGGGGAAAGCTGCATCTCCATATCCTGAAAGAAGTGTGTGTTTACATCCTGGTTCAACAGGACATGGCTGCTCCACTCACACTGCTGCCAAGATCTGATCGTCTGACTCAGTTCTTTGTGCAGGAGCGTTATGTACTCACACTGGGGGAAAAAAAACCAGATCCGGGTTCTAACCATCAAAGTTATCACTCAGAGCACTGAATACCACACACTGGAACATAATCCTGCACTGTCTTTATATGTTATATTTGTGTTTGGATTTATAAAAACGCCCTTTTTAAAAGATTTTAAGTTAACTTTTTAAGCTCCGCAGAAGTGTTGAGAATGTGGAACTCACTACTACGTGGAGTGGTTGAGGCGAATACCATAGATGAATTTAACAAGAAGCTCAATAAGTACATGAGGGAGAAAGGAATAGAAGGATATGGTGATAAGGTGAGATGAAGTAAGGTGGGAGGAGGCTCGTGTGGCCCGGCATAGACCGGTTGGGCCGAATGGCCTGTTTCTGTGCTGTAAATTCTATGGGGGAGAAATTCGGTACCTTAGCGCCTCTCGTTATCACCTCCGGAGGGGGGGGAGGTGATAACGTGGCGCTAACAACTTAGCGGCCGGGCGCGGCGAGATGAACGAATCCCGCTAAATTGGCCGGGAGGTTTGTGGCAGTGGTAACACTCTGCGCCAAGACCCCTCACCCGGCGATCGTGGTGTCATCGCCGTGTGCATCGTCCCGGTAGCGGCCTGGATCCAAACTTAGGTTCTGCCCCCTGCAGCATCGCTGGGTGAAAACACCGACGGCTGCAGGAGGCGTTGTTCGGGAGGCCAGGAGCTTCGGGGGCACAAATCAAAGGGGATGTTGGCGCGGGTAGGAGAAAAATTTGAACCTTGCTTCAAGTGATTTTTTTTGATTGCTCCTGGGCCGCGATCGATCAGCCCGGCACTTTGCTGCAGTGCATGGGGCTGATCGAGCTGGATGGCGGCTGCCATCGGGGACCAGCTAACTGGTCCCAATGCAGCGCCTGCAGCGATGGCCCTTCCCTTTAAGGGATGGTGGGAAGGAGTCTCGGATTGCAGCCGCGCTGCACGGGACACTGTGCAGCGCTGCACCACAACCGCCCGCCTGCGTCCGTTAACGCTCCAGGAAGGAAGTGGAGCGCTTGATTTATCACTCCCCTTCCTGGAACGCAAACACCGAATTTACAAAAAGCTGGGAATCATTAGCGACTGGCACTAACTTTCCCAGCTTTCAAAAATTACCGCCCCGAATGGGGCGATATTGAACTTCTCCCCCGATGTAATTCTATGTAGAAGTAGTGGCCTGTTTATATTGGAAACTCTCCAGGTGCGGACAAGGCATAGGGGAAAGTCGGGAGAATTCCTGAGTGCCATCGTGAATTGTTCTATAGCGCTCCCCCTTTTCCTTAAGAATCCCGGGAATTCCAGAGCTTAGGGCCGAGGCAGTTGAAGGCACGGCCACTCATGATGGTGCGATGGAAATCGGGGATGCGCAAGTAGCCAGAATTGGAGGAACGCAGAGATCTCGGGGGGGGGGGGTGGGATTGTAGGGCTGGAGCAGGTTACAGAGATAGAGAGGGGTGAGGCCATGGAGGGATTTGAATACAAAGATAAGAATTTTAAAATCAAGCCATTGCCGCACCATGAGCCAATGTAGGCCAGCGAGCACAGGGGTGATGGGTGAACAGATTTTTGGATCAGCTTAAGTTAAGGCCTGAATTTCCTTGCAGTGGTTTTGTTCTAAATAAGACCGTTCCCAAACACACAGGAATCTGGAGTGTCACTTCAGAGGTTAATGCCTTAAAAAAGAACAGACCCAGAAGAATCATGTTTGAACTTTAATGTTCAAAATAAGTTTACTGCATTCAGGGACTGTTGCTGAAATTCTTTACTCCTGACACCCTTTTCAATGGTTTTAGTCTCTGGGCCTTGCCAAGCTGTTTCTTTACTTCCATTGCATTCCTTCACTAGAAGATATGGAACAGTGGGCGGGTAACTGCCTTCTATCCTCGACCCTAGAGACACATTAATGAGATGAGATGCTCAAAAGATAAAGGGAAGTGGCTACTGAAGGAGGGGGGTGCAATCTCGATTCTAAACCCCCCAAAGGAATTCTTGAAGAGGAGAGAAATTCAAGATGGGTCACAGCGTTCATAAGAACATAAGAAATAGGAGCAGGAATAGGCCACTTGGCCCCTCGAGCCTGCTCTGCCATTCAATAAGATCATGGCTGATCTTGGGCTCAAAGCCACTTCCCCACCCGCTCCCCATAACCCTTCACTCCCTTATCTTGCAAAAATCTGTCTATCTCCACCTTAAATGTATTTAATGACCCAGCTTCCACAGCGCTCTACGGCAGAGAATTCCACAGATTTATGACCCTCTCGAGAGAAGAAATTCCTCCTCATCTTAGTTCTAAAAGGGTGACCCTTTATTCTGAAACTATGCCCCCGAGTTCTAGATTTCCCCATGAGGGGAAACATCCTCTCTCTATCTACCTTGTTGAGCCCCCTCAGTATCTTTTATGTTTCGATAAGATCACCTCATTCTTCTAAATTCCAATGAGTATAGGCCCAGCCTGCTCAATGTTTTTTCATAAGTCAATCCCCTCATCTCTGGAATTAACCTAGTGAATCGTCTCTGAACTGCCTCCAATGGAAGTATATCCTTTCTTAAATAAGGAGACCATTACCATTTACTATTTAAGCTGTGTATATAGGAACAGGAGGAGGCCATTCAATCCGATCATGGCTGATCTGTATCTCAGCCCCATTACTTGAGCTGGTCAGAGAGAGCCAGCATAGCTTCGTTAAAGGGAAGTCATGTCTAGCTAATTTCAGTGAATTTTTTGAGGAGGTCATTAATAAGGTAGGCAAAGTAGTGTCTATAGATGTCTATATGGGCTTCTCGAAGGTAATTGATATGGTTCCACACAAAAGGTTATTGGCAAAAATGAGACACACAGGATTGTTCAACATGACTTCCCTTTAATTTTTCTCTCTTTTTTATTAATGACCTGAATGAAGGAATAGAAAGTTGTAATTCCACGTTTGCAGATGACACTAAATTAGGAGACAGTAAGTTGTGCAGATGGGAGCAGAAAGTTCCAAAGCGATGTAGAGAGATTACGTGAGTGGGCAGGTACAAAAAACAATCAAAAAAGCGAATGAAATGTTGGCCTTTATCTCCAGGGGGCTGGAATACAAAGGGGAGGAAGCGATGCTTCAGTTGTACGGAGCTCTGGTTAGACTCTATCTGGAGCACTGAGTTCAGTTTTGGGCACCGCACCTCCAGAAGGATATATCGGCTTGAAGGGGGTGTAATGCGGATTCATCAGAACGATACCCGAGACTAAAAGGGTTAAATTATGAAAACGGGTTGCTTAAACGTGGTTTAAATGGCAAAAGGATTTGATAGGGTAGATACAGAGAAAGTATTTCCTCTGATGGGGAAATCAAGAACAAGGGGACATAATCTTAAATTAGAGCTCGGCCATTTAGGAGGGAAATCAGGAAGCGCTCTTTCACACAAAAGGTGGTAGAAATCTGGAATTCTCTCCCCCAAAAGGCGGTGGAGCTTAAGCTTATGGAGGGTGCAGGATGGGAGGCGGCCAGGGGAGCATTGGAATAGTCAAGTCTGGAGATAACAAAAGCATGGAAGAGGGTTTCCACAGCAGATGAGCTGAGGCAGGGGTGATATTACGGAGGTGGAAGTAGGCAGTCTTGGTGATGACTAGAATAGGCTACAAGCGATATGGCACCGGATTCCAGGTACCTCTTGTAACGGGACTCTCTCGACCTTCCTGACAAGAAGTTAGATACCTTTATTTAACCATTGGTGAATGCTCGAGCATAATTTTAGTGCAGTTTTTATTCAAACAAATGCATGACATTAGTAACCCTAGAATTACTTGACAATGATCAGCGTTCTTTGTTGTTTTGGGTCAGGCTGTGTTGGCAGAGATGAGCAGCACAAGTCATTGGCCCAGAAATTCGGGTCAGGGGTTTCCCGCGGGTGCAAGCCCCCGACCTGCACTTACCTTGCGCGCCGGCCGTTGTGCTGTGGGCCCGCGTGAGATTCTGATCCGGGGCCTGCTCCAGCTGCCGGCGCGCAGTGCTTGCGTATCCCAGGGGCGCAGTTAGTTCGATGCGTCCCCTGGGATCACATGGGCCATAGAGAGCCAATCGGAGCAGGGAATGCTTCATTCATAAGTTTGACAGGAAGGGCTGTCAAACTTATAAATACTATAAGCCCCAAAACATCACTAAATCTTCAAATACATTTTTTTTAAATCACATTTTTAAAATAAACTATAAATTACATGAAATAACTAATTTAAACAATAATTAAAATTTTTGAAAAAAATAATTTTATTTTCTAATGGGGCTAAAAATAAGCTTACCTGTCTTTAAAGTATTTAAAAATAATAAACCTGTGGAAAAAATGTTTTAATTTTAATTAATTCACCACTTACCTTGTAAAAAGTAGGCATTGCGACTGCTTTTTACATGTCTAACTTCTGCAGGCTTACCCTCCCGGGAAAACCTGCAAAAAAAACCTAAGTTTGATGCGCACACGCAGCCTCTCCCGCGCACGCGTTCGACCTCTGAACTCCTTCTTTCAGGGGAACGGAAGTGCCGGTTTCCCGCACATGCGCAGTGCATGCAGGAAACCAGCACTTCCATTGGGCTTACGGGTGAGTACCCCGTGCGTACTCACCCGTGGAGACCCAAATTTCTGGGCCATTTTGTTTCCTCACTCCTCGCAAAGTTGTAAACGCGATTTGCTACTGTTTGTGTTTTGATTTAGGGACTTGCTTCGACTCTGCTTATTGTGATGTGTTGAATCCGTTCGCATGTTGTCTGCACATTCGACTCCCCAGCTATTTATAAGATGCTGATCGAAATGAAAATTGGATTCCCCACAGTGGTGAGGTAATCCCCCGCCCACTGCCACGGTTGCCATAGAGACCGCGGCTAATTGCACCTACTGCCACCTGTTACCAACACTTTGATGATGAAAGCAGACTAAAATCACCACTTCTGCCCGGATACAATATCCCACTCCCCGCCCTAGTGCGTCAATACTGAAGTTACCTTTGCCCATTGAGTAACTGAGCCATACAGGCCCTACAGGTTCATGAGTTCGCTGTTGTCAGCAGGGCCTCAACAATTTACCTCAGGATCCTTGGTGTGCGGGAGGGGGGATAATCAGGCTGTTTCCGCCTCGGCAAACTCTGGCGCCAAGTAGAGCGTGCATGGTAGTCAGGTGAGGACAGGAGTGGTTTTGGTGTGATGCCCTCCACGTCAAATAGCACGATGTATCTTACTGTCTGGGCTCGCACGTGAAGAATGACCACTTAAGATGGTGCACTGGTGCAAGAGCCTGTGGCGGCAAAATTGGGCTCGGCAGCAGCCGTTATTTGGGCGTTACGAGGCCCCTTAAAGCTCTGAAATGGCGTCCATGGTGCGCACGCACAATTCTGACGTGAAGTGCGCCGGACGCCATTTTGGTACAGCACCTAACATCCGCTGGAAGTATGCAGAGCAGGCAGATCGTGACGACACCAGTGCTGCCATTTTGGAGCTCCACGCTCCAGCCTCCGCCCCCTCTTAACTTTGCACAGCTGAGCACTCATTCAGCAGCCGGAATGACACCCCCACCAGCGCTATTTAAAGGGATCATCAACTACTTACAGGTTAGTTGCTGGTTTATTTCTTCTGGCTGTTGCTGCAATTCTATGGGGGGGAAAATTTGCTTGATTTGCGCCTCCCATTAGCGCCCTAAGAAGGCGCTAACAGGGCGCAAAGCAACTAGCGCCTGGGTGCGGCGCCGCTAACGCCTCCCGCAAAATTAAGCGGGAGGTTAGCGACGGGGGTAACAGTTAGCGCCGCGCTGCGCTACTGGCAATGACCTCATCGCTGTGCGCAGTGCCCCGCTCGCGTCCCGGCTGCGATCTTCGGTAGCGCCCCCTGACTTACCATCGGACGCTATGTCCAACAGGGTCAGGGGGGTCTACCTGCGGGCGGGGCGGCGCAAATTAAAGGTAAGGTGCCGGGCGGCCATTTCTGTTGCTGGCCGCCTACCAGCACCTGCCCGTTTTGCCGTCCCCGGCCTTCTGTGCAGCCCCCGCCCCTACCCCCCCCCCCCCCACTGTGGAGTGCCGGCTGCGCTCCCTGAGCCCGGCACTTCTCTTGAGTGCCGGGCTCTTTTGCCGGCACTCTGATCCTCGGTGGCCCAGCTGGGCCCCGGGTCGCGCTGTGCTCGGCCCCATCCCTTTAAAAAGGGGAGGAAGGCCTGCAATACCGCGGCGCGACGTGCCGCAGCGCTGTAGTGCGCGATATTCACTCGCAGCGCCCTAAGAGGGAGGCAGGGCACTTCCTGTAGTGCCCCGCCTCCCTCTTGGGGCACTACCGGTGAATTTCGGGCACGGGGGTCCCGGCGAAGTTAGCGCCCCCAAGCAGGCGCGACTCAATTTTTCCCCCTATGAGTTTTGCGTGCTTTCCATAGTTGGTTAAAGTTTCAGCAGTCTACAGCTAGGGTTCCGGCAGGTGCTGACGTACTTTATTGGTGACTTAAAGGCTTGTGCACAGACCTGTTGCTCCCAGACATGGGCGGACCAGTAGGCCTTCGTCTTGGCATTAAGCATAGCTGGGAGAATGAGCAGAGGCCACACAGAGCAGGACAAGCTGCTGGAAGAAGGAGGAGGGGGAACAGGGCTCTTAGCAGGAGGCCATATCCACCGAGGGTCTTTAGGGAGCTGATCTGTTGGAGAACAGATTGCTGGAGTGCGATGATACCCTGGAAGCCTCTTTGCACACTTGTATCCAGAGCCATGATGACATCAGTCTGAGCTTCCACTGCAGCACTCGGACGTTGTGTGGCTGCTGCTTGTGCTGCAATGGAAGCTGAGACAACGGCCATCAGATGCTGCATGATGGTTGGGTCCACAAGTGCTCTAATGGATCTGCCCACCCCTCCCATGCTGGAAAGGATGGGCTTCAAGTTCTATGCAAAGCCCTGTGCCAGGTTGGTGCTGGACGCCTCCAGGCTCCTTGACATTGAGCTTAGGCTTTCTGACAGCGTCTCTAGTGCACCATCAGCCTTCTCCTGTAGACTGGCCCATCGAAGTCATCATCGGACTCCTCTGCAGCAGAACCAGTGTGTGACCTCGCACTCCGGCGAGCTGGCACCTGGGCTATCCTTTCCCCCTGCCCTGGCTGCACGCACTTGTGCCCGGTGTCTCACCACGTGCAGACCCGCCTCCATGCTATCCTGTAAATTTTGCGCAGTGTCAGTATCTGAGCTGGTGAGTGTGAAATCGAGTGATGGTGTGTCTTCATCTTCACCGTCTTCTTTCACTCTTCCACTGCCTGGGCAGGTTGCAGTTCTTGGGTATGAGAAAGGAGAAGGGTAGGATGGTGGTGAGGGGAGAAAGTTAAAAGTGCGTGCTTACACCGTCAGCAACTTCTCTGTCAGAAGAGATTGTGGGATGAGGGAGAAGTGGGATAAGAGAGGGGGGATTAGGTATAAGGATACTGTCATCTTCAATGGCTTGAGCCCCGCTGTTGGCCACAGCCTCAGCAATGGCCCTTCCCATAATGGCCAGCACCATCTCCTCCATGGGGGTTAGGACATGCAGGCGCACCTCTCCCCCTCCGGTTAGCCCCTGCTGCATCCGGTTGTGCGCCACCTTCTCCTGCAACAGAGAGGGATGTGTGTCAGTGAGTGTGGTGCAATCTGTGTGGGTGATGTGGCTGTCATGGTTGAATAGCTGGCAGTGTGTGCAAGGTGTGAGATGGTGTGAGGCTTGCGGCAGTGCTACGTGTGTGAGGGCGAGGTGAAGTTATGAATGTTAGGTACGAGTCCTGATTGATAGAGATTGTTGGTAGGTGAGTGATGGGGGTGTGGGGCATTGAGCAGTGTGCGAGGCTGGTGGTGCAGTTGGTGGGATATGGCATTTGAAGATGCATTCACTGACCTTGACCACTCGTGTGAGGTTATTGAACTTCCTCCTGCACTGCATCCATGTTCTTGGAGCTATGCTCCTGGCATTGAGCTCCCCCGCTATCTCTACCACTGCCTTCTGAGCAAGTGTCTGGAAGGCCTCCGGCCCCCCTGAGGGTACAGGACATCTCTCCTCCATTCCACCTTTTCCACCAAGACCTCCAGTGCAGTGTCCGAAAACCTTGGTGCCCGCTCTCTCTGATGGTCAGTCACTGTTGAGTGTTGCACAGCACATTATTCCCAATGATCTCAGCACCTCCAGCAGCCACAATGCCTCTTCCCTTTAAGAGGTGCAGGCTAGCTTTAAGTATTGCTAGGAAGTAACCACATTGGGACCCCTGCTGATGCGTGCAGCTGATGAACAGTGTGGTTAGCACTAGCTGCAGACAGAAATCCTGATAATAAGCAGGCAGCACAAATTAGGCATTCCATTGAACGGGCGCGGATTAATAGCGCATCGCGATCCCCGCTCCTGTTTTCGGGGGCTAACCAATTTAACCCCCTGTGCCTCTGGGGAAGGGGGGAAGCAAGAAAGGGCTGAAAAATGGAATTTCAAGTAAAAAATGATCTCAGATCTGTATGGGTTAAATCAAACTACTGAGGCCCTCTTAAACAACAAGTCGCATTTATAGAAACGTTTAATGTAGAAAAATGTCCCAAGGCAATTCACATGAGAGGAATCAGGCAAAAAAATAGATGCCGAGCCAAAGCAGGAGACATTAGGAGGTGTGACCAAAACCTGAGCGATAGGTAGGTTTTAAGGAGGGTCTTAAAGGAGGACAGAGAGGTGCAGAGACAGGAATTAGGGAGGGAATCCCAGAGTTTAGAGCCTAGATTGCTGAAGGCACGGCCGCCAATGGTGAGGTGAAGGGAGGGGAGATGAACAAGAGGTCAGAGTCGGAGGAACAAAGATCGCGGAGGGTTGTAGGGCTGGAGGATGTCACAGAGATGGGGAGGGGCGAGGCCATAAATGGATTTCAACATGAGGATGAGAATTTTAAAATCGAGGCGTTGGACGACCAGGAGCTAATATCAATCAACAAGGACAGGGGTGATGGGAGAACGGGACTTGGTGCGAGTTATGATACGGGCAGCGGCATTTTGGAAGTTTATCGAGGGTGCAAGATGGGAGGCCGGCCAGGAGAGGATTGGAATAGTCGAGTCTGGTGATGACAAAGACATGAATCAGAGTTTCTGCAGCAGATGGACTGAGGCAGAAATAGAGTCGGGTGATGTTACGGAGATGGAAGTAGGCGGTCTTGGTGATGGAGCGGATGTGGGGTCGGAAGCTCAGCTAAGGTTGCGAACAGTCTGATTCAGCTGGAGATATGGCCAGGGTGGGGAATAGAATCGGTGGCGAGGGTGCGGAGTTTGCGGCAGGGGCTGAAGATGATAGCGTTGATTTTTGCAATGTTTAACTGGTGGAAATTGTGAATTATCCAGGACTGGATGTTGGAGAAAAAGAGGCAATGGAGGGGTCAATAGAGGAGATTCTCTGGTTATGACTAGATGGGTAAGAATGGAACCAGGCGAGGGCAGTCCATCGAGCTGGACAATGGAGGAGAGGCATTGGAGGAGGATGGAATATAGGAACAGGAGTGGCCATTTAGCCCCTCGAGCCTATTCTGCCATTCAATGAGATCATGGCTGATCTGTGACCTAACTCCAAATTCCTTTGCCCCATATCCCTTAATACCATTGGTTAACAATAATCTATCAATCTCAGATTTAAAATTAACAATTGATCTAGCATCAATTGCCATTTGTGGAAGAGAGTTCCAAACTTTTACCACCCTTTGTGTGTAGAAGTGTTTCCTAACTTCACTCCTGAAAGGTCTGGCTCTAATTTTTAGACTATGCCCCCGAGTCCTAGAATCCCCAACCAGCGGAAATAGTTTCTCTCTATCTACCCTGTCAGTTCCCCTTAATAGCTTGAAAACTTCGATCAAATCTTAACCTCCTAAAGTCCAGGAAATACAATCCTAGTTTGTGTAATCTCTCCTCATAATTTAGCCCTTGGCATCTAGGTATCATTCTGGTAAATCTACACTGCACGCCCTCCAAGGCCAATATATCCTTCCTACAGTGTGGTGCCCAGAACTGCTCACAGTATTCCAGGTGTGGTCTAACCAGGGCTTTGTATAGCTGCAGCATAACTTCTACCCCCTTGTATTCTAGTCCTCCAGATATAGAGGCCAACATTCCATTAGCCTTTTTGATTATTTTCTGTACCTGTTCATGACATTTTAATGATCTATGTACCTGGACTCCCCAAGTCTCTTTGGACCTCCACTGTTTCTAGCTTTTCATCATTTAGAAAGTACCCTGTTCTATCCTTTTTAGATCCAAATTGGATGACCTCACACTTGCCTGCATTGAAATCCATTTGCCACAGTTTTGCCCATTCACTTAATCTATTAATATCTCTTTGTAATCTGATACTTTCATCTACACTGTTTACAGTGCCACCTATCTTTGTGTCATCAGTAAACTTGGATATGTGGCTTTCTATCCCATCATGTAAGTCGTTAATAAATATGGTGAATATGAGGCCCCAACACAGATCCCTGCGGGACACCACTAGTCACATCCTGCCAATTAGAGTACCTGCCCATTATCCCTACTCTCTGTCTCCTGCCGCTCAGCCAATTTCCTAACCAGGTCAATAATTTGCCTTCAATTCCATGGGCTTCTACTTTAGCTAACAGACTCTTATGTGGGACTTTATCAAATGCCTTCTGGAAGTTCATATAAATAACATCCATAGACATTCCCCTGTCCACTACTTTACTCACTTTAGATGGTGTGTTCCACTGTGCCAAAGGCTGCAGACAAGTTGAGAAGGATGACGAAGGATTGTGTACCATGGTCACAGTCATATAGGATGTCATTTGTTACATTGGTTAGGGTCATTTCAGTGTTGTGGCAGGGGCAGAAATCTAATTGGAGGGGTTCACACATGAAGTTGTGGAAGAGAACTGGGAGGTGACATGTACAAGGACGATGGAGAAGAAAGGGAGATTAGAGGGTAGTTTGCAAGGACAGAGTGGTCGAAAGAGGGATTTTGAGGGTGATGTTGGTTTACAATTTCAGCCAACATGGGGACCAGGAAGGCAGGTTGGGTGGTTAGCAGTTTAGAGGAAATGGGGTCAAGGGAGCAGAAAGAATGTCTCATGATCAAGATGAGTTCAGAGAGTGCGTGAGGGGAGACAGGAAAGAAACTAGGGGAAGATGTGGGCTCAGGGTTAGGGTAGGGGAACCTTGGGAGAGGTTTGGTTTGGTGGGCTGGGGAAGGGAGGGAAGCGGAAGAGGCAGCGGAACAGTAGGTCTCAATCTTAGTGACAGAGAAGTCCATGAGCTCCTTGCACTTGTTGGAGGTGAGGGTGGAAGGGGCAGGGAGAAGGGTTTAAGGAGATGATTGGTAATGGAGAAAAGAAGTCTGGGGTTATCATTGCCTTCCAGGATGATCCTGGAGTAATGAGCAGTTTTGGCAGAGGATAGTGAGGCCTGGTGGTGCTTGATGTGGTCCAAACCGGTCTGGTAATGGATGACAAAACTCGTTGTGTGCCAGATATGCTCAAGTCTATGGCCTTTGGACATACCGAAGGAAACAACAGAGTAAAAGTTTTGCTGGAGACAAGGCCATCAGAGGTGGAAATGAGAGAGTGGGTGAGCAGATACACAGCTGCAGAAGAATTGTAGCAAACAGAGGAGCAAAGGCTGGATCGTCGGGAGTTTGAAAGTGCAGTTGTAAGTGACTTGGAGCAAGAAATGGGGTTTGAAGGGGATGTGGGAGGAGAGGGATTTAAGAGGGCTGGCGATTGTCTTAAATTCTCAGTAATTAAATGTAAACAACATCCTCTGCCACTTTCCTGGTCGATGAATAATAAAATACATATTAAAAGCAGTGGTCTGTAACCTTGAAAGGCGTTCCAAACTCATTTGTCCACTGTTAAGGGTCATATAAATTCCTGTAGAACATCAGATCGGATTTTAAAAGAAACTTTAACTGGGAGGTTTTTGACAATTGTAAGCTTTGCTCATTTTGAAAAGCAGCTTAAATAGACAAGAGAACAGACTGCTGTCTCCTGTAGCAGGATGTTTCTTTCCTCGATACCAGTGCATATATTATATAGCAACCGGTAATGAGCTGTATATTTACCTCTGTTAGTGCCAAAAGTGAAAGCTCTTGTCCATATGTATAGGTTGTAATGCATGTTGCTCGTATTCAGTCAGGTGGAAATATGTCAGTAAAATTATGCACATGCCTAAGTGTTTTCATTGTGGACACACTGCCCTGAATTACAGGAAATCTTTCCCGCAGACAGACTGGGAGTGCCCTGCTACGTTTCTGACCTTGAGTAACACTAAAGTGAAGTTTTGTTTCTCTGCTCTGACGCTGAAGTGTGTGTCAGGCTCACCCTGGCCTCCCCTTCTATATTGCTGTCTGATTAGTTTCGGTTTATATCTAAACACTGTTGCGCTCACAGAGGGGTGCTAGTGCTGGGGGCTCGTGATGCTTTTTACATCCAGTGTCAGCATTGAGCACCACTGGGTTAGGTCCAGCACTGGACAGATGGAGAACTAAAAGGCCCCTTTGTGCAGCCCTAACAAAACATTCTAAACTCAGTCGAGCACCTCCTACTTGTACAGAGTTTCATTTTCCATTTCCTGGAGGAGATATCCTCATGGCCTCTCCAGGCAAGCTTTGTACGGAATAATGGGCAATTGTGGGTTAACCCTCACTAGGAATTGGGTCAATACTGTCCCAATCTAATACAGTTAGGATTCTGGCCGCCAACATCAACAACAACAAAAACAACAACAACTTGCATTTATATAGCACCTTTAACATAGTAAAACGTCCCAAGGTGCTTCACAGGGGCATAATCAAACACAATTTGACACCAGCAACTTAAGAAAATATTAGGCCAGGTCACCAAAACTTGATCAAAGAAGCAGGTTTTAAGGAGCGTCTTAGAGGAGAGAGGCGGAGAGGTGGTCCCAGCAGTTCGGGCTGGATTCAAATCAAGAGATCAAACATCACTCTGCCACTGACTCCCCTATAGCACTCTTTTTGAATTTCTTCCTTTTTAATGTTTTGTCTTTATACAGTAAGAGGTTTCCATAAGAAATAGGAGCAGGAGTAGGCCATTCGGCCCCTCGAGCCTGCTCCGCCATTCAAGAAGACCATGGCTGATCTTCAACCTCAACTCCACTTTCCTGCACTATCCCCATATCCCTTGATTCCCTTAATATCCAAAAATCTATCGATCTGTCTTAAATATACTCAACGACTGAGCCTCCACAGCCCTCTGGGGTAGAGAATTCCAAAGATTCACCACCCTCT
Source organism: Somniosus microcephalus (assembly GCF_052327205.1). NCBI lineage: Eukaryota > Metazoa > Chordata > Chondrichthyes > Squaliformes > Somniosidae > Somniosus > Somniosus microcephalus. Next base: position 175,997,089 of record NC_140989.1, on the reverse strand, counting down.
GAGTGAAGACATTTCTCCTCATCTCAGTCCCAAATGGCCAACCCCTTATTCTGGGACTGTGACCCTGTGTTCTAGACCCCCCAGCCAGGGGAAACATCCTCCCTGCATCCACCCTGTCGAGCCCTGTAAGAATTTTGTATGTTTCAATGAGATTATCACCCATTCCTCTAAATTCCAGAGAATATAAGTCTAGTCTCCTCAATCTCTCCTCATAGGACAAGCCCCCCATCCCAGGAATCAGTCTGGAGAACCTTCGTTGCACTTCCTAAGATAAGCTAAGTGAGTGGGCAAAAGCATGGCAAATTGAATATAATGTGCAGAAATGTGAAGTTATCCACATTGGTAAGAAAAATAGAAAAGCAGAGTATTTTTTATTGGTGAGAGATTGAAAAATTTGGTGTTCAGAGGGACCTGGGTGTCCTTGTACATGAATCACTGAAAGTTAACATGCAGGTACAGCAAGCAATTAGGAAAGCAAATAGTATGTTGGCCTTTATTACAAAAGGATTGGAGTATAAGAGTAAAGACGTCTTGCTGCAATTATATAGGGCCCTGGTAAGACCACACTTGGAGTATTGTGTACAGTTTTGGTCTCCTTACCTAAGGAGATACACTTGCCATAGAGGGAGCGCAACAAAGGTTCACCAGACTGATTCCAGAGATGGGGAGATTGTACTATGAGGAGAGATTGAGTAGACTAGGTCTATATTCCCATGAGTTTAGAAGAATGAGAGGTGATCTCTGTTGAGTCTGTGTTTTCAAATGTAGTTATGCTGAATAACAGGACACAGACTACAGAAGTAAGTAAACAGGTCTTTAGTGATTGAGGGTCAGGGCTGAACTGGGATACACTTTGCTCCGCAGGGTTTATATACCGGTGTGGTCACCACCGGTACTACAATGTACAGGAGCCATCAAAAAGTAGTCCATCACCTTAAGGTATCCTCTTAAGGTGGTACAGGTTACATACACTACAATTCCTCCCCTTTTAGCTTAACAGTGTACACCCCAAATTAAACATTACATGGATAACATATATACAATTTTCACACAAAACTGTTCAAAGATTCAGTCTCTGAGGAGGCCTCCTGATCCGGGCCAGATAACGCCTTTCAGGGGTCTCTGGTTCCCGTTGCTGGGATGACTCATCCATTTGATCTCCTATGGATTGAACATCATCATGTACGTTCGAGTCTGAGGTAGATGCTACAGGCTCAATAAATTCTTCAACTGGTGTCTCTGCCGTAGACATGGGGTCGACCCTTGTTCTCGATTCCACAAGTTGGTCAGCATGACGTCGTATTACGTTCTCTCCAACGTCTACCGTGTACATCAAGGGTCCTTGTCGGGCACGAATTGTTCCGGATTGCCATTTATCATCCCTATTGTAGTGTATGTGCCTTTAAGCGCCCCAGGTGTGCTGTAATGCCGGTAATTGCCACTCGGGCTATATAAGCCTGTATATTGTGTATATCCGTTAGAACCCCCCCAGACTTTGCTTAGTAAACACCTATGAACCAACTCCTGTCTTCAGTGTCTTTATCAACACACGGACACTACAGTGGCGATGAAGTGGAAACGGACTTACCTGCAATTCGGCAGCACCTCAAGGACATCGATTCCTCGGGCGTCCAGAAGACTCAAGAAAGTGAGAGAAGCTGTGGTTTCACCAGCTGGCCAAGCTGGTGGCAGGTACTGCGTTAATCCTTCCTGGGCGTCAGGCTGGGGCTCCAGTGGCTGGCTCTACAGCTGAGACAGGCAGCGAAATCGGAGGCAAGCAATAACGGACTGGGAGGGAACACTCGGGAGACGGCCGGCGCGGTAAGCAGGTCAGCGTTCAGACCTGGAGAGAAAGTCCGGCGGGACCGAGTCTGCAACTGTAAATAAATAAATAATAAAAAAATAAAAAAAGAACGGAAACCGCGGGAAACAGCGTTGTCATCGGCAGCAGCGGCGGGAAAGCGCGGGAAGCGCCATATCTTTGCTGCAGAAGAGAAAGAAAAGCGCGGGAAGCGCCATATCTTTTCTGAAATGCCTAAATCTGGCAATATTGATGCTTTTGATAGCGAAATAGAGGATTGGACCACATATGTGGAAAGAGTAGAGGTATATTGCACTGCAAAGGGAATAGAAGATGAAAAAAAAGCTTCAGTACTGCTGAACCTAATGGGCGCAAAGGCATACGGGCTGTTACGAAATTTAATCACTCCAGCCAAACCAAAGGACAAGAATTTTAAAGAAATTGTTGATACCCTGCAGGAGCACTTAAACCCAACACCGCTGCTGATAGCGGAACGATTCAAATTCTTCAAGAGAAATCAACACAAGAATGAAAGTAACGCTGATTACCTAACCGAATTAAGAAAGCTATCAAAGTACTGCCAATTCGGGGCAGGACTATCAGATTATCTTCGGGTCTCTTAAGTGAAGGCACACAAAAAAGGCTGCTTTCTGAAAAAGATTTAACATTGGACAAAGCTTTCAGTATGGCTGTATCATACGAAGCAGCAGCAAGAGGAGCTGCAGAGATACAACAAAAGACACAGGACTTCAGCACCCATGAAATGACACAGGGTTTCGAAAGATGTTATCGCTGCGGCAGATCCACCCATAACCAGAGGGACTGCTGGTTCAAGGACAAAGCATGCAGGCAATGCGGGAAGATTGGACACATTGCACGGGTATGCCGATCTGGACAAAATAAATCCACAGACAGAAAAAAAAATCAATAAAGGAAAGTACAGGAAGGTACAAATGATGACGGACAGTAGCTCCGAAGACCAGAAGAGCGATAGCGACTCCGAAAACAAGAGACTAAGCTGTCTCAAATTACATAATGTACTTGCCAAAGATGATTACCAAACCATTTGGGTTACCCTCACAATAGCAGGGTCCCCAGTTAAAATGGAGCTAGATACAGGATCAGCTCTAACCGTAATAAATCGACGGGATTATGAGAGGCTATTTTCACATATACCTCTAAAAGACACATCCATTATCTTAAAAACATATACGGGGCAGAAAGTATACCCCAAAGGAAAAATAAGGGTGCCTGTTGTATACAACGGCAAAGAAATACAAAAGTTGTATTAATACATTCTACAAGATGGTGGTCCACCGTTGTTGGGACGTGAATGGATCAGAAAGATACGTTTAGAGTCATAGAGTCATAGAGTTATACAGCACGGATAGAGGCTCTTCGGCCCATCGTGTCCGCGCCGGCCATCACGCCCTGTCTAATCTAATCCCATATTCCAGCATTTGGTCCGTAGCCTTGTATGCTATGGCATTTCAAGTGCTCATCCAAATGCGTCTTGAATGTTGTGAGGGTTCCAGCCGCCACAACCCTTTCGGGCAGTGAGTTCCAGACTCCAACCACCCTCTGGGTGAAAATGTTCTTTCTCAAATCCCCTCTAAACCTCCCGCCCTTTACCTTGAATCTATGCCCCCTAGTTATTGACCCTTCTACTAAGGGAAAAAGCTCCTTAGTATCCATCCTATCTATGCCCCTCATAATTTTGTACACCTCAATCATGTCCCCCCTCAGCCTCCTCTGCTCCAAGGAAAACAAACCCAATCTGCCCAGTCTCTCTTCATAGCTGAAGCGTTCCAGCCCTGGTAGCATCCTGGTGAATCTCCTCTGCACCCTCTCCAAAGCTATCACATCCTTCCTGTAGTGTGGCGACCAGAACTGCACACAGTATTCCAGCTGTGGCCTAACCAGTGTTTTATACAGCTCCATCATAAACTCCTTGCTCTTATATTCTATGCCTCGGCTAATGAAGGCAAGTATCCCATATGCCTTTTTTACCACCTTATCCACCTGTTCCGCCGCCTTCAGGGATCTGTGTACTTGCACACCCGGATCCCTCTGACCCTCCGTCTTGCCTAGGGTCTTACCATTCATTGTGTATTCCCTTGCCTTGTTAGTCCCCCCAAAGTGCATCGCCTCGCACTTTTCCGGGTTAAATTCCATTTGCCACTGTTCCGCCCATCTGACCAACCCATCGATATCGTCCTGCAGACTGAGACTACCCTCCTCGCTATTTACCACCCTACCAATTTTTGTATCATCCGCGAACTTACTGATCATACCTTTTACATTCATATCCAAGTCATTAATATAGACCACAAACAGCAAGGGACCCAGCACCGATCCCTGTGGTACCCCACTGGCACTCCATTCAGGCACTGACAGTGACCAGTAAGAAAAAAAACAATGCTGATATCATACCTGAACGATTAAAAGACATCTTGGCCAACGCCAAAGAAGTGTTTCAAGAGAAACTAGGAACCTTGAAAGGCATCACCGCCTCAATAAAAGTGGAAGATGCAGCAATTCCCAAATTTTTTAAGGCAAGACCGGTGCCATACGCAATTCGTCCAGCAGTTGAGGCAGAGCTGGAGAATTTGGAAAAGGCAGGCGTATTATCCAAAATAGATTGGAGCGAGTGGGCAACACCCATCGTTCCAGTCATGAAAAAAGCATTGAATAATGATAAACCTGAAAAACAGAGAAAAATTCGCATCTGTGGAGACTTCAAGGTGACTGTAAACCCGGTCCTTCACACAGTACAGTATCCTCTTCCAAGGATAGAAGATATTTTCACCTCACTATCCGGAGGGAAACGTTTCACCAAAATTGACTTGGCACAGGCATATCTACAGATGGAGGTTGAGGAGGCCTCTAAAAAGTATCTCACGATAAACACACACAAAGGCCTGTACCAGTACAATCGACTGGTTTTTGGAGTAGCATCAGCTCCAGCTATCTGGCAAAGAGCTATGGAGCAAGTCCTGCAAGGGATTCCAGGGACTCAATGCTACCTAGACGACACCCTTGTAACAGGAGAAAATGACAACGAGCACCTTGCCAATTTGGAGCAGGTGCTCACTAGGCTGAAAGAACGAGGCCTACGAGCAAATCGCCCCAAGTGCGAATTTTTCCAAAATCAGATATATTGTGGCCACATAATTAATAATAATGGAATGAAGACTGTAAACGTGCCTTCCATAAATGCAAAGACTTAATCACATCCGAAGAAGTTTTGGCTCATTACAACCCATCACTGCCAATCAGACTGGCGTGCGATGCATCCCCTTACGGCATAGGAGCAGTATTATCCCATAAATTCCCTGATGGCTCAGAACGGCCGATAGCTTTTGCTCATTGAACTCAGCTGAGCGTAACTATGCCCAAATCAACAGGGAAGCACTCAGCCTGGTATGGGGAGTGAAGAAATTCAACCATTACCTACACGGACAAAAATTTACCTTGTTAACTGACCATCAACCCCTCATCTCCATATTCAACCCTAAAAAGGGTGTTCCCATTATGACAGCGCAAAGGCTACAGAGGTGGTCCCTTTTTCTAGGGGCACACCAATACAACATAGAATACAAAGGATCAAAACAGCATGGGAATGCTGACGGTTTATCGCGCCTACCATTGCCAACGGTAGAAGAGGCACCTACAGTAGACCCAGTAGAGATGTTCCACTCTACCATAGTGGAATGTCTACCAGTAACAAATTCTGCCATTGAAAGGGAGATGAGAAATGACCCGACTCTCTCACGGGTCTACGATTTAACAGTGAAGGGATGGCCAGCACATGGCGAACCACTGTTGCCAGCATTCTCGCAAAGAAGAGAACAGCTGTCAGTGTGCCGAGGAACCTTGATGTGTGGATCCAGAGTGGTGATTCCACCCAAACTCCAGGATAAAGTGCTAAAGGAGCTTCACGAGGGGCATCTGGGTGGAGTGAAAATAAAGAACCTAGCTAGGGCGTTTGTATGGTGGCCAGGTATCAATGGAGACATCGAAGAAATGACCAAGAGCTGCCTAGGATGCCAGAAGGTCCAAAATGCTCCACCACAAGCCCCTCTACATCCATGGGAGTGGCCCTCATCTCCCTGGCAAAGGGTGCACATCGACTTTGCTGGTCCATTTATGCACTCAATGTTCTTAATCGCGGTTGATGCACACTCCAAGTGGCCGGAGGTAATAAAGATGTCCTCCACCACCACGGAAAAAACCATCACAGTATTAAGGACCATATTTGCCAGGAATGGGCTGCCGGAACAGATATGTTCTGATAATGGACCGCAATTTGTCTCCGAAGAAATCAGAAAGTTCTTAAAAAACAATGGGGTTAAGCACTACACGTACGCCCCATACCATCCCGCCACCAATGGGTTGGCTGAAAGGTTTGTCCAGACCTTCAAGAAGGCCATATTGGCCATGGGTAATGAAGACATAAAACTTCAGCACAAGGTGGATAACTTCTTATTCGCATACAGGAATGTAACACATATGGTTACCAACCAAACTCCTGCCATGATGTTCTTCAATAGAAACATAAGAACATAGGAGCAGGAGTAGGCCAATCGGCCCCTCGAGCCTGCTCCGCCATTTAATAAGATCATGGCTGATCGGATCCTAACCGCCAATCCACTATCACAGAACCATCTCCTGAATCTAACAGAATTAGACACACGAAATAGGAGCAGGATCAGGCTACACGGCCCCTGGGCCCGCTCCGCTACCCACAGGGCCATGACCGATCCGAACCTAGACTCATGTCCAAATTCCTGCCCGCTCCCCGTAACCTTTAATTCCCTTTACTTCTAGGAAACTGTCTATTTCTGTTTTAAATTTATGTAATGATGTAGCTTCTACAGCTTTTTGGGGCAGCATATTCCATGGACCTACCACCCTCTGAGTGAAGTAGTTCCTCCTCATCTCAGTTTTGAAAGAGCAGCCCCTTATTCTAAGACTATGCCCCCTAGTTCTAGTTTCACCCATCATCGGGAACATCTTCCCCGCATCCACCCGATCCAACCCCTTCACAATCTTATATGTTTCAATAAGATCGCCTCTCATTCTTCTAAACTCCAATGAGTAGAGTCCCAATCTACTCAACCTCTCCTCATATGTCCATCCCCTCATCCCCGGGATTAACCGAGTGAACCTTCTTTGTACTGACTCGAGAGCAAGTATGTCCTTTCTTAAGTATGGACACCAAAACTGTACGCAGTATTCCAGGTGCGTTCTCAACAATACCTTGTACAACTGAAGCAACACCTCCCTATTTTTATATTCTATCCCCCTAGCAATGAAAGCCAACATTCCATTGGCCTTCTTAATCACTTGCTGCACCTGCATAATAACCTTTTGAGTTTCGTGCACCAGGACCCCCAGATCCCTTTGTACTTCAGTACTTTCCAGTTTCTTGCCATTAAGATAATAACTTGCTCTACGATTTTTCCTGCCAAAGTGCATAACCTCACACTTTCCAGTATTGTATTCCATCTGCCAAATCTCTGCCCACCTACTTAGCCTGTCGATGTCCCCTTGCAGGTTTTTTATGTCCTCCTCACTCACTACTTTCCCTCCCATCTTAGTATCATCTGCAAACTTTGATATGTTACACTTGGTCCCCTCCTCCAAATCGTTAATATAGATTGTAAAGAGTTGGGGACCCAGCACTGACCCCTGCGGAACACCACTAGTTACTGATTGCCAGTCTGAGAATGAACCATTTATCCCAACCCTCTGCCTTCTGTTAGATAGCCAATCCTCTATCCATGCCAGAATATTACCCCCAATCCCGTGATTTTTTATCTTAAGCAATAATCTTCTGTGTGGCACCTTGTCAAATGCCTTTTGGAAGTCTAAATACACTACGTCCACTGGTTCCCCTTTATCCACCCTATATGTTACTTCCTCAAAGAACTCCAGCAAATTTGTCAAACATGACTTCCCCTTCATAAAACCATGCTGACTTTGTCCTATTAAATTATGATTATCCAAATGTCCTGTTACTGTCTCCTTAATAATGGACTCCAAAATTTTACCTACCACAGATGTTAGGCTAACCGGTCTATAGTTTCCAGCCTTCTGTCTACTGCCCTTTTTAAATAAAGGTGTTACATTAGCAGTTTTCCAGTCTGCCGGGACCTTTGCCGAGTCCAGGGAGTTTGGGAAAATTATTACGAATGCATCCACAATCCCTACCGCCACTTCCCTCAAGACCCTAGGATGTAAGCCATCAGGTCCAGGTGATTTATCCGCCTTGAGTCCCATTATTTTACCGAGTACCACTTCCTTAGTGATTTTGATCGTGTTTAGCTCCTCCCCCCCTTTAGCCCCCTGTTTGTCCAGTGTTGGGATATTCTTAGTGTCTTCTACTGTAAAGACTGATACAAAATATTCATTGTGTTTTTGCCATCTCCATATTTCCCACCATTAATTTCCCGGTCTCATCCTCTAAGGGACCAACATTTACTTTAGCCACCCTTTTTCTTTTTATATAACTATAAAAACTCTTACTATCTGTTTTTATATTTTTTGCTAATTTACTTTCATAATCTATCTTCCCTTTCTTAATCAATCTTTTTGTTATTTTTTGCTGTCTTTTAAAGTTTTCCCAATCCTCTATGCTCCCACTAGATTTGGCTGCCTTATATGCCCTTGTTTTTAGTCGAATACTATCCTTAATTTCTTTACATAACCACGGATGGCTGTCTTTTCTTTTACACCCTTTTCTTCTCAGTGGAATATATATTTTTTGGAAGTTGTAAAATAACTCCTTAAATGTACACCACTGATCATGTATCGTCTTACCCTTTAATCTATTTTCCCAATCCACTCTACTCAATTCTGCTCTCATACCTTCATAGTCTCCTTTATTCAAGCTTAGCACGCTTGTTTGAGATCCAACCTTCTCACCCTCTAATTGAATATGGAATTCAACCATGTTATGGTCACTCATTCCAAGGGGATCCTTTACTAGGACATTTTAAATTAATCCTGTCTCGTTACACAGGACCAGATCTAAGGTTGCTTGCCCCCTGGTCGGTTCAGTTACATACTGCTCAAGAAACACATCCCTAATACACTCAATGAACTCATCCTCAAGGCAGCCCTGCCCAATTTGATTTGTCCAATTAATATGATAGTTAAAATCCCCCATAATTATAGATGTTCCCTTATTACAAGCCTCAACTATTTCCTAATTGATACTCCGTCCAACAGAGTTGCCACTGTTCGGAGGCCTATAGACTACGCCCACTAGTGTTTTTTTCCCCTTGTTATTGCTTACCTCCACCCAAACTGTTTCATTATCCTGATCTTTTGACCCAATATCATTTCTCTGTATTACAGTGATTCCTTCCTTTATTAACATAGCCACCCCACCTCCCCTTCCTTCCTGCCTGTCCTTCCTGATCGTTAAATAACCTGGTATGTTTAATTCCCAGGCATTGTCACCCTGCAGCCATGTTTCTGTAATGGCCACAAGATCATACCCATATGTAGTTATTTGTGCCATTAAGTCGTCTATTTTGTTACGAATGCTACGTGCATTCAGATAGAGAACTTTCACAGATGTTTTGTGACACTTAGTTCCTGCTTTTGCCCTTTTTATTACTTTACCTTTTACTCCATACCTTCTGCCCCTTCCTGACATGCTCTGGTTTTCAATTTCCCCACTGCTACCTAAGTCTATGACCTTCTCTGTTGTCATTTTTATTATTTGCTCTCTAGGAACCTCCCCCCGACTAGTTAGTTTAAAGCCCTCTCTACAGCCCTAGTTATATGATCCGCCAGGACTCTAGTCCCAGCACTGGCCAAGTGAATCCCGTCCCAACGGAACAGCTCCCTCCTGCCCCAGTACTGGTGCCAGTGTCCCAGGAAGCAAAACCCATTTCTCCCACACCAGTCTTTGAGCCACGCATTTCACTCTCTAATTTTATTTGTCCTAGCCAAATTCGCTCGTGGCTCAGGTAAACTTAGAAACATAGAAGATAGGAGCAGGATTAGGCCATTCGGCCCTTCGGCCATTCAACGAGATCATGGCTGATCATCCAAACCCTAGCACCCGGTCCCTACACCGACAGCCATCGCACCCAAGCCCTATCCCCGTAACCCCGTAACCAATCCCCCCTAACACTAAGGGTCAATTTTTTTTTGTTTTTCTGAATTTTTTTTTAAATCATGGCCAATCAACCTAGCCCGCACATCTTTGGACTGTGGGAGGAAACCGGAGCACCCGGAGGAAACCCACGCAAACACGGGGAGAATTTGCAAACTCCACACAGACAGTCACCCGAGGCTGGATTTGAACCCGGGTCCCTGGCGCTGTGAGGCAACAGTGCTAACCACTATGCCACCATGCTGCCCATAAATCCAGAGATTATTACCCTTGTGGTTCTGCTTTTTAATTTGGCCCCTAGCTGCTCAAACAACCTCAGCAGAACCTCCTTGTCCTATCTATGTCGTTGGCACCAACATGGACCACGACAACTGGATCCTCCCCCTCACACTCCAAGTTTCTCTCCAGTCCAGAGGAGATGTCCTTAACCCTGGCACCGGGCAGGCAACACAGCCTTCGGGACTCTCGCTCTTGGCTGCAAAGAACTCTATCTATCCCCCTAACGATACTATCCCCTACCACTACAACATTTCTTTTAACTCCCCCCACTTGAATGGCCCCCTGCTCCACGGTGCTGCTGCCAGGTTGCTCATCCTCCCTGCAGTCCCTGCTCCTGTCCCCACAGGGAGTAAGAGCCTCGAACCTGTTGGACAAGTGCAAGGGCTGCGGCTCCTCCAACACAACCTCCTGGATCCCCGTACCTGCCTCACTTCTAGTCACACCATCCTGACCCTGGCCACGGACTACATCTGAATTAATTAATCTAATTGGTGTGACTACCTCGTGATACACAGAGTCCAGGTAACTCTCCCCCTCCCTGATGTGTCTCAGTGTTTGAAGCTCGGACTCCAGCTCTTCAACACGGAGCCGGAGTTCCTCGAGCAGCCAACACTTACTGCAAATGTGATCACTGTGAGCATCAGTGGTGTTCACCCGCTCCCACATATTGCAGCAGCAACACATCGCCTGATCTCCCATTCTATGTAATTAATTAAATTTATTAATATTATTCTTAAATATCCTCTGCCCCGATTCTAGATGGTGAATATCACACCTCAGAAACTATAAACCAAAGAGATTTAAGCTTAAAAGGGAGAAATACTTACCAACCAATCACTTACCCGCTTTCTGGTGACGTCACACTTGGATTACTTTTTACCTCCCTCCTTCCAGACTGGAGACTGGTAAACCTTACCTGGTCTCTGGGACTTTTATAGCCCCGCTCTGCCGCTCGAGATTCCCGCCGACGCTGTGAGGCCTTACCTGGGTCTCTGGGACTTTTATAGCCCCGCTCTGCCGCTCGAGATTCCCGCCGACACTGTGAGGCCTTACCTGGGTCTCTGGGACTTTTATAGCCCCGCTCTGCCGCTCAGGATTCCCGCCGACGCTGTGAGGCCTTACCTGGGTCTCTGGGACTTTTATAGCCCCGCTCTGCCGCTCGAGAATCCCGCCGACGCTGTGAGGCCTTACCTGGGTCTCTGGGACTTTTATAGCCCCGCTCTGCCGCTCAGGATTCCCGCCGACGCTGTGAGGCCTTACCTGGGTCTCTGGGACTTTTATAGCCCCGCTCTGCCGCTCGAGATTCCCGCCGACGCTGTGAGGCCTTACCTGGTCTCTGGGACTTTTATAGCCCCGCTCTGCCGCTCGAGATTCCCGCCGACACTGTGAGGGCTTACCTGGTCTCTGGGACTTTTATAGCCCCGCTCTGCCGCTCGAGATTCCCGCCGACGCTGTGAGGCCTTACCTGGTCTCTGGGACTTTTATAGCCCCGCTCTGCCGCTCAGGATTCCCGCCGACGCTGTGAGGCCTTACCTGGTCTCTGGGGCCTTTATAGCCCCGCTCTGCCGCTCAGGATTCCCGCCGATGCTGTGAGGCCTTACCTGGTCTCTGGGACTTTTATAGCCCCGCTCTGCCGCTCAGGATTCCCGCCGGCTGGATTTGGTCAAGCCCAACATCAGAAGGGACGTGGAGAACCGGCAGTTTCAAGGCATGAATGAAAGGCCAACTAGAACCTTCCAGATAGGTCAACAAGTTTTGGCCCGGGACTACCGTACTGAGAAATGGCAGCCTGGAACTATCTGCACACGACTAGGACCACTGATGTATACTGTGGACATCGGAGAAAGCATAATAAGGCGCCATGCTGACCAAATCATAAAGTCATCCGAAAAGGGACAACCTACACCACAACTCTATACGTCTAACGATGAAGTAGAGATACCCATATCTACCTCCGATCCGGTGATACTGGAACCCGATGAACCCGACACTGGCATTCAAGCCGGATCAGCCTTGCCAAAAGAACCTACTACACCACCAGAAACTACTACACCCCCGAGGCGTTATCCGGACCGAGTCAGGAAGCCTCCTGAGAGACTGACTTATAATTAATTAATTACAGCAATGTGTATATTATTTTTCTTCTAACATATAATTAATAATTACTTAAAATATGATGTACTGGTTAGCTAAAAGGGGAGGAATTATAGTGTATGTGCCTTTAAGAGCCCCAGGTGTGCTGTAATGCCGGTAATTGCCACTCGGGCTATATTAGCCTGTATATTGTGTATATCGGTTAGAACCCCCCCCAGACTTTGCTTAGTAAACACCTATGAACCAACTCCTGTCTTCAGTGTCTTTATCAACACACGGACACTACACCTATAGTCCCTGGCCAACACTGGTTGTCCTATTTCGAAACTATGAGTGGCCTTGTTATTTACATGCTGGAATTGCTTGTTTTTGACTTCCCTTCGCACATTGGGTTTTAACAAATCCAACCGGGACCGCAACCTCCTGTTATAGAACATTATGGCAGGGCTTTGATTTGTCACTGCATGCGTGGCGTTTCGATATGCCATCAGGAAATTGTCCACCTTGTGTTGTAGTGGAATATGGTCTTCGCTCATGGCCTTTATCGCCTTTTTGAACGTTTGTACAAATCTCTCGGCCAACCCATTTGTAGCCGGCTGATATGGGGCAGATGTATAGTGTTCCACCCCATTCTTTTTCATGAATTTCTGGAATTCTTCTGACACGAACTGTGGTCCGTTGTCTGAACATATTTGTTCCGGCAACCCATTCCTTGCAAATATGGTTCTTAGAACTGCGATCATCTTCTCAGAGGTAGTGGTCGACATCTTAATCACTTCTGGCCATTTAGAATGTGCGTCTACTGCTATCAAAAACATGGAATCCATGAATGGACCTGCAAAGTCGATATGCACACATTGCCATGGGGTTGAAGGCCATTCCCACGGATGCAGCAGTGCAATTGGAGGTGCATTTTGAACTTTCTGGCACCCTGAGCAGCTTTTAGTCAGATCCTCTATTTGTTTGTCGATACCTGGCCACCACACATAAGCCCTAGCAAGGCTTTTCATCTTGACTCCCCCCAGATGACCTTCATGCAATTCTTTCAGAACTCTCTCCCTTAATTTAGGAGGAATAATCACCCTTGTTCCATACATCAATGTTCCTTGACATACGGACAGCTGTTCTCGTCTGGCTGAGAATGCTGGTAACAGTGGTTCGCCATGTGCTGGCCATCCCTTCACTGTCAAGTCGTAGACCCGAGACAGTGTCGGGTCGTTTCGGGTCTCTCTCTCAATACCCGCATTGGTGACTGGTAAGCATTCGATGATGGTCGAGTGAAATATCTCGACAGGGTCAACTGCCGGTGCCTCTTCCGCTGTAGGTAGTGGCAGGCGCGACAGCCCATCAGCATTACCATGTTGCTTTGTACCTTTGAATTCAATATCATATTGATGTGCCCCTAGGAAAAGGGACCATCTCTGAAGCCTCTGCGCCGTCATTACCGGAACACCCTTCTTAGGGTTGAAGATGGAAACCAACGGCTGGTGATCTGTCAGCAGCGTAAACTTTTGGCCTTGAAGGTAATGGTTAAATTTCTTAACTCCCCACACGAGGCTGAGAGCCTCCCTATCTATCTGAGCATAGTTGCGCTCAGCGGAGGTCAATGATCTGGATGTGAACGCGACTGGCCTTTCCGAGCCATTTGGAAACTTATGTGAGAGCACTGCCACGATACCATATGGAGAAGCATCACAAGCTAAGCGAATAGGCAGCGTTGGGTTAAAGTGAGCCAACACTTCCTTAGAGGTGATCAGTGCCTTGCTCTTTTGAAAAGCCCGCTTACAATCATCGCTCCACTTCCATGGTATTCCCATTTGCAAAAGAGTGTTTAGTGGGTGTAACACCGTGGATAAATTTGGAAGAAACTTGTGGTAATAGTTAACCAACCCAAGGAACGACCTCAACTGGGATACATTTTCCGATGCAGGAGCTTTTACAACTGCTTCGATCTTGTCAGGTGACTTATGGAGCCCCTCCTGGTCAATGACGTGGCCGCAGTACGAGATTCACTTTTGAAAGAACTCACATTTCTGGCGATTAACTCTGAGCCCATATTCTTTCAATCTGATGAGCATCTGCTCCAAATTCACGAGGTGATCCTTATCGTTATCTCCTGTAATCAGGATGTCGTCCAGGTAGCATTGTGTGCCTGGGATTCCCTGCAATACCTGCTCCATGGCCCTTTGCCAAATCGCTGGAGCCGATGCCACTCCAAAAACCAGTCTATTATACCGATATAAGCCCTTATGTGTGTTGATCGTGAGATACTGGCGTGACGCTTCATCAACTTCCATCTGTAGGTACGCCTGCGCCAGGTCTATCTTGGTGAAGTGTTTCCCGCCAGACAGCGAAGCGAAGATATCTTCAATCCGCGGAAGCGGATATTGCACCATGTGAAGAACCGGATTAACAGTGATCTTGAAATCGCCACAGATGCGAACCTTCCCAGGTTCCCCCGGCTTGTTGCTCAACGAACGCTTCATGACAGGAACAATGGGTGTGGCCCACTCGCTCCAGTCCACCTTGGACAGTACCCCTGAACGTTCTAGCCCTTCCAGCTCTGCTTCCACAGCAGGTCGTATCGCATAAGGTACCGGTCTGGCTTTGAAAAGTTTTGGGTTTGCATGTTCTTCAACTTTGATGTTTGCCGTAATTCCTTTCAGTGTTCCCAGTCCCTGTTGGAACACCTCCTTAGCATCGTCTAATATTTTGGACAGTTGTTTAGGTTTGATGTCGTCCTCCTTACAGGCATCTACAGTCAGTGCTTGTATGGAATGCCAGTCCACATTTATTCTCCGGATCCATTCCCGTCCCAGTAGTGGCGGACCTCCATCAGGTAACACATACAAGTCCATTTTCTGACTTTCTTTACCATTGTAGACCACATTTACTTTTATCTTTCCTTTGGGGTATACTATTTGCCCTGTGTATGTTTTCAATACAATCTCCGTATCCCTCAGGGGAATGTGTGAGAATAACCTTTGGTAATCTTGCTTATTCATGACCGTTAATGCCGATCCAGTGTCCAATTCCATCTTCACTTGGACTCCTGCTATCTGAAGCATGACCCAGATAGTTTGGTGGTCTGCTGTGTTACCCACATTATGTATTTTTAGACAACCCAGTTCCTTACTGCTGGAGTCTGAATCCATCTTCTGTTCATCCGAACTGTTCTCTGTCACCTTGTGTACTTTTTTGTACTTCTCCTGCGGCAACTTTTTGCTGCTGGTCTTCTTTCCTGACCGGCAGACTCTCGCTATGTGACCAAGTTTGCCACATTGGCTGCATTCTTTATCTTTGAACCAGCACTGGTTCTGGTCATGCATTGTCCTTCCGCAACGATAGCACTTTACTGCGCCCAATGCCATTTCATTGGTGCTGAATTCCAATGGCCTTTGCTGTATCTCTGCAGCACCTCATGCTGCTGCCTCGTGCGATGCTGCAATGCTGAAAGCTTTGTCCAGCGTAAGGTCCTTTTCCTCTAGCAGTCGCTTCTGGGTTCCTTCCCTTAGGAGCCCACACACAAACTTATCTCTCAGTGCGTCTGCTAGTCCTGTACCGAACTGACAGTACTTTGATAACTTGCGCAGTTCGGTTAGGAATTCAGCGTTGCTTTCTTCTTTAAGTTGAATTCTTTTGTAGAATTTAAATTGTTCTGCTATCAGCAGCGGCGTGGGGTTTAAATGCTCTTGCAGGATAGTAACAATATCCGCGAAACTCTTCGTCATCCCTGCGTCGGCGGGAATCCTGAGCGGCAGAGCGGGGCTATAAAAGTCCCAGAGACCAGGTAAGGCCTCAGTGCGTCGGCGGGAATCCTGAGCGGCAGAGCGGGGCTATAAAAGTCCCAGAGACCAGGTAAGGCCTCACAGCGTTGGCGGGAAACTCGAGCGGCAGAGCAGGGCTATAAAAGGCCCCAGAGACCCAGGTAAGGCCTCACAGCGTCGGCGGGAAACTCGAGCGGCAGAGCGGGGCTATAAAAGGCCCCAGAGACCCAGGTAAGGCCTCACAGCGTCGGCAGGAAACTCGAGCAGCAGAGCGGGGCTATAAAAGGCCCCAGAGACCAGGTAAGGCCTAACAGCGTTGGCGGGAAACTCGAGCGGCAGAGCGGGGCTATAAAAGGGCCCAGAGACCAGGTAAGGCCTACCAGTCTCCAGTCTGGGAACTCGGAGGGAAGGAGAGAGGTAAAAAGTAATCCAAGTGTGACGTCACCAGAAAGCGGGTAAGTGATTGGTCGGTGAGTATTTCTCCCTTTTGAAGCTTAAATCTCTTTGGTTTACAGTTTCTAAGGTGTGATATTCACCATCTAGAATCGGGGCAGAGGGTATTTAAGAATAATATTAATAAATTTAATTAATTACATAGAATGGGAGATCAGGTGATGTGTTGCTGCTGCAATATGTGGGAGCTGGTGGACACCATTGATGCTCACGGTGATCACATTTGCAGTAAGTGTTGGCTGCTCGAGGAATTCCGGCTCTGTGTTGAAGAGCTGGAGTCCGAGCTTCAAACACTGAGACACATCAGGGAGGGGGAGAGTTACCTGGACTCTGTGTATCACGAGGTAGTCACACCAATTAGATTAATTAATTCAGATGTAGTCCGTGGCCAGGGTCAGGAGGGTGTGACTAGAAGTGAGGCAGGTACGGGGATCCAGGAGGTAGTGTTGGAGGAGCCGCAGCCCTTGCACTTGTCCAACAGGTTCGAGGCTCTTACTCCCTGTGAGGTTGGGAACAGGGACTGCGGGGAGGATGAGCAACCTGGCCACAGCACCGTGGAGCAGGGGGCCATTCAAGTGGGGGGAGTTAAAAGAAATGTTGTAGTGGTAGGGGATAGTATCGTTAGGGGGATAGATAGAGTTCTTTGCAGCCGAGAGCGAGAGTCCCGAAGGCTGTGTTGCCTGCCCGGTGCCAGGGTTAAGGACATCTCCTCTGGACTGGAGAGAAACTTGGAGTGGGAGGGGGAGGATCCAGTTGTCGTGGTCCATGTTGGTACCAACGACATAGATAGGACAAGGAAGGAGGTTCTGCTGAGGTTGTTTGAGCAGCTAGGGGCCAAATTAAAAAGCAGAACCACAAGGGTAATAATCTCTGGATTATTACCTGAGCCACGAGCGAATTTGGCTAGGAGAAATAAAATTAGAGAGTGAAATGCGTGGCTCAAAGACTGGTGTGGGAGAAATGGGTTTTGCTTCCTGGGACACTGGCACCAGTACTGGGGCAGGAGGGAGCTGTTCCGTTGGGACGGGATTCACTTGGCCAGTGCTGGGACTAGAGTCCTGGCGGATCATATAACTAGGGCTGTAGAGAGGGCTTTAAACTAACTAGTCGGGGGGAGGTTCCTAGAGAGCAAATAATAAAAATGACAACAGAGAAGGTCATAGACTTAGGTAGCAGTGGGGAAATTGAAAACCAGAGCGTGTCAGGAAGGGGCAGAAGGTATGGAGTAAAAGGTAAAGTAATAAAAAGGGCAAAAGCAGGAACTAAGTGTCACAAAACATCTGTGAAAGTTCTCTATCTGAATGCACGTAGCATTCGTAACAAAATAGACGACTTAATGGCACAAATAACTACATATGGGTATGATCTTGTGGCCATTACAGAAACATGGCTGCAGGGTGACAATGCCTGGGAATTAAACATACCAGGTTATTTAACGATCAGGAAGGACAGGCAGGAAGGAAGGGGAGGTGGGGTGGCTATGTTAATAAAGGAAGGAATCACTGTAATACAGAGAAATGATATTGGGTCAAAAGATCAGGATAATGAAACAGTTTGGGTGGAGGTAAGCAATAACAAGGGGAAAAAAACACTAGTGGGCGTAGTCTATAGGCCTCCGAACAGTGGCAACTCTGTTGGACGGAGTATCAATTAGGAAATAGTTGAGGCTTGTAATAAGGGAACATCTATAATTATGGGGGATTTTAACTATCATATTAATTGGACAAATCAAATTGGGCAGGGCTGCCTTGAGGATGAGTTCATTGAGTGTATTAGGGATGTGTTTCTTGAGCAGTATGTAACTGAACCGACCAGGGGGCAAGCAACCTTAGATCTGGTCCTGTGTAACGAGACAGGATTAATTTAAAATGTCCTAGTAAAGGATCCCCTTGGAATGAGTGACCATAACATGGTTGAATTCCATATTCAATTAGAGGGTGAGAAGGTTGGATCTCAAACAAGCGTGCTAAGCTTGAATAAAGGAGACTATGAAGGTATGAGAGCAGAATTGAGTAGAGTGGATTGGGAAAATAGATTAAAGGGTAAGACGATACATGATCAGTGGTGTACATTTAAGGAGTTATTTTACAACTTCCAAAAAATATATATTCCACTGAGAAGAAAAGGGTGTAAAAGAAAAGACAGCCATCCGTGGTTATGTAAAGAAATTAAGGATAGTATTCGACTAAAAACAAGGGCATATAAGGCAGCCAAATCTAGTGGGAGCATAGAGGATTGGGAAAACTTTAAAAGACAGCAAAAAATAACAAAAAGATTGATTAAGAAAGGGAAGATAGATTATGAAAGTAAATTAGCCAAAAATATAAAAACAGATAGTAAGAGTTTTTATAGTTATATAAAAAGAAAAAGGGTGGCTAAAGTAAATGTTGGTCCCTTAGAGGATGAGACCGGGAAATTAATGGTGGGAAATATGGAGATGGCAAAAACACAATGAATATTTTGTATCAGTCTTTACAGTAGAAGACACTAAGAATATCCCAACACTGGACAAACAGGGGGCTAAAGGGGGGGGAGGAGCTAAACACGATCAAAATCACTAAGGAAGTGGTACTCGGTAAAATAATGGGACTCAAGGCGGATAAATCACCTGGACCTGATGGCTTACATCCTAGGGTCTTGAGGGAAGTGGCGGTAGGGATTGTGGATGCATTCGTAATAATTTTCCCAAACTCCCTGGACTCGGCAAAGGTCCCGGCAGACTGGAAAACTGCTAATGTAACACCTTTATTTAAAAAGGGCAGTAGACAGAAGGCTGGAAACTATAGACCGGTTAGCCTAACATCTGTGGTAGGTAAAATTTTGGAGTCCATTATTAAGGAGACAGTAACAGGACATTTGGATAATCATAATTTAATAGGACAAAGTCAGCATGGTTTTATGAAGGGGAAGTCATGTTTGACAAATTTGCTGGAGTTCTTTGAGGAAGTAACATATAGGGTGGATAAAGGGGAACCAGTGGACGTAGTGTATTTAGACTTCCAAAAGGCATTTGACAAGGTGCCACACAGAAGATTATTGCTTAAGATAAAAAATCACGGGATTGGGGGTAATATTCTGGCATGGATAGAGGATTGGCTATCTAACAGAAGGCAGAGAGTTGGGATAAATGGTTCATTCTCAGACTGGCAATCAGTAACTAGTGGTGTTCCGCAGGGGTCAGTGCTGGGTCCCCAACTCTTTACAATCTATATTAACGATTTGGAGGAGGGGACCAAGTGTAACATATCAAAGTTTGCAGATGATACTAAGATGGGAGGGAAAGTAGTGAGTGAGGAGGACATAAAAAACCTGCAAGGGGACATCGACAGGCTAAGTAGGTGGGCAGAGATTTGGCAGATGGAATACAATACTGGAAAGTGTGAGGTTATGCACTTTGGCAGGAAAAATCGTAGAGCAAGTTATTATCTTAATGGCAAGAAACTGGAAAGTACTGAAGTACAAAGGGATCTGGGGGTCCTGGTGCACGAAACTCAAAAGGTTATTATGCAGGTGCAGCAAGTGATTAAGAAGGCCAATGGAATGTTGGCTTTCATTGCTAGGGGGATAGAATATAAAAATAGGGAGGTGTTGCTTCAGTTGTACAAGGTATTGTTGAGAACGCACCTGGAATACTGCGTACAGTTTTGGTGTCCATACTTAAGAAAGGACATACTTGCTCTCGAGTCAGTACAAAGAAGGTTCACTCGGTTAATCCCGGGGATGAGGGGATGGACATATGAGGAGAGGTAGAGTAGATTGGGAAGGCGAATGAGAGGCGATCTTATTGAAACATATAAGATTGTGAAGGGGTTGGATCGGGTGGATGCGGGGAGGATGTTCCCGATGATGGGTGAAACTAGAACTAGGGGGCATAGTCTTAGAATAAGTGGCTGCTCTTTCAAAACTGAGATGAGGAGGAACTACTTCACTCAGAGGGTGGTAGGTCCATGGAATATGCTGCCCCAAAAAGCTGTAGAAGCTACATCATTACATAAATTTAAAACAGAAATAGACAGTTTCCTAGAAGTAAAGGGAATTAAGGGTTATGGGGAGCGGGCAGGAATTTGGACATGAGTCTAGGTTCGGATCGGACATGGCCCTGTGGGTAGTGGAGCGGGCCCAGGGGCCGTGTAGCCTGATCCTGCTCCTATTTCGTGTGTCTAATTCTGTTAGATTCAGGAGATGGTTCTGTGATAGTGGATTGGCGGTTAGGATCAGATCAGCCATGATCTTATTGAATGGCGGAGCAGGCTCGAGGGGCCGATTGGCCTACTGCTGCTCCTATTTCTTATGTTCTTATGTTCTTATGTTCCCTACCGGTTTATCTGGTGTTACAAGGTTCCTTAATAACCCGTACGTCTTCGCACCCATCGAGTTTAATAGGGTTAGTGCTTTCTTATCCTCCGGTACCTCATTCGTTGTACAGTAAACTTCGATGCGTTCCACATAAGTGGCCCAATCTTCCACATCGTTATCAAAAGCAGTGATGTTACCCGTTTTTGGCATCCTTGTTGAGTTTCCTTTCCTTCGGATATGATTATTATTTTATTTTATTTTATTTTCAAAATGGCGGCTTCCCGCGCTTGGCGGCTTTTCCCGCGCTTGACTTCTTCCCCCGCCGACTCAAAATAGCGATTCCCGCGCTATTGCCGTTCACGCCTCCCAGCGGTCCTTTATTTTCCCCTACGCTGCTGCTCTTGTTCCCCGCCGCCCCCGCAGTCCTTGTGGTCATAAGCGCTTTTCTGGCTGCTGCGCGTCTCTGCCCCGATTGCAGTCCGGCCCCTGACACCGGCTGCAGTCTTGTTTTCCGCCCTTTTCGTCGTTTCCCTCCCCTTCTCTTACTGACAACTCGGCCGACTTACCCCCCGTGCCGCTCGATCGGGCTTACCCGCCGCTGTCGTTGAAGGGATGTTCACTGATGTTTGACTTCGTGGCCAGAAACCAACCCGGGTTCCCGATGGCCTCCCGTGCGATGCAGTGCCCAGCAGGATGTTGAGGGTGGATGTCCTTGTTCGACGCCCGTTTCAGAGGACGAAGCTTCCTTTGATGCAACTGCCGCTAGGTAAGATCAGACTCGTCGCCACTGTTGAGTCTGTGTTTTCAAATGTAGTTATGCTGAATAACAGGACACAGACTACAGAAATAATTAAACAGGTCGTTAGTGATTGAGGGTCAGGGCTGAACTGGGATACACTTTGCTCCGCAGGGTTTATATACCGGTGTGGTCACCACTGGTACTACAATGTACAGGAGCCATCAAAAAGTAGTCCATCACCTTAAGGTATCCTCTTAAGGTGGTACAGGTTACATACACTACAATCTCATTAACATATGTAAGAAGTCACACAACACCAGGTTATAGTCCAACAGTTTTATTTGAAATCACAAGCTGTCGGAGCGCTGCTCCTTCGTCAGGTGAAGTGGAGCGTCTGACGAAGGAGCAGCGCTCCGAAAGCTTGTGATTTCAAATAAAACTGTTGGACTATAACCTGGTGTTGTGTGACTTCTTACATTTGTCCACCCCAGTCCAACACCGGCATCTCCACACCCTAATTAACATAGAAACATAGAAACATAGAAGATAGGAGCAGGAGTAGGCCATTCGGCCCCTTGAGCCTGTTCCGCCATTCAATGAGATCATGGCTGATCATCCAAATTCGGTACCCTGTCCCTGCCTTCTCCCCATATCCCTTGATCCCTTTAGCCTTAAGAAATATATCCAACTCCTTCTTGAATATATTTAATGAATTGGCCTCCACTGCCTTCTGTGGTAGAGAATTCCACAGGTTCACCACTCTCTGGGTGAAGAAATTCCTCCTCATCTCTGTCCTAAATGGCTTACCCCTTATCCTTAGACTGTGACCCCTGGTTCTGGACTCCCCGACCATCAGGAACATCCTTCCTGCATCTAGTCTGTCCAGTCCTGTTAGAATTTTATAAGTTTCAATGAGATCCCCTCTCATTCTTCTAAACTCCAGCGAGTATAAGCCCAATCGACCCAATCTCTCCTCATACATCATTCCTGCCATCCCAGGTATCAGTCTGGTGAATCTTCGCTGCACTCCCTCCATGGCAAGAACATCCTTTCTCAGATAAGGCGACCAAAACTGCACACAACACTCAAGGTGTGGTCTCACCAAGGCCCTGTACAACTGCAGCAAGACATCCTTGTTCTTGTACTTGAACCCTCTCGCTACGAAGGCCAACATACCATTTGCCTTCTTAACCGCCTGCTGCACCTGCACGCTTACCTTCAGCGACTGGTGCACAAGAACACCCAGGTCTCGTTGCACTTCCCCTTCTCCCAATCTATTGCCGTTCAGGTAATAATCTGCCTTCCTGTTTTTGCCACCAAAGTGGATAACCTCGCATTTATCCACATTATACTGCATCTGCCATGCTTCTGCCCAATCACCCAACCTGTCCAAATCATACTGGAGTTTCTCGGCATCCTCCTCACAGCACACATGCCCACCCAGCTTTGTGTCGTCTGCAAACTTGGAGATATTACATCTAGTTCTCTTGTCTAGATCATTTATATATATAGGTATTGTGAATAGCTGGCGTCCAAGGACCGATCCTTGCGGTACCCCACTAGTCACTGCCTGCCACTCGGAAAAAGAGCTGTTTTTTCCAACTCTCTGCTTCCTGTCTGCCAACCAGTTCCTTATCCAAGTCAGTACCTTGCCCCCAATCCCATGTGCCTTAACTTTACACGCTGATCTCTTATGCGGGACCTTATCGAAAGCCTTCTGAAAGTCCAAATACACCACATCCACTGGTTCTCCCTTATCCATTCTACCAGTTACATCCTCAAAAAATTCAGGTAGATTAGTCAAGCATGATTTACCTTTTGTAAATCCATGTTGACTTTGTCCGATCCGGTCACTGTTTTCCAAGTGCTCTGCTATTACATCTTTTATAATGGACTCTAGTATTTTCCCCACTACCGATGTCAGGCTTACCGGTCTATAATTCCCCGTTTTCTCTCGACCACCTTTTTTGAATAGTGGGGTTACATTAGCTACCCTCCAATCCATGGGAACTGTTACAGAGTCTATCGAATTTTGGAAGATGACCAGCAATGCATCTACTATTTGTAGGGCCAGTTCCTTAAGTACCCTAGGATGTAGATTATCAGGCCCTGGGGATTTATCGGCCTTCAATCCCGTCAATTTCCCTAACACCATTTCCCTACAAATACTGATTTCTTTCAGCTCCTCCCTTGAAACATATAAAATTCTTACAGGTTTGACAGGGTAGATGCTGGGAGGATGTTTCCCCTGGCTGGGGAGTCTAGAACTTGGGGTCACAGTCTCAGAATAAGGGGTTGGCCATTTAGGACTGAGATGAGGAGAAATGTCTTCATTCAGAGGGTGGTGAATCTTTGGAATTCTCTACCCCAGAGGGCTGTGGAGTTGAGTATATTCAAGAGAGATCGATAGATTTTTGAATATTAACGGAATTGAGGGGTATGGGAATAGCGCAGGAAGGTGGAGTTGAGGTAGAAGATCAGCCATGATCTTACTGAATGGCGGAGCAGGCTCAAAGGGCCGAATGGCCTACTCCTGCTCCTATTTCTTATGTGCTTAGTAAGGTGCCAGCCTTGGCTCAGTGGTAGCATTCTCGCCTTTGAGTCAGAATATTGTGGGTTCAAGTCCCATTCCAGGCTTAAACCAGGCTGACACTCCCACTGCAGCACTAAGAGAGTGCTGCACTGTCAGAGGTGCTGCCTTTTGGATGAGACGTTAAACCGAGGGCCTGTCTGCCCTCTCAGGTGGACATAAAAGATGCCACAGCACTATTTCGAAGAAGAGTAGGGGAGTTCTCCCCAGTGTCCGGGCCAATATTTATCCCTCAACCAACATCACTAAAAACAGATAATCTGGTCATTTATCTCACTGCTGTTTGTGGGAGCTTGCTGTGTGTAAATTGCCTGTTAGGCTTCCTACATTACAACAGTGACTACAGTTGAAAAGTACTTCATTGGCTGTAAAGAGCTTTGGGACATCCTGAGCTCCCTCAGTACTGCACTGAAGTGTCAGCCTCGATTATACGCTCAAGTCCCTGAAGTAGGGCTTGAACACATGGGCCTAGAAATTCATTATAGCCACTTTTGGGGCGGTAAAGTCGGGCGGCCGCTAAAGTTTGCGCCCGGCGCAAATTCGAGGCCACTTCGCCGATATTTATTAGCTTCGCCCTAAGAGTTTGCTCGAGCGCTAAAACTGGCGATGCACGGCTCTCTTTAGGCGCTAAGCCGGCGGCCCGGGCGCTAACACCGGAAGTTGGGCGCAGGGCAGGTGCGGCGAGCTGCTGATTGACGTCAGACACTCTGGCTCCGGTGAGCTCTTAAAGGGGGAGGGTGGATGTGTTTTTTTGAAAGGCCGAGACAGCTGTATTTGTGTTGTTGGGGAGGGCTTCTCTCCATCAGTTTGTTATGTACCGGCACACCAACACCAATCCTCCTCCTCCTCCTCCTCCTCCTCCGGAGTGCCCTTTAATTTGCGCTCCCCGCGGCCCGCCTCGGCTGTGTACCGTTCCACTTCACAGTCGTTCGGGCCGCCAGGCGCACAATGGGGCGGCGCGAGTGAAGTTCCGGTTCCGGGCGCACAAAGGGCGTTGCACGACAAAATGACGTCATGATCTGCGCGCGCAGCTGAGCGCGCGCAAAGACTTTGCGCCGGCGCTAAATGTCTACTGAAGTTGGGGCGAGGCGCAGATCGCGCTGCGCCCGGGTGCTAAGCGCCTAGCGCTCAAGATCTGCTCCTCCTAAGGCGTTAACGGCTGGCGCAGCCAACTGAATTTCTAGGCCATGGTCTTCTGACTCAGAGGCAAAAGTGCTACCAACTAAGCCATGGCTGACACAAACAGTAGAACGCAGTCCTCCTAAGTATTGAGTCCCAGTCTCGAATATCTGCTTTCACTGGCTGAACTCCAAGCCTGGCTGTCTATTAGATGGAATGGTCCATATCCCCAGAGGGTGAGGATCATTGACACGAGCTGTCTAACCCAACCGAGGCAAGCCTGATACCAACCTGATAGAACAAAAGCAGGACGTATATGGGGCCATGGGTGAGATGGACCTGACCTGTCCTGCCCTAGGGTCTCAATAACATAATCAGGGCAGCAAAGGGAAGGAATTAAAAACACTAAAAAGTCACACTCTCATCTGGGGAATGTGACATTTAGTTAACCTAATGTCTTGGAGACTGCCATATGACACAGAAAAGAGGCACTGCTGTAAAACCCAATCGACAGAGGTCAGCGCGTAGCCTCCTGACTGCCACTCGCTCCCCCTGACTGCCCCTCGCTCCCCCTGACTGCCGATTTGCTGAATGGAGCGCTCTAATTCACCTGGGACCAGAATCAGTTTTATTTAGTCCCCAGTGGACATGAATCCATGACACTTAAGTACTTCTTATCTCCGATTCAAGATGCTCGTTGGTGAGATACTCCTGTCTTAGCCTCCTCTCAATGGCTGCGACTGTGTCAGGTCACAATATAGGCTTTTTTTTATCCTGACAATTGGCACAAAGCTGCCAATGTTTTGGGCTTTGAATGTTCCGTGCACACAGTGTCAGCACAGTTTAATGATGTAAGGTCGGTACAATATCCTCTCTGTCTTCAGTGTTATTTTTAAAGTATCTTAAAAATCATTTTCACTCAAATGCAAGGGAAGCACAATTTCCTTCAGTTTATATAAAGTCAATTGTGACTCATATCCAGTACAATGCTAATAGCCCGTCAGAGCAATACATAAACAACTCTCGTAGATTAAAATTTTGTAACAGCATCCATATTTGGTATTAACAAAATGAATGCCATTCCAGTGGCTGATTAGCAACTGTAAAGCTAATTTTTTGATCCAGGGTTTACAAAGTTCACTTGCAACACTCACTGTGCAATCCCAGGCTCTAAAAGACAAGGTCACAAATATTATGATCATATTTTTCTTTGAAGGTTTAAGTCTGATTGACTGCACTTGATCCACCAAAAGGTGGTAGGAATGAGAAAAATTCATTCAGCAGAAACCCTCAGCCACGCTTTTGTCACCTGCAGACTCGACTATTCCGCTTTCTTGACTGGTCTCCCTTCCTCCAACCACCGCAAACTTGAGCTCACCCGAATCTCTGCCGCCGAAACTCTGCAGCCTGTATCCTGCTCTGCACCATGTCCTTCCCCTCACCGTGTCCTTCACTTCACCGTGTCCTTCCCCTCA
The DNA here is from genome assembly GCF_052327205.1 of Somniosus microcephalus. Classification (NCBI taxonomy): domain Eukaryota; kingdom Metazoa; phylum Chordata; class Chondrichthyes; order Squaliformes; family Somniosidae; genus Somniosus; species Somniosus microcephalus. Next base: position 175,970,342 of record NC_140989.1, on the reverse strand, counting down.
CCGTGTCCTTCCCCTCACCGTGTCCTTCCCCTCACCGTGTCCTTCCCCTCACCGTGTCCTTCCCTTCACCGTGTCCTTCCCTTCACCGTGTCCTTCCCTTCACCGTGTCCTTCCCCTCACCGTGTCCTTCCCCTCACCGTGTCCTTCCCTTCACCGTGTCCTTCCCTTCACCGTGTCCTTCCCTTCACCGTGTCCTTCCCCTCACCGTGTCCTTCCCCTCACCGTGTCCTTCCCCTCACCGTGTCCTTCCCCTCACCGTGTCCTTCCCCTCACCGTGTCCTTCCCTTCACCGTGTCCTTCCCCTCACCGTGTCCTTCCCCTCACCGTGTCCTTCCCTTCACCGTGTCCTTCGCCTCACCGTGTCCTTCCGCTCACCGTGTCCTTCCTCTCACCGTGTCCTTCCCCTCACCGTGTCCTTCCCCTCATCGTGTCCTTCCTCTCACCGTGTCCTTCCCCTCACCGTGTCCTTCCCCTCACCGTGTCCTTCCCTTCACCGTGTCCTTCCCCTCACCGTGTCCTTCCCCTCACCGTGTCCTTCCCCTCACCGTGTCCTCCCCTTCACCGTGTCCTTCCCCTCACCGTGTCCAGCCCTTCACCGTGTTCTTCCCCTCACCGTGTCCTTCCCCTCACCGTGTCCTTCTCCTCACCGTGTCCTTCCCTTCACCGTGTCCTTCCCCTCACCGTGTCCTTCCCTTCACCGCGTCCTTCCCTTCACCGCGTCCTTCCCCTCACCGCGTCCTTCCCCTCACCGTGTCCTTCCCCTCACCGTGTCCTTCCCTTCACCGTGTCCTTCGCCTCACCGTGTCCTTCCGCTCACCGTGTTCTTCCCTTCACCGTGTCCTTCCTTTCACCGTGTCCTTCCCCTCACCGTGTCCTTCCCCTCACCGTGTCCTTCCCCTCACCGTGTCCTTCCCCTCACCGTGTCCTTCCCCTCACCGTGTCCTTCCCTTCACCGCGTCCTTCCCTTCACCGCGTCCTTCCCTTCACCGTGTCCTTCGCCTCACCGTGTCCTTCCGCTCACCGTGTCCTTCCGCTCACCGTGTCCTTCCTCTCACCGTGTCCTTCCCCTCACCGTGTCCTTCCCCTCATCGTGTCCTTCCCCTCACCGTGTCCTTCCTCTCACCGTGTCCTTCCCCTCACCGTGTCCTTCCCCTCACCGTGTCCTTCCCTTCACCGTGTCCTTCCCCTCACTGTGTCCTTCCCCTCACCGTGTCCTCCCCTTCACCGTGTCCTTCCCCTCACCGTGTCCAGCCCTTCACCGTGTACTTCCCCTCACCGTGTCCTGCCCCTCACCGTGTCCTTCCCTTCACCGTGTCCTTCCCCTCACCGTGTCCTTCCCTTCACCGCGTCCTTCCCCTCACCGCGTCCTTCCCCTCACCACGTCCTTCCCTTCACCGTGTTCTTCCCTTCACCGTGTCCTTCCTTTCACCGTGTCCTTCCCCTCACCGTGTCCTTCCCCTCACCGTGTTCTTCCCTTCACCGTGTTCTTCCCTTCACCGTATCCTTCCCTTCACCTTGTCCTTCCCTTCACCGTGTCCTTGCCTTCACCGTGTCCTTCCCTTCACCGTGTCCTTCCCCTCACCGTGTCCTTCCCTTCACCGTGCTCTTCCCTTCACCGTATCCTTCCCTTCACCTTGTCCTTCCCTTCACCGTGTCCTTCCCTTCACCGTGTCCTTCCCTTCACCGTGTCCTTCCCCTCACCGTGTCCTTCCCCTCACCGTGTCCTTCCCCTCACCGTGTCCTTCCCTTGACCGTGTCCTTCCTCTCACTGTGTCCTTCCCTTGACCGTGTCCTTCCCCTCACCGTGTCCTTCCCCTCACCGTGTCCTTCCCTTGACCGTGTCCTTCCCCTCACCGTGTCCTTCCCTTCACCGTGTCCTTCCCCTCACCGTGTCCTTCCCTTCACCGTGTCCTTCTCCTCACCGTGTCCTTCCCCTCACCGTGTCCTTCCCTTCACCGTGTCCTTCCCCTCACCGTGTCCTTCCCCTCACCGTGTCCTTCCCCTCACCGTGTCCTTCCCCTTACCGTGTCCTTCCCCTTACCGTGTCCTTCCCCTCACCGTGTCCTTCCCCTCACCGTGTCCTTCCCCTCACCGTGTCCTTCCATTCACCGTGTCCTTCCCTTCACCGTGTCCTTCCCTTCACCGTGTCCTTCCCCTCACCGTGTCCTTCCCCTCACCGTGTCCTTCCCTTCACCGTGTCCTTCCCCTCACCGTGTCCTTCCTCTCACCGTGTCCTTGCCCTCACCGTGTCCTTCCCCTCACCGTGTCCTTCCCCTCACCGTGTCCTTCCCCTCACCGTGTCCTTCCCCTCACCGTGTCCTTCCCCTCACCGTGTCCTTCCCTTCACCGTGTCCTTCCCCTCACCGTGTCCTTCCCCTCACCGTGTCCTTCCCTTCACCGTGTCCTTCCCTTCACCGTGTCCTTCCCCTCACCGTGTGCTTCCCCTCACCGTGTCCTTCCCTTCACCGTGTCCTTCCCTTCACCGTGTCCTTCCCTTCACCGTGTCCTTCCCTTCACCGTGTCCTTCCCCTCACCGTGTCCTTCCCCTCACCGTGTCCTTCCCTTCACCGTGTCCTTCACCTCACCGTGTCCTTCCCCTCACCGTGTCCTTCCCTTCACCGTGTCCTTCCCCTCACCGTGTCCTTCCCCTCACCGTGTCCTTCCCCTCACCGTGTCCTTCCCCTCACCGTGTCCTTCCCTTCACCGTGTCCTTCCACTCACCGTGTCCTTCCCTTCACCGTGTCCTTCCCCTCACCGTGTCCTTCCCTTCACCGTGTCCTTCCCTTCACCGTGTCCTTCCCCTCACCGTGTCCTTCCCCTCACCGTGTCCTTCCCCTCACCGTGTCCTTCCCCTCACCGTGTCCTTCCCCTCACCGTGTCCTTCCCCTCACCGTGTCCTTCCCCTCACCGTGTCCTTCCCCTCACCGTGTCCTGCCCCTCACCGCGTCCTTCCCTTCACCGCGTCCTTCCCGTCACTGCGTCCTTCCCCTCACCTTGTCCTTCCCCTCACCGTGTCCTTCCCTTCACCGTGTCCTTCCCCTCACCGTGTCCTTCCCCTCACCGTGTCCTTCCCCTCACCGTGTCCTTCCCTTCACCGCGTCCTTCCCCTCACCGCGTCCTTCCCTTCACCGTGTTCTTCCCTTCACCGTGTCCTTCCCTTCACCGTGTCCTTCCCCTCACCGTGTCCTTCCCCTCACCGTGTCCTTCCCCTCACCGTGTCCTTCCCTTCACCGCGTTCTTCCCTTCACCGTATCCTTCCCTTCACCTTGTCCTTCCCTTCACCGTGTCCTTCCCTTCACCGTGTCCTTCCTCTCACCGTGTCCTTCCCCTCACCGTGTCCTTCCCCTCATCGTGTCCTTCCTCTCACCGTGTCCTTCCCCTCACCGTGTCCTTCCCCTCACCGTGTCCTTCCCTTCACCGTGTCCTTCCCCTCACCGTGTCCTTCCCCTCACCGTGTCCTTCCCCTCACCGTGTCCTCCCCTTCACCGTGTCCTTCCCCTCACCGTGTCCAGCCCTTCACCGTGTTCTTCCCCTCACCGTGTCCTTCCCCTCACCGTGTCCTTCTCCTCACCGTGTCCTTCCCTTCACCGTGTCCTTCCCCTCACCGTGTCCTTCCCTTCACCGCGTCCTTCCCTTCACCGCGTCCTTCCCCTCACCGCGTCCTTCCCCTCACCGTGTCCTTCCCCTCACCGTGTCCTTCCCTTCACCGTGTCCTTCGCCTCACCGTGTCCTTCCGCTCACCGTGTTCTTCCCTTCACCGTGTCCTTCCTTTCACCGTGTCCTTCCCCTCACCGTGTCCTTCCCCTCACCGTGTCCTTCCCCTCACCGTGTCCTTCCCCTCACCGTGTCCTTCCCCTCACCGTGTCCTTCCCTTCACCGTGTCCTTCCCCTCACCGCGTCCTTCCCTTCACCGTGTCCTTCCCTTCACCGTGTCCTTCGCCTCACCGTGTCCTTCCGCTCACCGTGTCCTTCCTCTCACCGTGTCCTTCCCCTCACCGTGTCCTTCCCCTCATCGTGTCCTTCCCCTCACCGTGTCCTTCCTCTCACCGTGTCCTTCCCCTCACCGTGTCCTTCCCCTCACCGTGTCCTTCCCTTCACCGTGTCCTTCCCCTCACTGTGTCCTTCCCCTCACCGTGTCCTCCCCTTCACCGTGTCCTTCCCCTCACCGTGTCCAGCCCTTCACCGTGTCCTTCCCCTCACCGTGTCCTTCCCCTCACCGTGTCCTTCTCCTCACCGTGTCCTTCCCTTCACCGTGTCCTTCCCCTCACCGTGTCCTTCCCTTCACCGCGTCCTTCCCCTCACCGCGTCCTTCCCCTCACCACGTCCTTCCCTTCACCGTGTTCTTCCCTTCACCGTGTCCTTCCTTTCACCGTGTCCTTCCCCTCACCGTGTCCTTCCCCTCACCGTGTTCTTCCCTTCACCGTGTTCTTCCCTTCACCGTATCCTTCCCTTCACCTTGTCCTTCCCTTCACCGTGTCCTTGCCTTCACCGTGTCCTTCCCTTCACCATGTCCTTCCCCTCACCGTGTCCTTCCCTTCACCGTGCTCTTCCCTTCACCGTATCCTTCCCTTCACCTTGTCCTTCCCTTCACCGTGTCCTTCCCTTCACCGTGTCCTTCCCTTCACCGTGTCCTTCCCCTCACCGTGTCCTTCCCCTCACCGTGTCCTTCCCCTCACCGTGTCCTTCCCTTGACCGTGTCCTTCCTCTCACTGTGTCCTTCCCTTGACCGTGTCCTTCCCCTCACCGTGTCCTTCCCCTCACCGTGTCCTTCACTTGACCGTGTCCTTCCCCTCACCGTGTCCTTCCCTTCACCGTGTCCTTCCCCTCACCGTGTCCTTCCCTTCACCGTGTCCTTCTCCTCACCGTGTCCTTCCCCTCACCGTGTCCTTCCCTTCACCGTGTCCTTCCCCTCACCGTGTCCTTCCCCTCACCGTGTCCTTCCCCTCACCGTGTCCTTCCCCTTACCGTGTCCTTCCCCTTACCGTGTCCTTCCCCTCACCGTGTCCTTCCCCTCACCGTGTCCTTCCCCTCACCGTGTCCTTCCATTCACCGTGTCCTTCCCTTCACCGTGTCCTTCCCTTCACCGTGTCCTTCCCCTCACCGTGTCCTTCCCCTCACCGTGTCCTTCCCCTCACCGTGTCCTTCCCTTCACCGTGTCCTTCCCCTCACCGTGTCCTTCCTCTCACCGTGTCCTTGCCCTCACCGTGTCCTTCCCCTCACCGTGTCCTTCCCCTCACCGTGTCCTTCCCCTCACCGTGTCCTTCCCCTCACCGTGTCCTTCCCCTCACCGTGTCCTTCCCTTCACCGTGTCCTTCCCCTCACCGTGTCCTTCCCCTCACCGTGTCCTTCCCTTCACCGTGTCCTTCCCTTCACCGTGTCCTTCCCCTCACCGTGTGCTTCCCCTCACCGTGTCCTTCCCTTCACCGTGTCCTTCCCTTCACCGTGTCCTTCCCTTCACCGTGTCCTTCCCTTCACCGTGTCCTTCCCCTCACCGTGTCCTTCCCCTCACCGTGTCCTTCCCTTCACCGTGTCCTTCACCTCACCGTGTCCTTCCCCTCACCGTGTCCTTCCCTTCACCGTGTCCTTCCCCTCACCGTGTCCTTCCCCTCACCGTGTCCTTCCCCTCACCGTGTCCTTCCCCTCACCGTGTCCTTCCCCTCACCGTGTCCTTCCCTTCACCGTGTCCTTCCACTCACCGTGTCCTTCCCTTCACCGTGTCCTTCCCCTCACCGTGTCCTTCCCTTCACCGTGTCCTTCCCTTCACCGTGTCCTTCCCCTCACCGTGTCCTTCCCCTCACCGTGTCCTTCCCCTCACCGTGTCCTTCCCCTCACCGTGTCCTTCCCCTCACCGTGTCCTTCCCCTCACCGTGTCCTTCCCCTCACCGTGTCCTGCCCCTCACCGCGTCCTTCCCTTCACCGCGTCCTTCCCGTCACCGCGTCCTTCCCCTCACCTTGTCCTTCCCCTCACCGTGTCCTTCCCTTCACCGTGTCCTTCCCCTCACCGTGTCCTTCCCCTCACCGTGTCCTTCCCCTCACCGTGTCCTTCCCTTCACCGCGTCCTTCCCCTCACCGCGTCCTTCCCTTCACCGTGTTCTTCCCTTCACCGTGTCCTTCCCTTCACCGTGTCCTTCCCCTCACCGTGTCCTTCCCCTCACCGTGTCCTTCCCCTCACCGTGTCCTTCCCTTCACCGCGTTCTTCCCTTCACCGTATCCTTCCCTTCACCTTGTCCTTCCCTTCACCGTGTCCTTCCCTTCACCGTGTCCTTCCCTTCACCGTGTCCTTCCCTTCACCGTGTCCTTCCCCTCACCGTGTCCTTCCCTTCACCGTGTCCTTCCCTTCACCGTGTCCTTCCCTTCACCGTGTCCTTCCCCTCACCGTGTCCTTCCCCTCACCGTGTCCTTCCCTTCACCGTGTCCTTCCCCTCACCGTGTCCTTCCCCTCACCGTGTCCTTCCCTTCACTGTGTCTTTCCCTTCACCGAGTCCTTCCCTTCACCGTGTCCTTCCCCTCACCGTGTCCTTCCCCTCACCGTGTCCTTCCCCTCACCGTGTCCTTCCCCTCACCGTGTCCTTCCCCTCACCGTGTCCTTCCCTTCACCGTGTCCTTCACCTCACCGTGTCCTTCACCTCACCGTGTCCTTCCCCTCACCGTGTCCTTCCCTTCACCGTGTCCTTCCCCTCACCGTGTCCTTCCCTTCACCGTGTCCTTCCCCTCACCGTGTCCTTCCCCTCACCGTGTCCTTCCCCTCACCGTGTCCTTCCCTTCACCGTGTCCTTCCCCTCACCGTGTCCTTCCCTTCACCGTGTCCTTCCCCTCACCGTGTCCTTCCCTTCACCGAGTCCTTCCCCTCACCAGGTCCTACTTAACCAACATCTCTTCATTGGCTCCTGGTCCCCCAAAGCTTCACATCTAAAACTCTCACTCTTGTGTTCAAATCTCTCTGTGGCCTTTCTCCTCCCTATCTCTGTAACCTCCCCTTTTAAGTACCTCCTCTTTATCTATTTTTACCCTATCCAATATCACTACTGCCTCCTTCTTTACTGCTACTGGCATCATCCTCTTTTCTAGTGGAGACACGTGCAAAGTACTCATTTCATACCTCAGCCATGCCCTCTGCCTCCACAAGACAAAATAGTAAAATATTCTACAAGCACTTAGATAAAAAAAGGAAAGTTGGAATGGGAATAGCGCCACTAAGGGATGGTCAGGATAAAATCACAGGCAGCAATAGCGAAATGGCAGAAATATTAAATCATTATTTTGCTTCGGTATTTACCAGGGAGACAGATCAGGTGGACATGACATCGGAAGATGAGATTAGAAATGATATAACCACATTAAAATAAAAAGAGGAGAAATATTAAATAAACTAATCAAACTCAAAGAGGATAAAACCCCTGGTCCGGATGGATTGCATCTGTGAATTTTAAAAGAATCTAGGGAAGAGATAGCAGAGGCATTACTACACAGTTAATATTTATTAGAAAAAGTGTAGTGCCAGAGGACTGGTGGATAGTTAACATTATATCTATATTTAAGAAGGGAAATAGAACATGTCCAGACCAGTCAGCTTAACATCGGTGGTAGGAAAAATAATGGCATCCCTACTAAAGGAGAAAATAGAAAAACTTCTAGAAACCAAAAATATAATAATGAATAGTCAACATGGATTTCAAAAGGGAAGGCCTTGCTTGACCGACCTTATTAAATTCTTTGAAGAGGTAATGGAGAGAGTAGAAAAAGGTAATGTAGTAGATATAATGGCCTAGAAATTCAGTTGGCGCCGCGCCAGGGCTTTAGCGCCGGAAATTTAGCGCCGGCGCTAAGTCCCCCTGCGCACGCCAAAAATTCAGTAGCGCCGCGCCCAAACGGCTGCCGGCGCTACAGGAGGGTGTCAGCGCCTCGAAATGGGCGCTGACTGCCGCATTGCGGCGCAATTCCGGCGCTGCGGCACCCGATTCGGTGCGGCAGGCTGGGGAAGTGCCGGCCTCCTCCTTCAGTTAAGGAGGAGCTGCCTGCACCCGCCCGCTGGCCGTTGAAATCTTGAAAAAAATGAGCCCGGCACCTCGGAGAAGTGCCGGGCTCGCAGGCCAGACGCATCTGTTCCGCGGGGGGGGGGTGGTGGAGGAGTCCGGGGAGGGAGGTGCGGGCAGGCGGCCGGCGGGAAAGCGGCCGGCCGCCGCGCGACCTTAATGCGCCGGCGCTAACTCGCGTAGGACTCTGCTGAAACATCGTTAGTTGCGGCTGCCACAGGCGAGGCGGCCGCAACTCAATTTCGGCATTGGGGCCCGTCACCACGGCAACCGGGATGCTGCGCACACCGATGACGTCATCGGTGCCGGCGCAGCGCAACCGGTCTAACGCCGATGGCAGGGCCCCACTGAATTTACAAACCGGCCATAACTCCGGCGCTAGGCCCTCTAGCGCCTCAAATGGGGCACTAACCCTACTGAATTTTCAGCCCAATATATCTAGATTTCCAAAAGGCCTTCGATAAGGTACCACATAATAGACTAATAAATAATTTCAGAGCATGCGGAGTTAAGGGACAATTAACAGAATGGATAGCTAGCTGGCTGAAAGACAGAAAGCAGAGAGTAAGGGTAAAGGGTAGCTATTCAGAGTGACAGAAGGTGGGTAGTGGTGTTCCACAAGGATCAGTGCTGGAACCACTGTTGTTCACAATTTATATTAGTGATTTAGACTTAGCAATCAAAAATATAGGGGGGAATTTTGCAGGGGGTCAGCGGGCGTGATCGGTGGCGGGTCGGGTGGGAAAATGTTTTATTTGACAGCGGGTCGGGGCCCCACGTGCCTTTATCAAATGTCAGGACTGCCAGCACTGACCAGACCCGACACGCAGCGGCGGGGAGGCAAAAATCATTAGTGGCTTGTTTACAGCCACTTAACAATGCTTTTTTCCCAGCTTTTTGGATTTGACAGGTCGCCCACCGGTTTCCCGCTGTGCCGAGACCTCGTCAGTGAACCTGAGGCGAGAGGTCAGTGGCCACTGAATCAGCTGATGAGTTGACAGCTTCAAATGTCAAGTCAAAGCTCCCAGCTGATTCAGATATCTTCCCTTAGCCACTAGCTTCTCTAAACTGCATTTCCACTACAGATTCATAATGCTGCAAGTCTTTACACAAGTCTCCATCCAGTCTGACCTCATTACCTCTCCCGCCATTGACGGATTGCTTCTGTCATCTCTACTTCATCTGCCATCTATTCCATCAGCATAGGTGCCCTTGGAATTCTCTCACCTTGGTCCTCAGAATCCACGATCAGCCCCAACACCAGCATCACCAACAACCACACCAACCTTCTCTGCAATCAACTGGTGCTGCACAGCACCCAACCACATTGCTGCCCAGAAGGCCAGGGATGGCCTCACCATGGTCAGATTTACTTCACTTGACACTGTACACGCTGGCTGCCACATGATGTGCCAGGTTGGCACCACCCCACACCAACACCATAAAGCATCCCTACAATGTCCAAACCTTTCCTTTCACACTCACCACCATTGCGGGGGGTGCCATTATGTCTCACCATTCACTGCAACTCACTAAGCCTCTTCCAAAGGCGCACACAAATCTGACCAAGAACACAATGTGTTGAAAATAAATATTTCAATGTTTGACACCACATTCACAGAAACTTTACATGAATATTGCATAAAACACTCAAGTGCCTACCCTTGTGTGTTGTTATTTGGTATGATTGGACTAGGATGAGGGTGAGTGTGAAAGGTGGCTAGTGAGATGGGGAAGTGATAATGTAGATAGGGATGGGTGGAGGTGCAAGGTAAGTTGGTGTGAGTAAGGATGTGCAGGAGTAGGATAGGGAAGGCAGAGTGATGGGGATGTGATGAGTGGCACAGCAGGATGAGGTTGAGTGTGGCTTTGTACTAATGTTTTGTGATCTACTGAGATCATTGAAAGGTTTGCAGCCTGGTCCTCCTGACCACATCCCTGCTTGGTCCTCCTGTGCAATATGCAACCAGGCTGCATTGGTGTCCTGTGGAGGTCTCTTCCACCCATCAGCAGGGGTGACTCATTTGGCTGTAAACAAACAAACAGTATAAAAAGACCAGTCCTAGTGCGAGCAAGCACAGAGTGCGAGTCATCAAAGAGTGCTGTGAGTTTGGATAAGTGTGAGAGTTCTTTAATTGTTATTTCTCTTTAAATCATTCTTGATAAGATTACTTAAGCAGTTTAAGTAAAGAGGAAAAGTTAAATATTTGGGATTCTGTTGGTTTAAGAAGAGTAAAACAAGGTTACACTGCAGTAGGAGTAAATTAGCACAGCAGGCAGTGGAAACCAGTTTTCTAACCAATCAGCAGGGGTGACTCATTTGGCTGTAAAAAAACAAACAGTATAAAAAGACCAGTCCTAGTGTGAGCAAGCACTGAGTGCGAGTCATCAAAGAGTGCTGTGAGTTTGGGTAAGTGTGAGTTAAGGTAAGTGGGGTGGTAGGTGCTCTTTTCAAACTTTAACTCTGTGGGTTGTAGTTAATAAGGCCTTTCTGGTGCAGAGTGACTGTTGGTAAACCATTTAACTGGTGTAACTAGAGGGATTGATTTAATTTAAATCCAATTAATTAAAGGGGATACTAGCATCTAAAATCGGGCAGAGGGTGTCCATAACTAACAATAAAAAATTTAATTAATTACATAGAATGGAGCAGGTGATGTGTTACTGTTGCGAGATGTGGGAGCCGGTGAACCCCATTGAGGCTCACGGTGATTACGTCTGTGACAAGTGTCTGCTGCTACAGGAACTCCAGCTCCGTGTTGATGAGCTGGAGTCTGAGCTTCAGACACTGCGACACATCAGGGAGGGGGAGAAGTACCTGGACTCTGTGTATTAGGAGGTGGTCACACCTATGAAGTTAATTAATTCAGATGTAGCCCATGGTCAGGGACAGGACGGTGTGACTACGAGTGAGGCAGGTATGGGGATCCAGGAGGTAGAGCTGGAGGAGCCACAGCCCTTGCTCTTGTCCAACAGGTTCGAGGCTCTTACTCCCTGTGGGGACAGGAGCAGGGACTGCAGGGAGGGTGAGCAACCTGGCCACAGCACCGTGGAACAGGGGGCCATTCAAGAGGGGGGAGTAAATAGAAATGTTGTAGTGGTAGGGGATAGTATTATTAGGGGGATAGATAGAGTTCTCTGCAGCCGAGAGCGAGAGTCCCGAAGGCTGTGTTGCCTACCCGGTGCCAGGGTTAAGGACATCTCCTCTGGGCTGGAAAGAAACTTGCAGTGGGAGGGGGTGGATCCAGTTGTCATGGTCCATGTTGGTACAAACGACGTAGATAGGACTAGGAAGCCGGTTCTGTTAAAGGAGTATGAGCAGCTAGGGGTCAAATTAAAAAACAGAACCTCAAGGGTAATAAATTACCTGAGCCACGAGCGAATTTGGCTAGGACAAATAAAATTATAGAGTTAGGTGCATGGTGGCATAGTGGTTAGCACTGTTGCCTCACAGTGCCAGGGACCCGGGTTTGAATCCAGCCTCGGGTGACTGTCTGTGTGGAGTTTGCACATTCTCCCTGTGTTTGTGTGGGTTTCCTCCGGGTGCTCCGGTTTCCTCCCACAGTCCAAAGATGTGCGGGTTAGGGTGATTGGCTATGCTAAATTGACCCTTAGTGTTAGGGGGATTAAATACGTGGGGTTACGGGGATAGGGTGCGATATGTGTTGGTGTAGGGGTTACGGGGATCGGGTGGGATATGTGTCGGTGCAGGCTCGATGGGCCGAAATGGCCTCTATCTGCACTGCGGGGTTTCTGTGATTTCTGTGAAATGCGTGGCTCAAAGACTGGTGTGGGAGAAATGGGTTTTGCTTCCTGGGACACTGGCACCAGTACTGGGGCAGGAGGGAGCTGTTCCATTGGGACGGGCTTCACTTGGCCAGTGCTGGGACTAGAGTCCTGGCGGATCATATAACTAGGGCTGTAGAGAGGGCTTTAAACTAACTAGTGGGCGGGAGGTTCCTAGAGAGCAAATAATAAAAATGACAACAGAGAAGGTCATAGACTTAGGTAGCAGTGGGGAAATTAAAAACCAGAGCATGTCAGGAAGGGGCAGAAGGTATGGAGTAAAAGGTAAAGTAATAAAAAGGGCAAAAGCAGGAACTAAGTGTCACAAAACATATTTGAAAGTTCTCTATCTGAATGCATGTAGCATTCGTAACAAAATAGACAAGTTAATGGCACAAATAACTACATATGGGTATGATCTTGTGGCCATTACAGAAACATGGCTGCAGGGTGACAATGCCTGGGAATTAAACATACCAGGTTATTTAATGATCAGGAAGGACAGGCAGGAAGGAAGGGGAGGTGGGGTGGCTATGTTAATAAAGGAAGGAATCACTGTAATACAGAGAAATGATATTGGGTCAAAAGATCACGATAATGAAACAGTTTGGGTGGAGGTAAGGAATAATAAGGGGAAAAAAACACTCGTGGGCATAGTCTATAGGCCTCCGAACAGCTGCAACTCTGTTGGACGGAGTATCAATCAGGAAATAGTTGAGGCTTGTAATAAGGGAACATCTATAATTATGGGGGATTTTAACTATCATATTAATTGGACAAATCAAATTGGGCAGGGCTGCCTTGAGGATGAGTTCATTGAGTGTATTAGGGATGGGTTTCTTGAGCAGTATGTAACTGAACCAACCAGGGGGCAAGCAACCTTAGATCTGGTCCTGTGTAACGAGACAGGATTAATTAAAAATGTCCCAGTAAAGGATCCCCTTGGAATGAGTGACCATAACATGGTTGAATTCCATATTCAATTAGAGGGTGAGAAGGTTGGATCTCAAACAAGCGTGCTAAGCTTGAATAAAGGAGACTATGAAGGTATGAGAGCAGAATTGAGTAGAGTGGATTGGGAAAATAGATTAAAGGGTAAGACGATACATGATCAGTGGTGTGCATTTAAGGAGTTAATTTACAACTTCCAAAAAATATATATTCCACTGAGAAGAAAAGGGTGTAAAAGAAAAGACAGCCATCCGTGGCTAAGTAAAGAAATTAAGGATAGTATTCGACTAAAAACAAGGGCATATAAGGTAGCCAAATCTAGTGGGAGGATAGAGGATTGGGAAAACTTTAAAAGACAGCAAAAAATAACAAAAAGATTGATTAAGAAAGGGAAGATAGATTATTAAAGTAAATTAGCAAAAAATATAAAAACAGCTAGTAAGAGTTTATATAAAAAGAAAAAGGGTGGCTAAAGTAAATGTTGGTCCCTTAGAGGATGAGACCGGGAAATTAATGGTGGGAAATATGGAGATGGCAAAAACACTGAATGAATATTTTGTATCAGTCTTTACAGTAGAGGACACTAAGAATATCCCAACACTGGACAAACAGGGGGCTAAAGGGGGGGAGGAGCTAAACACGATCAAAATCACTAAGGAAGTGGTACTCGGTAAAATAATGGACTCAAGGCGAATAAATCACCTGGACCTGATGTCTTACATCCTAGGGTCTTGAGGGAAGTGGCGGTAGGGATTGTGGATGCATTGGTAATAATTTTCCAAAACTCCCTGGACTCAGCAAAGGTCCCGGCAGACTGGAAAACTGCTAATGTAACACCCTTATTTAAAATGGGCAGTAGACAGAAGGCTGGAAACTATAGACCGGTTAGCCTAACATCTGTGGTAGGTAAAATTTTGGAGTCCATTATTAAGGAGACAGTAACAGGACATTTGGATAATCATAATTTAATAGGACAAAGCCAGCATGGTTTTATGAAGGGGAAGTCATGTTTGACAAATTTGCTGGAGTTCTTTGAGGAAGTAACATATAGGGTGGATAAAGGGGAACCAGTGGACGTAGTGTATTTAGACTTCCAAAAGGCATTTGACAAGGTGCCACACAGAAGATTATTGCTTAAGATAAAAAATCACGGGATTGGGGGTAATATTCTGGCATGGATAGAGGATTGGCTATCTAACAGAAGGCAGAGAGTTGGGATAAATGGTTCATTCTCAGACTGGCAATCAGTAACCAGTGGTGTTCCGCAGGGGTCAGTGCTGGGTCCCCAACTTTTTACAATCTATATTAACGATTTGGAGGAGGGGACCGAGTGTAACATATCAAAGTTTGCAGATGATACTAAGATGGGAGGGAAAGTAGTGAGTGAGGAGGACATAAAAAACCTGCAAGGGGACATAGACAGGCTAAGTAAGTGGGCAGAGATTTGGCAGATGGAATACAATACTGGAAAGTGTGAGGTTATGCACTTTGGCAGGAAAAATCGTAGAGCAAGTTATTATCTTAATGGCAAGAAACTGGAAAGTACTGAAGTACAAAGGGATCTGGGGGTCCTGGTGCACGAAACTCAAAAGGTTTGTATGCAGGTGCAGCAAGTGATTAAGAAGGCCAATGGAATGTTGGCTTTCATTGCTAGGGGAATAGAATATAAAAATAGGGAGGTATTGCTTCAGTTGTACAAGGTATTGGTGAGACCGCTCCTGGAATACTGCATACAGTTTTGGTGTCCACACTTAAGAAAAGACATACTTGCTCTCGAGTCAGTACAAAGAAGATTCATTCGGTTAATCCCGGGGATGAGGGGATGGACATATGAGGAGAGGTTGAGTAGATTGGGACTCTACTCATTGGAGTTCAGAAGAATGAGAGGCGATCTTATTGAAACATATAAGATTGTGAAGGGGTTGGATTCTGTGGATGCGGGGAGGATGTTCCCAATGATGGGTGAAACTAGAACTAGGGGGCATAGTCTTAGAATAAGGGGCTGCTCTTTCAAAACTGAGATGAGGGGGAACTACTTCACTCAGAGGGTGGTAGGTCCGTGGAATATGCTGCCCCAAAAAGCTGTAGAAGCTACATCATTACATAAATTTAAAATAGAAATAGACAGTTTGCTGGAAGTAAAGGGAATTAAGGGTTACAGGGAGCGGGCAGGAATTTGGACATGAGTCTAGGTTCGGATCGGACATGGCCCTGTGGGTAGCGGAGCGGGCCCAGGGGCCGTGTAGCCTGATCCTGCTCCTATTTCGTGTGTCTAATTCTGTTAGATTCTGGAGTTGGTTCTGTGATAGTAGATTGGCAGTTAGGATCAGATCAGCCATGATCTTATTGAATGGCGGGGCGGGCTCGAGGGGCCGATTGGCCTACTCCTGCTCCTATTTCTTATGTTCTTATGTTCTAGAAGAGAACCTCCTTTCGTGCATATGGAGGGAGTAATGGGAGAGCCTGGGTGCAGCCATGCACCTCTGTGCAGTCATAGTCAGTGTTTGCAGCACCTCAATGCTGTGGAACACTGACAGCACAAATGTCAAAATCAATTTGCGCATGGTCCCTTTAAGGAAACCGGCTGATGATGCGTCATCAAATCACATCATCAGACCCGCTTCCTTCAATTGGCTGGCAAACGTGCTGGGTGGGCTTAACAAGCCCAATCAGGGGAAAATCATTCTATAAAGAGTGGGCTGGAGCCGGCAGCGAGACCGGGACCCGCCACGGACCCGCCGAGGTTGGTAAAATCCAGGCCATCATTTCTAAATCTGTGGAAGACACCAAATTCGGGGGAATAGTCAACACTGAGGAGGAATGCAACAAATTACAGGAAAACATTAACGAACTTAAAGAATTGGTATACAATTGGCAAATGAATTTCAACATAGATATGTCCGAGGTATTACATTTTAATAAGAAAAATAAGAATGTCACATATTACTTGGAAAATAAGAATCTAAGGCCTAGAAATTCAGTGGGCTGCGCCACCCGTTAGCGCCCAAAGAGTGCACTTAGTGGGTTTTGCGCCACTAGCCACGCCTCCCGCTAAATTTAGCGGGACACTAATGGTGGCGCTAGCCGTTAGCGCTGCACTGCTACAATGACGTCATCGGTGTGCACAGTGCCCCGCTACCGCGACGATCGCGAAATTTGGTAGCGCCTCCTGCTTTAATGCCAGTCGCAATTTGCGACCGGTTCAGGGGGGCCTACCTGCGGTGGTAGAGGCGCTGAGGTGCGAGGCGGCCATTTTTTTTGCTGGCCGCCTGCCAGCACCTCTCCGCGCCGCCGTCCCCGGCCTCCTGAGCACCCCTCCAGCAGAGTGCCGGATGTGTCCCAAGAGCCCGGCACTTCTCCTCGGTGCCGGGCTTTTTTGCCGGCACTCGCGCTCTTTGCGCGTGCTGCAGCAGGCCCCTCCCCTTTAAGAAGGAGAGGAAGGCCTGCAGTACCGCAGCGCGCCATGCCGCAGCGTTTGGCGCTGCGGCACGGTGCGCTGCGAACTTCAGTTGCAGCGCCCCAAGAGGGATGTGGGGCGCCTCGAGTAGCGCCGCGCTTCCCTCTGGGGCGCGCAAACTGAATTTGCGGCGAGCGGCCGCGACTTCTTCCGGGGCGCTACTTCCAGCGCCCTTGCGAGGGGGTGCCAGTGAATTTCTAGGCCTAAATGTGGTAGAGGAGCAAAGGGATCTGGGAGTACAAATACACAAATCATTAAAAGTTGCGATGCAGATTAATAAGACCATAACAAAAGCAAACCAAGCACTAGAGTTTATTTCTAAAGGGATAGAATTGAAAAGTAGGGAAGTTATGCTAAACCTGTATTGAACCTTGGTTAGACCACACTTGGAGTGCTGCATACAGCTCTGGTCGCCATATTATAAACAGGATATAGAGGCACTGAAGAGGGTGCAGAGAAGATTTACAAGGATGATACAAGAGCTGTGAGGTTATAGCTATCAGAAAAGGATGAACAGACTGGGTCTCCTTTCTCTTGAAAAATTATAAATGGTTTTGATAGATTAGGCAGGATTTTCATTGGGCTGTGGAGGCGGGATTGGAGGCATGTGGAGGGTTAAAATCCCGAGATCGGGGGGCACGAACCCAACCCGTTTCCATGCCAGTTTCAAAGGAGGCGGGTACCCGACCCGCACTGGGACCCGCCTCCCCGAGGCGGGAAGGGGATTAGTGCCAAAATAACTGCCTGCTAACAGGCAGTTTTTAACCTAATCCCTATTTTTAATGTTGAAGTGTGGGATTCCCGACGGCTCCAAACCACGCCAAGTTAGAGGAGGTGGACTGTCGGGATGAAGGGCTTGGAGGGGTTGAGATGTCTGGTGTTCAGGTGAGTGATGGGTGCATGAGTGCAAAGGTAAGTGTGTTTAGTGTGTGTAAAGTGTTTAAAGAAGTTTTACATACCTTTACTTACCTTTACAGCCTTCCTTCCTTCAGGTCTCGGGAGTTCCTCATCTTACCAGCACAGAAAGCAGAATGGCTGAGAGCTGTCAAAAGTTGCAGCATTCAGCTTTCTGTTCCGGGGAGATCTCTAAATCAGCCTGAGAGGAAGGAATTAACTTAGTGTACAGATTGTCAGTGTTTGACAGCTTCAAAAAGCTGTGAAACGCTGATATTTCATCTGTCAAAAGGTCTTGACAGATGAAATATCAATCTGTGATGTCACCTGTTGCCGGGTGGCCCTTAATTGGCCTGCTGAGCCCGTCAATCAAGTCAAAATCGCATGGGTTGGCTCGAACTCAATGGAGGTGGGACTACAACTCCGAAAGTTGTAGTCCCACCTTCTACCTGACTCCTCAATGAAAATCCAGCCCATGGTGTTTCCACTTGTGTGGAAGAGCATAACTAGAGGCCATCAATATAAGATAGTCACTAAGAAATCAAATAGGGAATTTAGAAGAAAATTCTATAAGAACATAAGAAATAGGAGCAGGAGTAGGCCATTTGGCCCTTCAAGCCTGCATTCAATAAGATCATGGCTGATCTACGATCTCAATTCCACCTTCCTGCACTATCCCCATATCCTTGGTTCCCTTTCCTTAGTTCCCTTAGTATCGCAAAATCTATCGATCTTTGTTTTTAATATACTCAACGACTGAGCATCCACAGCTCTCTGGGGTAGAGAATTCCAAAGATTCACCACCCTCTGAGTGAAGAAATTTCTCCTCATCTCAGTTCTAAATGGCCTATCCCTTATCCTGAGACTGGTGACCCCTGGTTCTAGACTCTCCAGCCAGGGGAAACATCCTCCCAGCATCTACCCTGTCAAACCCCTTCTATGGATAGAGGATTGGTTAAAGGACAGAAAGCAGAGAGTAGGAATAAACAGGTCATTTTCGGGTTGGCAGGCTGTAACTAGTGGGGCACTGCAAGGATAAGTGCTTGGGCCTCAGCTATTTACAATCTATATTAATGACTTAAATGAAGGGACCGAGTGTAATGCATCCAAGTTTGCTGATGATACAAAGCTAGGTGGGAAATAAAGCTGCGAGGCGGACTCAAAGGGCTGAATTTTGCCAATGAGGAGCTTTTGGAGGCGAGACTCCCATTTGTCGGGTTTTAGTCCTGCCTCCATCGACTTCTGGCCAATCCATGCTATTTTCCCTTGATTGATCTCGTTAAGCCCGCCCAGTGGGCTTAGCAGGCCAATTAAGGGGAAGCCGGTTACAGAGAACGTCTGCGTATGACGTTTCATCTGTCAAAAATTTTTGACAGATGAATTGTCATCATTTGACATTCTCTGTAGTTTGATGAGTTCTAGAATTCAAGACTCATCAAACCTCTTTCTTTAGCAGAAATTAGATGGTTGTTGCATTGGAGAATGCAGCGGCCATCTGTCATCTCTGCTGCGGAGGTGCGAGAATCTCCGCATCCCTAACGATTGAAGCCTGCAGGAAGAAAAGAAGGTAAGTAAACTTTCTCTAACACTTTCCACTCACCTCACATACTCACCTCTCCACGCTTGCACCCATCACTTACCTCCACAGCACACTTTTTAACCCCTGCGACCCCCACAGACCCACTGCTTGCCTCGCTGACCCTGGCGGGGTTCACAGCCTTCAGGAAGCCCGCATTTGCAGGAGTAAAATGGGGATAATCCTCTTATCTGCCTGTTAACAGGCAGTTAAGTGGCTGTAATCCCCTTCCCGCCTCTAAAGAGATGGGACCCGGCACTCATCGGCTACCTGCCTCCTGGGAAGATGGCACGGAGGTGGGATGGGCACCCGCCCCCAGATTCTGCCATTTTCCCGGCAGTCCGCCTCCATACCTGCCTCCCCAGGGCTGGCAAGATCACGCCCTATGCGTCTGAAAAGGGATAGAAACAGGTTAAGTGAATGGACAAGAAGGTGGCAGATGTGGGGAAATGTGAGCTTATTCACTTTGGTAGGAAGAATAGAAAAACAAAATATTTTTTAAATGGTGAGTGTTGTGTATGTCCCTTTAAGGGAATAACTGGTCTTAGACTGCAGTACCGGCAGTGACCACCCCTGTATAAAAGGCCCTAGCAGGCTTCTGTAGTTTCAGTTTCAAGCTGCCTCTTGTTCAGTAAAGTACCTGTTAAACTGTTCTCCCGAAGTCCGTGTATGATTGAGGCGCGGACTTTACAGTGGCGACGAGTAAGTTCGAACTCACCTGCCGTGTGGCATCATCTCACGGGGATCTCGCCTGAAAGGAAGGTCCTGGAAGGTCGTAGTCTGAGCAACGGGCGTCGACCGAGGGCAACCGCCCAAAGAATCCATCGGTGTTTGGAGAATTGCGGGAGAGACTGTGGTTCCAGCGAATCGTGCTGGTAGCAGGTAGCGTGCTGACCCTTCCGGACTGCGGCGGGCTCAAGCTCGATTGAGCGGCTCTACAAATCGGGCCGCGCAGCGTCGCCGGGAAAAGAAAACGAGAGAGAGGGTGGAGCGCACAGGGCACGGTCGGTGCTCGAGAACAGGACAGCGGAGAGAAACTAAACGGGGGGGAAGGAAAGCGAGATGCGCCAAAGCTGCGGGTTGCCGCCATTACCCCGTAGAACGCTAGGAGCAGCGTGGCAGTAAGGGGAAGAAGCAAAAGCACGGGAGGCACCATTTTATCCCGTTGGGGAAGAAGCAAAAGCGCGGGAGGCGCCATTTTATTCCATTGGGGAAGAAGCAAAAGCGCGGGAGGTGCCATTTTAAATCGGCCAAGATGCCGAAAAGTGGCAGTATCACTGCTTTCGACAACGAGGTAGAAGACTGGACCACGTATGTGGAAAGAATTGAAGTGTACTGCAAGGCAAATGAGGTGGCTGATGGAAAGAGGGCGTCGGTATTATTAAATCTGATGGGTGCGAGTACGTACGGCCTATTGCGGAATTTAATTACCCCAGCTAAACCAATGGAGAAAAGTTTTGAGGAGATTGTTCATATCTTACAGGAAGATCTAAGCCCTGCACCATTGCTGATAGCAGAAAGATTCAAGTTCCATAAAAGAAACCAGCACAAAGATGAGAGCAATGCTGACTATCTTACGGAACTATGCAAGTTATCGAAGCACTGCCAGTTCGGAGCAGGACTGGCAGACACCTTACGGGATAAGTTTGTCTGCGGGCTCCAGAGTGAAGGAACCCAGAAACGACTACTTTCAAAAAAAGGACCTGACGCTAGAACAGGCTTTTAGCGTGGCAGTATCCTACGAAGCAGCAGCATGGGGAGCTGCGGAAATACAACAGAAACCACAAGAATACAGCGCTAACGAAATGGCGTATGGAGCCGAAAAGTGCTATCGCTGCGGCAGAACAACCCATGAGCAGAAGGACTGCTGGTTTAAAGACAAAATATGCAGGCAATGCGGGGAAATGGGACATATAGCAAGAGTCTGCAGGTCGGGAAAGAAGACCAACATGACAAGAACTACTAAGGAACAGTACAGGAAAGTAAAGAAACTGACAGATAGTAGTTCAGAAGATCAGGAGAGTGATAAGGACTCCGGGAGCAGGCGACTAAGTTGTTTAAAGTTACACAACGTGATCGCAAAAGAAGATCACCGAACCATTTGGGTCACCCTCATGATAGCAGGGTCCCCAGTGAAGATGGAATTGGACACAGGATCAGCCCTAACTGTCATGAATCGACGAGACTATGAGCGGCTATTCTCACACATACCCTTAAAGGACACGTCCATTGTATTGAAGACATACACGGGGCAAAAGGTCTACCCCAGAGGAAAAATAAGGGTGCCAGTTGAATATAACGGAAAGGAAACACAGAAACTATACATGTATATACTATGAGATGGAGGACCACCATTATTGGGACGTGAATGGATCCGAAGACTAAAATTGGATTGGCATTCCATTCTGGCACTAACTGTGACTGACAAAAAAGATGATGACATCGCACCTGGACGTCTGTCACAAATTCTATCTGACGCGGAAGAGGTGTTCCAACAAAGACTTGGGACTCTAAAAGGAGTAAAGGCAACCATAAAGATTGAGGATAACGCAACCCGAAAATTTTTCAAGGCCAGACCGGTGCCATACGCGATACGCCCAGCTGTGGAAGCTGAACTGGAGAGTCTGGAGCGTGCGGGGTTGCTGTCTAAGGTGGACTGGAGCGAGTGGGCCACACCCATCGTTCCTGTAATGAAGAAAGCATTGAGCAGCACGCCTGGGAAGCCAAGGAAGGTTCGCATCTGTGGGGACTTCAAGGTGACTGTGAACCCAGTCCTGCACACAGTACAGTATCCGCTTCCGCGGATGTTAAGTCTGTGTGTTATCGTGAGAATTACTACACAGACCACAAGAGTAAATTCAACAGGTCTTTACTGGTTGGAGGTCGGACTATACTGAATACAATATTATTACACTGTGCTTATATACCGGTGTGGTCACCATCGGTATTACGTATACAGCAGCCAAAGAAAGTAGTACCTTTCTTAAGGTGGACCAGGCTTAAGTTCTCTTAAGGTGGAACAGGTTACATACACCACAATCCTCCCTTTTTAGCTTAACAGTCATATCCCCAAATAAACATAACATATATACATATATAACTTCAGGTATAACAGTTCAAAGGTTCAGTCTCTCAGGAGGCTTTCTGATTCGGCTTGGATAATGCCTTTCAGTGGTCTCTGATTCTTGTTGTTGAGGTGCCTCCTCTAGTTGGTTGCCAATGTATTGGGTGTCATCATCATCAAATACATTCTCGGCCGAGGTAGATGCTTCAGGTTCATGAACGTCTTCCACAGCTGTCTCTGTCACAACCATGGGTTCGACCCTTGCTCTCGACTCTACCAGTTGATCCGCATGACGCCTTATCACATTATGACCAATATCTACGGTGTACATCAGAGGTCCTTGTCTGGCCCGGATTGTTCCGGACTGCCATTTTTTGTTTCCATAGCCCCTTGCCATCACTGGTTGTCCTACGTCGAAAGTTCGAGTGGTCTTGCTGTTAATATGCCGAAACTGTTTGTTTTCCACTTGCCTCCGCACATTTGGTTTTAACAAGTCCAACTTGGACCGCAACCTCCTGTTATAAAACATCATAGCAGGACTTTGGTTAGTCACGGCATGATCGGCGTTTCTATATGACATCAGGAACTTATCGACCTTGTGTTGCAGCGGAATCTGATCATCATTCATGGCCTTAATAGCCTTTTTGAATGTCTGGACAAATCTTTCAGCCAACCCGTTTGTCGTCGGATGATATGGGGCAGAGGTATAATGTTTAACTCCATTCTTCTTTAAGAATTGTTGGAATTCTTCCGATACAAACTGTGGTCCGTTGTCCGAACAGATCTGTTCTGGCAATCCGTTCCTTGCGAATATTGTTCTTAACACCGCAATTGTCTTTTCTGAAGTAGTGGTATTCATCTTGATGACTTCTGGCCATTTGGAATGTGCGTCCACCGCGATTAGGAACATGGAGTCCATGAATGGACCAGCAAAGTCAATGTGTACGCGTTGCCATGGGGCTGAAGGCCATTCCCATGGGTGTAGCGGTGCTATCGGAGGTGCATTTTGCACTTTTTGACACCCAGCGCAGCTTTTCGTTAACTCCTCAATCTGTTGGTCAATACCCGGCCACCATACGTAAGCCCTAGCAAGACTTTTCATTTTAACTCCCCCCAGATGACCTTCATGTAGTTCTTTTAAAACTCTTTCCCTTAACTTGGGAGGAATAATCACTCTTGTCCCGTACATCAAAGTACCATGGCAGACGGACAGCTGGTCTCGCCTTGCCGAGAATGCCGGTAACAGAGGATCACCCCGTGTTGGCCATCCTTTCACTGTCACCTCGTAGACTCTGGACAGTGTCAGGTCGTTCCTGGTTTCTCTTTCAATACTTGCGTTGGTGACAGGTAAACACTCGATAATGGTCGAATGAAATAACTCAACAGGGTCAACTTCCGTCGTGTCTTCATCTTCAGGTAGTGGCAGGCGCGACAGGCCATCAGCATTGCCATGCTGTTTCGTACCTTTGAATTCTATCTGATATTGATGTGCCCCTAAGAAAAGAGACCATCTCTGGAGACGCTGTGCTGTCATCACCGAAACACCCTTCTTAGGGTTAAAAATGGACACCAACAGTTGATGGTCCGTCAGAAGTGTGAATTTTTGGCCCTGTAGGTAATGATTAAACTTCTTCACTCCCCATACAAGGCTAAGGGCCTCCCTATCGATCTGCGCATAGTTGCGCTCAGCGGAGGTCAATGATCTGGATGCAAACGCGACTGACCTTTCCGTGCCATTTGGCAATTTATGTGAGAGTACTACCCCAATACCATATGGAGAAGCATCACAAGCCAACCGAATAGGCAGTGTCGGGTTGAAGTGAGCCAACACTTCCTCTGAGGTGATCAATTCTTTGCTTTTGCGAAATGCCTTCTTACAGTTTTCGCCCCAGTCCCACGGTACCGCTTTCTGTAAAAGAGCGTTCAACGGATGCAGCACCGTGGATAGATTTGGCAGAAATTTATGGTAGTAGTTAATTAATCCTAGAAACGACCTCAACTGAGAGACATTCTCCGGAGCGGGAGCCTTTACAACTGCCGCTATCTTGTCAGGAGACTTATGAAGCCCCTCCCGGTCAATGACATGACCACAGTACGAGATCCGCTTCTGGAAGAACTCACACTTCTGCCGATTTACTCTAAGTCCATACTCTTTCAGTCTGTTGAGCACCAGTTCCAAGTTAGCGAGATGCTGTTCATCACCATCACCTGTGATCAGAATGTCGTCCAGGTAACATTGTGTGCCTGGAATTCCCTGTAATACCTGCTCCATGGCCCTCTGCCAAATTGCTGGAGCCGATGCCACTCCAAAAACCAGCCTATTGTACCGGTACAACCCTCGATGCGTGTTGATCGTGAGGTATTGGCGTGACTCTTCTTCAACCTCCATCTGCAAGTATGCCTGCGCCAGGTCTATCTTGGTGAAGTGTTTCCCGCCAGACAGTGAAGCGAAAATATCCTCAATCCGTGTAAACGGATACTGCACCGTGTGAAGCACCGGATTAACGGTGATTTTGAAATCTCCACAGATGCGAACCTTCCCTGGATCTCCTGGTTTATTGTTCGCAGGACGTTTCATAACGGGAACAATGGGCATAGCCCGCTCACTCCAATCTACTTTAGACAGTACACCTGAACGTTCTAGTGCTTCCAGCTCCGCTTCAACCGCAGGTCGTATTGCATAGGGTACCGGTCTGGCTTTAAAACATTTTGGTTGTGCATGTTCATCAATGTTGATGTTTGCCGTAATTCCTCTCAGTGTTCCCAGTCCCGGCTGGAACACCTCTTTAGCCTCATCCAGTATTCTGGACAATCGTTTAGGTTTGACAGCTGTTTCCCCGGAATCTACCGTTAGTGCTTTCAAGGAGTGCCAGTCCATATTCTTTTTCCTAATCCACTCCCGTCCTAGTAGTGGTGGACCTCCTTCAGGTAGCACATATAAGTCCATTACTTGGCTTCCTTCGCCCTTGTGGACCACTTCTACCTCTATTTTTCTGATGGGGTACACTCTTTGCCCCGTGTACGTTTTCAATATAATCTCCGTATCCTGTAAGGGAATATGTTGGAATAACCTTCTGTATCTTTCTTATTCATGACCGTCAATGCCGATCCAGTGTCCAATTCCATTTTTACTTGGACTCCTGCTATCTTAAGAGTGACCCAAATTGTCTGGAGGTCTGTATCCTTACCAACGTTGTGTATTCTTAAGCTATCCAGTTCATTACTGCTAGCGTCTGAATCTGACTTCTGTTCGGTCAAACTGTTCTTTGTCACCTTGTGTACCTTTGCATATTTTCCTTGCGGTGACTTTTTGTTGCTGGTCTTCTTTCCTGACCGGCATACTTTAGCTATGTGGCCAAGCCTGCCACACGTTCTGCATTCTTGGTTTTTAAACCAACACTGGTTCTGATCGTGCGTTGTCTTTCCACAACGATAACATTTGACAGAACTCAAACCCAATTTGTTTGTACCGAGTTCCGGTGGCCGTAGCTGCATTACTGCCGTGCCTCTCGCTGCGGCCTCGTGTGCTGCTGCCATAGTGACCGCCTTCTCGAGAGACAGCTCATTCTCCTCGAGCAGTCGCCTTTGTGTATCCTGTTTAAATAAACCACACACAAATCTATCTCGAAGTGCCTCTGTCAGTCCCGTTCCAAACTGACAATATTTTGCTAGCTTACGTAATTCCATCAAATATTCAGCATTGCTTTCATTTTGCAGCTGTCTTCTATCGTAAAATTTAAATCGTTCCGCTAGCATCAGCGGCGTGGGGTTAAGATGATTTTTTAGGACAGTAACAATCTGTTCGAACGTCTTATCCGCCGGTTCATCTGGTGATAACAGGTGTTTCAATTGCCCGTATGTCTTCGCACCCATTAAGTTTAGTAATGTTAATGCTTTATCTGCCTCAGGAATTTTATTTGCCTTACAATAGTTTTGTATGCGTTCTACATACATAGCCCAGTCTTCTATATCACTGTCGAAGGCATTAATGTTCCCATGTTTAGGCATCGTAGCAATTTATCGTATTTTTAATGTTATCTAAGATGGCGGCTTCCCGCTCTTGCCGTCGTCCTCCGCCCACAAAATGGCGGTTTTCCCGCGCTTGGCGGTCTTCACCCGTCCCCCGACGCTGTCTCCGCTTCACCGTGGCTCTCGCGCCTTCAGTTTCCCCAGACGCTGCGCCTTTAGCCCGAATGCGGCCCTTATCTCCGGTCGCGATCGATGTCCCGCGCTGCGCCTCTCGCTCGAAAGCGGCCCGGCCCTTATCTCTGGTCGCGATCGACCTCACCGCCCTTATTCCTCCGTCTTCCCAGCCCCGTCTGTACAGCCAACGCGGTTGACTTTCTGTCGCGTCGCTGCCCGGCTTACCCACCACGAGGTAGTAGAAGAAGCTGACAGTCGCTGATGGAGGCTTCGAGGTCAGGATGTCTTCTGCACTCTGGTTGCTCGATGCCTGCCGCTCGACGTGTCTTCCCGTAGGTGATGAGGGTGGAAACCTCTCTTCGACGTCCTGTCTGTGGACGAAGTCGCCGTGGAAATTACTGCAGCAGGGTAAGAATCGGACTCGTCGCCACTGTTAAGTCTGTGTGTTATAGTGAGAATTACTACACAGACCACAAGAGTAAATTCAACAGGTCTTTACTGGTTGGAGGTCGGACTATACTGAATACAATATTATTACACTGTGCTTATATACCGGTGTGGTCACCACCGGTATTACGTATACAGCAGCCAAAGAAAGTAGTACCTTTCTTAAGGTGGACCAGGCTTAAGTTCTCTTAAGGTGGAACAGGTTACATACACCACAGCGGATAGAAGATATTTTCACCTCACTATCTGGAGGGAAATGTTTTACAAAGATTGACCTGGCTCAAGCGTATCTACAAATGGAGGTGGAAGAAGCATCTAGGAATTACCTCACGATAAACACTCACAAAGGCCTTTACCAGTACAATCGACTGGTATTTGGGGTAGCATCAGCCCCGGCTATGTGGCAGAGGGCAATGGAACAAGTCCTGCAAGGGATCCCGGGGACCCAGTGTTATTTGGACGACATCCTGGTTACGGGCGAAAATGACAATGAACACCTTGCCAACCTGGAACAGGTGCTCACGAGATTGCAGGAATATGGGCTACGAGCCAACCGTCCCAAATGCGAGTTCTTCAGGAGACAAATCTCGTATTGTGGCCACATGATTGATGAGGAAGGGTTGCATAAGTCGCCGGACAAGATTGCGGCTGTAGTCAAGGCTCCAGCACCAGAAAATGTGTCGCAAC
Source organism: Somniosus microcephalus (assembly GCF_052327205.1). Lineage (NCBI taxonomy): Eukaryota > Metazoa > Chordata > Chondrichthyes > Squaliformes > Somniosidae > Somniosus > Somniosus microcephalus. The sequence goes on along the minus strand of NC_140989.1, from coordinate 175,943,304 downwards.
TGAGGTCGTTCCTCGGGTTGGTGAACTACTACCATAAGTTCTTGCCGAATTTATCTACAATTCTGCACCCACTGAACGCCCTCCTTCAAACTGGTGTAACATGGAAATGGAGTGATGAGTGTAAGCGTGCCTTTCAGGAATGTAAATGCCAAATCACTTCAAAAGAAGTATTGGCCCACTACAACCCAACACTACCGATTTCGGTTGGCATGTGATGCGTCACCTTACGGCATTGGAGCGGTGCTGTCACACAAATTCCGTGATGGTTCAGAGAGGCCAATAGCCTTTGCATCGCGCTCGCTAACCTCAGCCAAGCGTAACTACGCCCAGATTGACAGGGAGGCCCTCAGCCTGGTGTGGGGGGTGAAGAAGTTCAATCACTATCTGCACGGGCAGAAATTCACCCTACTGACTGATCATCAACCCCTGGTCTCAATTTTTAACCCAAAGAAGGGCGTTCCGGTGATGACGGCGCAACGGCTGCAAAGATGGTCACTTTTTCTAGGGGCACATCAGTGTGACTTAGAGTACAAAGGTACGAAACAACATGGAAACGCTGATGGGCTGTCGCGCCTACCGTTGCCTACGGCGGAAGAAGCACCTGCAGTGGACCCGGTGGAGATATTCCATGCGACCATAGTCGAATGTTTGCCTGTTACAAACACAAGTATTGAGAAGGAAACCCGAAATGACCCGACACTCTCTCGGGTCTATGATTTGACGGTGAAGGGATGGCCAGCATATGGCGACTCACTGTTGCCGGCATTCTCGCCAAGGAGAGAACAGCTGTCAGTGTGCTGGGGAACCTTGATGTGTGGATCCCGAGTGGTAATTCCACCCAAGTTGAGAGATAGAGTACTCAATGAGCTTCACAAGGGTCATCTGGGAGGGGTAAAAATGAAGAGCCTAGCCAGGGCGTTTGTGTGGTGGCCGGGAATCGATAAAGAAATCGAGGATATGACCAAGAGATGCACAGGATGCCAGAAGGTCCAAAACGCTCCACCACAGGTCCCGCTACATCCATGGGAGTGACCCTCATCTCCATGGCAACGGGTACACATTGATTTCGCTGGTCCAGTTATGGACTCAATGTTTCTAATCGCTGTGGACGCCCATTCGAAATGGCCAGATTTCATTAAAATGTCCTCCACCACCACGGAGAAAACTACTGCAGTCCTAAGGACCATCTTCGCCAGGAATGGGTTGCCAGAACAGATCTGTTCCGACAATGGCCCACAGTTTGTGTCTGAGGATTTCCGGAGGTTCCTGAAGAATAATGGGGTGAAACATTACACATCTGCCCCATGTCATCCAGCCACAAATGGATTGGCTGAGAGGTTTGTTCAGACCTTTAAAAAGGCCATAAAGGCAATGTATAATGACGACATACCACTGCAACACAAGGTGGATAACTTCCTGTTTGCTTACCGGAATGTGACACATGCAGTAACCAACCAAACTCCAGCCGTACTGTTTTTCAACCGGAGACTAAGATGTCGCTTGGATTTGCTCAAACCAAACATAAGACGAGATGTTGAGGATAAGCAATTCCAGCACATAAATGAGAAGCCAACCAGGAGCTTCAAGATAGGGCAACCAGTCTTGGCCCGCGACTACCGAACAGAAAAATGGCAGCCAGGCACGATAGGCACACAGCAGGGACCACTAATGTACACAGTGGACGTTGGAGAGAGCATCGTGAGACGCCATGCTGACCAGATTCTAGAGTCACAGGAACAAGCCAAACCTGTACCACAAGCATGTGCACCTGGTAATGAGCCCGAAGTACAGATTACGTCTACCTCAGAAGCAGGGGTATTGGAAGCTGACGAACCAAACAATGACAATGAGCCAGAATTGACTCCACCGCCAGAACAGGATACTCGAGAAAGGTGCTATCCAGTCCGGATCAGGAAGCCTCCTTAAAGACTGAACTTATAAATGACTATTTCAGTTGATGTATATATTACTGAGAAAATTGTAATTGTAATTAGTTATTATTTAGTTGTTAAATGAATGTTATGTACTGTTTATCTAAAAGGGGAGGAATTGTTGTGTATGTCCCTTTTAAGGGAATAACTGGTCTTAGACTGCAGTACCGGCAGTGACCACCCCTGTATAAAAGGCCCTAGCAGGCTTCTGTAGTTTCAGTTTCAAGCTTCCTCTTGTTCAGTAAAGTACCTGTTAAACTGTTCTCCCGAAGTCCGTGTATGATTGAGGCACGGACTTTACAGTGAGAAACTATTAAATGTTGGTGTTCAGAAGGATTTGTGTGTCCTTGTACAGGAAACACAGAAAGTTAACATGCAAATACAGCAAGCAAATAGGAAGGCAAATGGTAAGTTGGCCTTTATTACAAAGGGGTTGGAGGACAAGAATAAGGAAGTCTTTCTGGAATTGTACAGGCCTTTGGTGAGATCACACCTGGAGTACTGTGCACAGTTTTAGTCTCCATACCTAAGGAAGGATATACTTGCCTTAGAGGCGGTGCAACGAAGGTTCACTAGATTGATCCCTGGGAGGAGAGGGTTGTCCTATGAGGAGAGATTGAGTAGATTGGGCCTATGCTCTCTGGAGATTAGAAGAATGAGAGGTGATTTCATTGAAACATAGAAGATTTTGAGAGGGATTGACAGGTTAGATGCTGAGAGGTTGTTTCCCCTGGCTGGAGTGTCCAGAACTAGGGGGCATAGTCTCAGGATAAGGGGTCGGCCATTTAAGACTGAGATGAGGAGGAATTTGTTTACTCAGAGGGTTGTGAATCTTTGGAATTCTCTGCCCCAGAGTGCTGTGGATGCTCAGTCGTTGAGTATATTCAAGGCTGAGATAGATAGATTTTTGGACTCTAAGGGAATCAAGGGATATGGGAATTGCACGGGGAAGTGGAGTTGAGGTCGAATATCAGCCATGATCTTATTGAATGGCAGAGCAGGCTCGAAGGGGCCTTATGGGTTACTCCTGCTCCTATTTTTTATGTTCTTAAGAATTATGGGCCATATTTTGCGACCCCTATGGGTGCATACGAGGTGTGTACGCGCCCATAGGGGCCGTGCAAGTTCCAGGTTTAGGCCTGCGAAGCACATGCGCTGAAACCCGGCACTTGTGATCTGTTAAGAATCTTCTTGACAGATCCTCCGCATCCCCGGGAAAAGGGCCTCTGCGGGTGGAGAGTTACGCTGTTTGCCCAACTTCCGCCCGCTGAAAGGCCGTGGAATTCTTACGCCTGGTAAAAGCAGGCCTGCTTTTACCAACATAAGAGTTTTAAAAAATAGAACAATAAAATTTTATCACTCATACATTTAAAACCCTGTCCAATAAGGTAAGTTTATATTTAGCCCTGTTAAAACATTTTTTCAAAAAATTAAATTTTTGTTTAAAATATTTAATTAAATGCCATTTTAATTAATTTTATATATGTAATTAAAAATGTTTTATTTCATGTGTTCGTGTATTTTTTAAGTCATCCCCATTCATACTTATGACAGTTGTATGAATGGGGATTCTCTTCTTTCATTGGTTGGGCTGGCCCACATGATCCCAGGGGCGCTTGCGAACTGTCTGCGCCCCTGGGATACGTGGGCCTCTACGCATTTCTACCAGGAGAGGCCCAGGATCACAAGCCTCCGTATCTCCTGGACCACCAGGTAAATGCGGCGATTTTTTGATGATTGGTGACATCCTCCCGCGGGAAGCGTCCGATCGCAAATTCAGGCCCATTATATTAAATTTTACCCAGAGAATGGTGAGAATGTGGAACTCGCTACCACAGGGAGTGGTTGAGGTGAATAGTATAGATACATTTAATGGGAGGCTAGACAAGCACATGGGGGAGAAGGGAATAGAGGGTAATGCTGATAGAGTTAGATGAGGAAAGATGGGAGGAGGCTCGAGTGGAGCATAAACGACAGCATGGACTGGTTGGGCCGAATGGCCTGCGCTGTATGTCCTATGTAATTCTATGTAAAGATTTCCTTTTTGGTCTGTGATGGGCCCCACCTTTCCTTTGACAACCCTTTTACTATTTATGTGTTTATAAAAGACTTTTGAGTTCCCTTTTATGTTAGCTGCAAATCCATTCTCATACACTGTCTTTGCCCCTCTTCATAGAATCATCGAAATTTACAGCACAGAAGGAGGCCATTCGGCCCATCTTGACCATGCCGGCCGACAAAGCGCTATCCACCCTAATCCCACTTTCCAGCTCTTGGTCTGTAGCCATGTAGGTTACGGCACTTCAAGTGCATTTCCAAGTACTTTTTAAATGCGATGAGGGTCTCTGCCTCTACCACCCTTTCAGGCAGTGAGTTCCAGACCCCCACCATCCTCTGGGTGAAAAAACTTCTCCTCAAATCCCCTCTAAATCTCTGACCAATTACTTTAAATCTGTGCCCCCTGGTTATTGACCCCTCTGCTAAGGGAAATAGGTCCTTCCTATCCACTTTATCTAGGCCCCTCATAATTTTATACACCTCAATTAGGTCTCCCCTTAGCCTCCTCTGTTCTAAAGAAAACAACCCCAGCCTATCCAAACTTTCCTCATAGCTAAAACTCCCCAGTCCAGGCAACATCCTCGTAAATCTCCTCTGTACCCTCTCTAGTGCAATCACATCCTTCCTGTAGTGTGGTGACCAGAACTGCACGCAGTACTCTAGCTGCGGCCTAACTAGTGTTTTATACAATTCAAGCATAACCTCCCTGCTCTTATATTTTGTGCCTCGGCTAATAAAGGCAAGTAACACATATACCTTCTTAACCACCTATCTACCTGTCCTGCTACCTTCAGGGATCTGTGGACATGCATTCCAAGGTCCCTCTGATCTCCTGCACTTCTCAGTGCCCTACCATTTATTGTGTATTCCCTTTCCTTGTTAGCCCTCCCCAAATGCATTAACTCACACTTCTCCAGATTGAATTCTATTTGCCACTGTTCTGCCCACCTGACCAGTCCTTTGATAGCTTCCTGCAGTCTGCAGCTTTCTTCTTCATTATCAACCACACAGCCAATTTTAGTATCATCTGCAAACTTCTTAATCATACTTCCTACATTCAAGTCCAAATCATTGATAAATACCACAAAAAGCTTATTCCCTTTTTTAGATCTCCTCTGTACTTTCTATATGGGGCTTGGATTCATCCTACTGAGTTTCAGATGACCCTGCTCAATGCTCAAATAGGTTGAGTGGTTTTAATTGGATAAACAGCCCAAGAGCTTAATGCTCAGCCATGGTTCAGTGGCAGCACTCTCGCCTCTGTGGTATTTTGCTTTTTGTTTTATTGATAAATCCGCACAGGGAGCCCTGCTCGTCTTCAAAATAGTGCCATGAGGTCTTTTATGTCCACCTGAGAGAGCAGACGGGGACTCGGTTTAACGTCTCATCCGAAAGATGGCACCTTCGACAGCGCAGCACTCCCTCAGCACTGCACTGGAGTGTCAGCCTGGATTTTGTGTCCAACTCTCTGGAGTGGGACTTGAACTCATAGACCTGATCTGACTTAGAGGCGAGGGTGCGACCATTGAGCCACGGCAACAATCCCTGCAAGACGCTGTGGCTTAGGAGAGGAAAGGAGAGGACAAAAAATTGGGGCGGGAGAAACATAGAAACATAGAAGATAGGAGCAGGAGTAGGCCATTCGGCCCCTCGAGCCTGCTCCGCCATTCAATGAGATCATTGCTGATCATCCAAATTCAGTACCCTGTCCCTGCCTTCTCCCCATATCCCTTGATCCCTTTAGCCTTAAGAAATATATCCAACTCTTTCTTGAATATATTTAATGAACTGGCCTCCACCGCCCTCTGTGGCAGAGAATTCCACAGGTTCACCACTCTCTGGGTGAAGAAATTCCTCCTCATTTCAGTCCTAAATGGCTTACCCCTTATCCTTAGACTATGACCCCTGGTTCTGGACTCCCCGGCCATCAGAAACATCCTTCCTGCATCTAGTCTGTCCAGGCCTGACAGAATTTTATAGGTTTCGATGAGATCCCCTCTCAATCTTCTAAACTCCAGTGAGTATAAGCCCAATCGACCCAATCTCTCCTCATACGTCATTCCTGCCATCCCAGGTATCAGCCTGGTGAATCTTCGCTGCACTCCTTCCATGGCAAGAACATCCTTCCTCAGGTAAGGCGACCAAAACTGCACACAATACTCAAGGTGCGGTCTCACCAAGGCCCTGTACAACTGTAGCAAGACATCCTTGTTCCTGTACTCGAACCCTCTTGCTACGAAGGCCAACATACCATTTGCCTTCTTAACCGCCTGCTGCACCTGCATGCTTACCTTCAGCGACTGGTGCACAAGAACACCCAGGTCTCTTTGCACTTCCCCTTCTCCCAATCTATTGCCATTCAAATAATAATCTGCCTTCCTGTTTTTGCCACCAAAGTGGATAACCTCACATTTATCCACATTATAGTGCATTTGCCATGTTTCTGCCCAATCACCCAACCTGTCCAAATCGTACTGGAGTTTCACGACATCCTCCTCACAGCATACCCTCCCACCCAGCTTTGTGTCGTCTGCAAATTTGGAGATATTACATCCAGTTCCCTCGTCCAGATCATTAATATATATTGTGAACAGCTGGGGTCCTAGGACTGATCCTTGCGGTACCCCACTAGTCACTGCCTGCCACTCGGAAAATGACCCGTGTATTCCAACTCTTTGCTTTCTGTCCGCCAACCAGTTCTCTATCCAAGTCAATACCTTGCCCCCAATCCCATGTGCCTTAATTTTGCATGCTAATCTCTTATGTGGGACCTTATCGAAAGCTTTCTGAAAGTCCAAATACACCACATCCACTGGTTCTCCCTTATCTATTTTACCAGTTACATCCTCAAAAAATTCCAGTAGATTAGTCAAGCATGATTTACCTTTTGTAAATCCATGTTGACTTTGTCCGATCCTGTCACTGCTTTCCAAGTGCTCTGCTATTACGTCTTTTATAATGGACTCTAGCATTTTCCCCACTACCGATGTCAGGCTTACCGGTCTATAATTCCCCGCTTTTTCTCGACCACCTTTTTTGAATAGTGGGGTAACATTAGCTACCCTCCAAACCATGGGTACTGTTCCAGAGTCTATCGAGTTCTGAAAGATGACCAGCAATGCATCTACTATTTCGAGGGCCACTTCCTTAAGTACCCTGGGATGTAGATTATCAGGCCCTGGGGATTTATCGGCCTTCAGTCCCATCAATTTTCCTAACACCATTTCCCTTCAAATACTGATTTCTTTCAGTTCCACCCTTTCATCAGACCCTATGTTCCCCGGCATCTCTGGGAGGTTATTTGTGTCCTCCTTTGTGAAGACAGAACCAAAATATGTATTTAGTTGGTCTGCCATTTCTTTGTTCCCCATTATAAATTCCCCTGATTCTGACTGCAAGGGACCTACGCTTGACTTCACCAATCTTTTTCTCTTCACATATCTATAAAAGCTTTTACAGTCAGTTTTTATGTTCCCTGAAAGCTTACTCTCATATTCTATTTTCCCTTTCTTAATTAATCCTTTTGTCCTCCTTTGTTGAATCCTAAACTGTTCCCAATCCTCAGGGTTATTGCTTTTTCTGGCCAATTTGTATGTCCTCTCCTTGGATCTTATGCTATCCCTAATTTCCCTTGTTAGCCAAAACAAATCACAGCATAAAATCACAACGCTTGTATCCCCTGTTGTCTTGGAGACAGGCCTGAGGTCGACTACAGCCTCAATCCAGAGCTGAATTTACCTGAAGGGAAGGTTTCCTCTGCACATTTATAAAGAAGTTGTTTACAATTTCACTATAAACTACAACCAAAGGAAATCACTCCCCTCTGAGGTCAGTCTCAAATGCATCTGATTATTGCACCCTTAAGAAAGCACGGGTGAGATTCTGCACTTGGTACACGATTGAATGAAGCTACGAGGTTTACTCTGGCACATATACTGTAGTGTAAACAGGACTACTGTTTCCAAGCAACTGGGAATTTCAGGATGGTGGAAGTACACTGGGCAGAGAGGAGATGTGTCTATGTGTGTGTGCGTGTCTGTGACAGGGGAGGTGGCTGGTGCAAATTGATGCAAAACACAGACTAGCAATGATGTGAAATGAGGTCAGCTCATCTCCCTCTCACTTGTGTAACCATGGTAACACACACTTTATAATATAAAGTAAATGTTCCGGTTGCTGGCAGATATTTTTTTTGGGATCAGCACAGTTATATCGGAAAGTACATACAGCGGTGATTAATTTCCCCAGTAAGGAGCTTTAAATCAACATAACTAAATTGTCGAATACAAAGAGAAGCTCTCTTGATAACACGGCACACCACTCACTTGAGACTCAAGGAATTACTTTACAGACATTTGTTTTAGATAAGATGAACACGAGATGAAAACTAATGTCTGTCTGTTATTTGCTCGTTCTTTTTGATCATAGGTATTATTTTTCTCCACTTCTCTTTAAGATTTACCATTTAAAAGTACAACTGATAACTGATTTATTTTCATTTTTTGTTCATCTAATTGTTGAACGTGGGTTTGTTCCCGCAATTTAAAAAAAAATTATTTCCTGGGATGTGGGCGTCGCTGGCAAGGCCAGCATTTATTGCCCATCCCTAATTGCCCTGGAGAAGGTGGTGGTGAGCCGCCTTCTTGAACCGCTGCAGTCCGTGTGATGATGGTACTCCCACAGTGCTGTTAGGGAGGGAGTTCCAGGATTTTGACCCTGTGATGATGAAGGAATGGCGATATGTTTCCAAATCAGGATGGTGTGTGACTTGAAGGGGAACTTGGAGGTGGTGGTGTTCCCATGTGCCTACTGTCCTTGTCCTTCTAGGCGGTGGAGGTCGTGGGTTTGGGAGGTGCTGCCGAAGAAGCCTTGGCAAGTTGCTGTAGTGCATCTTGTAGATGGTACACACTGCAGCCACGGTACGCTGGTGGTGGAGGGAGTGAATGTTTAAGTGGGTGCCAATCAAGCGGGCTGCTTTGTCCTGGATGGTGTCGAGCTTCTTGAGTGTTGTTGGAGCTGCACTCATCTAGGCAAGTGGAGAGTATTCCATCACACTCCTTACTTGTGCCTTGTAGATGGTGGAAAGGCTTTGGGGAGTCAGGAGGTGAGACACTCGCCGCAGAATACCTAGCCTCTGACCTGCTCTTGTTGCCACAGTATTTACGTGGCTGGTCCAGTTAAGTTTCTGGTCAATGGTGACCCCCAGGATGTTGAAGGTGGGGGATTCGGCGATGGTAATGCCGTTGAATGTCAAGGGGCAGTGGTTACACTCTCGTTTGTTAGAGATAGTCATTACCTGGCACTTGTGTGCCGCAAATGTTACCTGTCACTTATCCTGAATGTCGTCCAGGTCTTGTTGCATGCGGGCATAGACTGCTTCATTATCTGAGGAGTTGTGAATGGCACTGAACACTGTGCAGTCATTAGCGAACATCCCCATTTCTGACCTTATGTTGGAGGGAAGGTCAATGATGAAGCAGCTGAAGATGTTTGGGCCTAGGACACTGCCCTGAGGAACTCCTGCAGCGATATCCTGTGGCTGTGATGATTGACCTCCAACCACCACAATCATTTTCCTTTGTGCTAGTTATGACTCCAGCCAGTGGCGAGTTTTCCCTTCGATTCCCATTGACTTCAGTTTTACTTGGGCTCCTTGATGCCACACTCGGTCAAATGCTGCCTTGATGTCAAGGGCAGTCACTCTACCTCACCCCTGGAATTCAGCTCCTTTGTCCATGTTTGGACCAAGGCTATAATGAGGTCTGGAACCGAGTGGTCTTGGCGGAACCCAAACTGGGCATCAGTGAGCAGGTTATTGGTGAGTAAGTGCTGCTTGATAGCACTGTCAACGACACTGTTGAGTCTGTATGTCCCAGTTAATGTTAGGATCAATCACTGGACACAGACAACAAGAATAACTTTTAACAGGTCTTTACTATTCGCAAGTCAGGGCTGAACTGCCCAGCAAATCCTTACACAACACTTAGATACCGGTGTGGTCACCACCGGTATTACAGTATACAGCAGCCAAGAGAAAGTAGTACATCTCTTAAAGTAGTTCTCTTAAGGTGGAACAGGTTACATACACCACAATCCTCCCTTTTTAGCTTAACAGTTATATCCCCATTTAACATAACATAATAACATATATACAACTTCATGCAAAACAGTTCAAAGATTCAGTCTCTGAGGAGGCCTCCTGATTCGAGTTGGATAACGCCTTTCAGGGGTCTCTGATTCTCGTCGCTGGGGTGACTCATCTAGTTGGTCTCTTATGGATTGGACATCATCATCAGGTACATTCACTTCTGAGGTAGATGCTTCAGGTTCACTAACTTCTTCCACGGTTGTCTCTGCCGTAACCATGGGTTCGACCCTTGTTCTCAATTCTACCAGTTGGTCAGCATGACGCCGTATTACATTTTCACCAATATCTACCGTGTACATCAGGGGTCCTTGTCTGGCCCGAATTGTTCCAGATTGCCATTTCTTGTTTTTATAGTCCCGGGCTAACACTGGTTGTCCTATTTCGAAACTCCGAGTGGTCTTGTTATTTATATGCTGGAACTGTTTGTTTTCAACTTCCCTCCGCACATTTGGTTTTAACAAGTCCAACCTGGACCACAACCTCCTGTTATAGAACATCATGGCAGGACTTTGGTTCGTCACTGCATGAGTGGCGTTTCGATATGCCAGTAGGAATTTGTCCACCTTGTGTTGTAGTGGAATCTGATCTTCGCTCATGGCCTTTATTGCTTTTTTAAACGTTTGTACAAATCTCTCGGCCAACCCGTTTGTAGCCAGATGATATGGGGCAGAGGTATAATGTTTCACCCCATTCTTCTTCATGAATCTCTGGAATTCTTCTGACACGAACTGCGGTCCGTTGTCTGAACATATTTGTTCTGGCAATCCATTTCTCGCAAATATCGTTCTTAACACCGCGATCGTCTTTTCTGAGGTAGTGGTAGTCACTTAATCACTTCTGGCCATTTAGAATGTGCGTCCACCGCAATTAAAAACATGGAGTCCATGAAAGGACCAGCAAAGTCAATATGTACACGTTGCCATGGGGTTGAAGGCCATTCCCATGGATGCAGCGGTGCAATCGGAGGTGCATTTTGCACTTTTTGGCACCCTGAGCAGCTTTTCGTCTGCTCCTCTATCTGTTGGTCGATACCCGGCCACCACACATAAGCCCTAGCAAGGCTTTTAATCTTGACTCCCCCCAGATGACCTTCATGCAGTTCCTTTAGAACTCTCTCTCTTAACTTAGGAGGAATAATCACCCTTGTTCCATACATCAATGTTCCTTGACAGACGGACAGCTGTTCTCGTCTTGCTGAGAATGCCGGTAACAGTGGATCACCATGTGCTGGCCATCCCTTCACTGTCACTTCGTAGACCCTGGACAGTGTCGGGTCGTTCCTGGTTTCTCTTTCAATACTTGCATTGGTGACTGGTAAACATTCGATGATGGTCGAGTGAAATAACTCAACAGGGTCAACCGTCGGTGCCTCCTCCTCTGTAGGTAGTGGCAGGCGCGACAGCCCATCAGCATTACCATGCTGCTTTGTACCTTTGAATTCTATCTGATATTGATGTGCCCCTAGGAAAAGGGACCATCTCTGGAGTCTCTGTGCTGTCATCACCGAAACACCCTTCTTAGGGTTAAAAATGGATACCAACGGCTGGTGGTCTGTCAGAAGCGTAAACTTTTGGCCCTGCAGGTAATGATTAAACTTCTTTACTCCCCACACAAGGCTGAGAGCCTCCCTATCTATCTGAGCATAGTTGCGCTCAGCGGAGGTCAATGATCTGGATGCGAACGCAACTGGCCTCTCCATGCCATTTGGCAACTTGTGTGAGAGTACTGCCCCAATACCATATGGAGAAGCATCACAAGCCAAACGAATAGGCAGCGTTGGGTTGAAGTGAGCCAACACTTCCTCTGAGGTGATCAATGCCTTGCTTTCGCGAAAGGCCCTCTTACAGTCCTCGCTCCACTTCCATGGTACTCCCTTCTGCAAAAGAGCGTTCAGCGGGTGCAGCACCGTGGATAAATTTGGCAGAAACTTATGGTAATAGTTAATCAACCCTAGAAACGACCTCAATTGGGATACATTATCTGGAGCGGGAGCCTTCACAACAGCTTCGATCTTGTCAGGAGACTTATGAAGCCCCTCCTGGTCAATGACATGACCACAGTACGAGATCCGCTTCTGAAAGAATTCACATTTCTGGCGATTAACTCGAAGACCATATTCTTTCAATCTGGTGAGCACCAGTTCCAAGTTTGCAAGGTGTTCCTCGTCATCATCTCCTGTAATCAGAATATCGTCCAGGTAACATTGTGTACCTGGAATTCCCTGTAATACCTGCTCCATGGCCCTCTGCCAAATTGCTGGAGCTGATGCCACTCCAAAAAACAGTCTATTATACCGGTACAAGCCTCTATGCGTGTTGATCGTGAGATACTGGCGTGACTCTTCCTCAACTTCCATCTGTAAGTACGCCTGCGTCAGGTCTATCTTGGTGAAGTGTTTCCTGCCAGACAACGAAGCGAAGATATCCTCAATCCGTGGAAGCGGATACTGCACCGTGTGAAGCACCGGATTAACAGTGATCTTGAAATCTCCACAGATGCGAACCTTCCCCGGTTCCCCCGGCTTGTTGCTCGATGAATGCTTCATGACTGGGACAATGGGCGTGGCCCACTCACTCCAGTCTACCTTCGACAGTACTCCTGAACGTTCTAGCCCTTCCAGCTCAGCTTCCACAGCAGGTCGTATTGCATAAGGTACCGGTCTGGCTTTGAAAAATTTCGGGTTTGCATGTTCTTCAACCTTGATGTTTGCCGTAATTCCTCTCAGTGTTCCCAGTCCCTGTTGGAACACCTCTTTAGCATCGTCCAATATTCTGGACAATCGTTTAGGTTTGACATCTTTTGTACCGGAATCTACCGTTAGTGCTTTTAAGGAATGCCAGTCCATATTTATTTTCCTAATCCACTCCCGTCCCAGTAGTGGTGGACCTCCCTCAGGTAGCACATATAAGTCCATTCCTCGGCTTTCTTTGCCCTTGTGGACCACTTTTACCTCTATCTTCCCGATGGGGTATACTCTTTGCCCCGTGTATGTTTTCAATACAATCTCCGTATCCCGTAGGGGAATATGTGGGAATAACCTTTTGTAATCTTTCTTATTCATGACCGTCAATGCCGATCCAGTGTCCAATTCCATCTTCACTTGGACTCCTGCTATCTGAAGTGTGACCCAAATTGTTTGGAGGTCTGCTTCCTTACCAACATTGTGTACTCTTAGACTACCCAGTTCATTACTGCTGGAGTCTGAATCTGACTTCTGTTCGTTCGAACTGTTCTCTGTCACCTTGTGTACCTTTTTGTACTTTTCCTGCGGTGACTTTTTGTTGCTGGTCTTCTTTCCTGACCGGCATACTTTAGCTATGTGACCAAGCCTGCCACATTTTCTGCATTCCTGATTTTTGAACCAGCACTGGTTCTGATCGTGCGTTGTCTTTCCACAACGATAACATTTTACTGTACTCAAGACCATTTGATTGGTGCAGAGTTCCGGTGACCGTAGCTGCATTTCCGCAGTGCCTCTCGCTGCGGCTTCTTGCGATGCTGCAATAGTGACAGCTTTATCAAGCGTAAGATCATTCTCTTCAAGCAGTCGCTTTTGTGTTCCTTCTTTTAACAATCCACACACAAATTTATCTCTCAGTGCATCTGCTAGCCCTGTTCCAAACTGACAGTACTTCGATAGCTTACGTAGTTCAATTAAAAATTCAGCGTTGCTTTCGTCTTTCAACTGCGTTCTTCTGTAAAATTTAAATCGTTCCGCTATCATCAGCGGCGTGGGGTTTAAATGATTTTTCAGGACAGTAACAATATTCGCGAAGGTCTGATCCGCCGGTTTATTTGGTGATAGAAGGTGCTTCAATAGCCCGTATGTCTTCGCCCCCATTGAGCTTAATAAGGTTAATGCTTTCTCATCATCTGGTACCTTATTTGCTTTACAATAAACTTCCATGCGTTCTACATATGTGGTCCAATCTTCGATATCACTATCAAAGGTATTAATGCTCCCATGTTTAGGCATCCTTGCAAGTTTTTAAATTTTTCTTTTTCTCAAAATGGCGGCTTCCCGCGCTTGTCTTCTTCCCCCGCCTACTAAAATGGCGGCTTCCCGCGCTTGGCAGTCTTTCCCGCGCTCGTCTTCTTCCCCCGCCGACTACAATGGCGGATTCCCGCGTTTGCCTTCTTCCCCCGCTGGCTGCAATGGCGATTGCCTTGCTGCTGCCATTCTCGCCTCCCCAGCGGTTCTCACTCCCCGACGCTGCTTTGCCTTGCAGCCCCGCTTGCAGCCCGGTCCTTTACACCGGCTGCGTTTGAATTCTCCGCGACTCTTGTGCCTTAAGCTCCTCAACTCCCCGACGCTGCTTTGCCTCGCAGCCCCGCTCGCAGCCTGGTCCTGTACACCGGCTGCGTTTGAGTTCTCCGCGGCTCTCGAGTCTTAAGCTGCCCCAGTCGCTGCGCTTCTCGGCCTCGATTGCAGCCCGGCCCTTTCTACCAGCCGTGGTCTAGCTCTCCGCCCTTATTCCTCCGTTTTCCCTCCCCTACTCCACAGTCAACGCGGCCAACTTTCTGCTCGTGTCGCTGATCGGCTTACCCACCACCGTGGTAGAAGGGATGATCACTGCCTGTCGCTGATGGAGGGCTTCGTGGTCAGAATTCTTTTTTCTTTTTTTTTTTAACCCGGGTTCTCGATGCCTCCCGTGCGATGGTGCTCAGCAGGATAGTGAGGGCGGATGCCTCTTCTCGACGCCCGTTTTGAGGACGAAGCTGCCTTGGATGTAAATTTGCCACAGGGTAAGATCGGACTCGTCGCCACTGTTGAGTCTGTATGTCCCAGTTAATGTTAGGATCAATCACTGGACACAGACAACAAGAATAACTTTTAACAGGTCTTTACTATTCGGAGGTCAGGGCTGAACTGCCCAGCAAATCCTTACACAACACTTATATACCGGTGTGGTTACCACCGGTATTACAGTATACAGCAGCCAAGAGAAAGTAGTACATCTCTTAAAGTAGTTCTCTTAAGGTGGAACAGGTTACATACACCACAGACACCATCCATCACTTTGCTGATGATTGAGAGTAGACTGATGGGGCAGTATCTGGCAGGGTTGGATTTGTCCTGCTTTTTGTGGACAGGACATAGCTGGGCAGTTTTCCACATTGTCGGATAGATGCCAGTGTTGTAGCTGTACTGGAACAGCTTGGCTAGAGGCACAACTAGTTCTGGAGCACAAGTCTTCAGTATGACAGCCGGGATGTTGTTGGGGCCCATAGCCTTTGCTGTATCCAGTGCGCTCAGCCATTTCTTGATATCACGTGGCGTGAATCGAATTGGCTGAAGAATGGCTTCTGTGATGGTGGGGACCTCAGGAGGAGGCCAATATGGATCATCCACTCGGCACTTCTGGCTGAAGATGGTGGCAAACGCTTCAGCCTTGTCTTTTGCATTCAGGTGCTGGGCTCCACCATCATTGAGGATGGGGATATTCATGGAGCCTCCTCCTCCCATTAGTTGTTTAATGGTCCACCACCATTCATGACTGGATGTGGCATGACTGCAGAGCTTTGATCTGATCCGTTGATTGTGGGATCACTTAGCCCTGTCTATCGTATGCTGTTTCTGCTTTTTAGCCTGCATGTAGTCCTGTGTTGCAGATTCCCCCGGTTGACACCTCATTTTTAGGTATGCCTGGTGCTGCTCCTGGCATGCTCTTCTACACTTCTTATTGAACCAGAGTTGGTCCCCTGGCTTGGTGGTAATGGTAGAGTGAGGGCTATGCCAGGTCATGAGGTTACAGATTGTGGTGGAATATAGTTCTGCTCCTGCTGATGGCCCACAGCGCCTCATGGATGCCCAGTTTTGAGCTGCTAGATCTGTTCTGAATCTATCCCATTTAGCACGGTGGTAGTGCCACTCAACACGATGGAGGGTGTCCTCAGTGTGAAGACAGGACTTTGTCTCCACAATGACTGTGCAGTGGTCATTGCTACCAATACTGTCATGGACAGATGCATCTGTGACAACTAGATTGGTGAGGACAATGTCACATAGGTTTTTCCCTCGTGTTGGTTCTCTCATCACCTGTCGCAGGCCCAGTCTGGCAGCTATGTCCTTCAGGACTCAGCCAGCTCGGTCAATAGTGGTGCTACTGAGCCACTCTTGGTGATGGACATTGAAGTCCCCCACCCAGAGTACATTCTGTGCCTTTGCTACTCTCAGTGCTTCTTCCAAGTGGTGTTCAACATGGAGGAGTACTGATTCATCAGCTGAGGGAGGGCGGTAGGTGGTAATCAGCAGGAGGTTTCCTTGCCCATGCTTCACCTGAAGCCATGAGACTTCATGGGGTCCGGAGTCTAATGCTGAGGACTCCCAGGGCGACTCCTTCCCGACTGTATACCACTGTGCCGCCACCCCTGGTGGGTCTGTCCTGCCGGTGGGGCAGGATCTACCCAGGGCTGGTGATGGAGGAGTTTGGGGCATTGGCTGAAAGGTATGATTCTGTGAGTATGACTCTGTCAGGCTGTTGCTTGACTAGTCTGTGGGACAGCTCTCTTAATTTGAGTACAAGTCCCCAGATGTTGGTGAGGAGGACTTTGCAGGGTTGACTGGGCTGGGTGTGCCATTGCCGTGTCCGTAGGCGGTGCCGAGGTCGATGCCGGGTGGTCCGTCCGGTTTCATTTTTATTATTGTGTTTCGTGGCGGTTTGTTACAACTGAGTGGCTCGCTCGGCCATTTCAGAGGGCAGTTCAGAGTCAACCACGTTACTGTGGGTCTGGAGTCACATATAAGCCAGACCAGGTAAGGACGGCAGGTATCCTTCCCATAAAGGACAATTAGTGAACCAGATGGGGTTTTACAACAATCCATGGTTACCATTACTGACACTAGCTTTTTATTCCAGATTTATTACAATGTGTCACATGGGCTTGTAATGTGTCATAGAATGGTAGAATGTGGGCCTGTACCCACAATGTGTCACAGAATGGTGGAACATGGGCCTGTACCCACAATGTGTCACAGAATGGTAGAACATGGGCCTGTACCCACAATATGTCACAGAATGGTAGAACATGGGCCTGTACCCACAATGTGTCACAGAATGGTGGAACATGGGCCTGTACCCACACTGTGTCACAGAATGGTGGAACATGGGCCTGTACCCACAATGTGTCACAGAGTTATAGAACATGGGCCTGTACCCACAATGTGTCACAGAATGGTAGAACATGGGCCTGTACCCACAATGTGTCACAGAATGGTGGAACATGGGCCTGTACCCACAATGTGTCACAGAATGGTAGAACATGGGCCTGTAACCACAATGTGTCACAGAATGGTAGAACATGGGCTGTACGCATAATGTGTCGCAGAATGGTAGAACATGGGCCTGTACCCACAATGTGTCACAGAATGGTACAACATGGGCCTGTACCCACAATGTGTCACAGAATGGTAGAACATGGGCTGTACCCATCATGTGTCACAGAATGGTAGAACATGGGCCTGTACCCATAATGTGTCACAGAATGGTGGAACATGGGCTGTACCCACAATATGTCACAGAATGGTAGAACATGGGCTGTACCCACAATGTGTCGCAGAATGGTAGAACATGGGCCTGTACCCATAATGTGTCACAGAATGGTGGAACATGGGCTGTACCCACAATGTGTCACAGAATGGTAGAACATGGGCTGTACCCATAATGTGTTACAGAATGGTAGAACATGGGCCTGTACCCACAATGTGTCACAGAATTGTAGAACAAGGGCTGTACCCACAATGTGTCACAGAATGGTAGAACATGGGCTGTACCCATAATGTGTCACAGAATGGTAGAACATGGGCCTGTACCCACAATGTGTCACAGAATGGTGGAACATGGCCTGTACACACAATGTGTCACAGAATGGTGGAACATGGGCCTGTACCCACAATGTGTCACAGAATGGTAGAACATGGGCCTGTACCCACAATATGTCACAGAATGGTAGAACATGGGCTGTACCCACAATGTGTCACAGAATGGTAGAACATGGGCTGTACCCACAATGTGTCACAGAATGGTAGAACATGGGCTGTACCCATAATGTGTCACAGAATGGTGGAACATGGCCTGTACTCACAATGTGTCACAGAATGGTGGAACATGGGCTGTACCCACAATGTGTCACAGAATGGTAGAACATGGACTGTACCCACAATGTGTCACAGAATGGTGGAACATGGGCTGTACCCACAATGTGTCACAGAATGGTAGAACATGGGCCTGTACCCACAATGTGTCACATAATGGTAGAACATGGGCCTGTACCCACAATGTGTCGCAGAATGGTAGAACATGGGCCTGTACCCACAATGTGTCATAGATTGGTAGAACATGGGCTGTACCCACAGTGTGTCGCACAATGGTAGAACATGGGCCTGTACACACAATGTGTCACAGAATGGTAGAACATGGGCTGTACCCACAATGGGTCACAGAATGGTAGAACATGGGCTGTACCCACAATGTGTCACAGAATGGTAGAACATGGGCTGCACCCACAATGTGTCACAGAATGGAAGAACATGAGCCTGTACCCACAATGTGTCACAGAATGGTAGAACATGGGCCTGTACCCACAATCTGTCACAGAATGGTAGAACATGGCCTGTACCCATAATGTGTCACAGAATGGTAGAACATGGGCTGTACCCACAATGTGTCACAGAATGGTAGAACATGGGCTGCACCCACAATGTGTCACAGAATGGTAGAACATGGGCTGCACCCACAATGTGTCACAGAATGGTAGAACATGAGCCTGTACCCACAATGTGTCACAGAATGGTAGAACATGGGCCTGTACCCACAATGTGTCACAGAATGGTAGAACATGGGCTGTACCCATAATGTGTCACAGAATGGTAGAACATGGGCTGTACACACAATGTGTCACAGAATGGTGGAACATGGGCTGTACCCCCAATGTGTCACAGAATGGTAGAACATGGGCTGTACCCACAATGTGTCACAGAATGGTAGAACATGGGCCTGTACACACAGTGTGTCACAGAATGGTAGAACATGGGCCTGTACCCACAATATGTCACAGAATGGTAGAACATGGGCTGTACCCACAATGTGTCACAGAATGGTAGAACATGGGCTGTACCCACAATGTGTCACTGAATGGTAGAACATGGGCCTGTACCCACAATGTGTCACAGAATGGTAGAACATGGGCCTGTACGCACAGTGTGTCACAGAATGGTAGAACATGGGCCTGTACCCACAATATGTCACAGAATGGTAGAACATGGGCTGTACCCACAATGTGTCACAGAATGGTAGAACATGGGCTGTACCCACAATGTGTCACTGAATGGTAGAACATGGGCCTGTACCCACAATGTGTCACAGAATGGTAGAACATGGGCCTGGACGCACAATGTGTCACAGAATGGTAGAACATGGGCTGTACCCACAATGTGTCACAGAATGGTACAACATGGGCCTGTACCCACAATGTGTCACAGAATGGTAGAACATGGGCTGTACCCACAATGTGTCACAGAATGGTACAACATGGGCCTGTACCCACAATGTGTCATAGAATGGTAGAACATGGGCTGCACCCACAATGTGTCAGAGAATGGTACTACATGGGCCTGTACCGACAATGTGTCACAGAATGGTACAACATGGGCCTGTACCCACAATGTGTCACAGAATGGTAGAACATGGGCCTGTACCCACAATGTGTCACAGAATGGTACAACATGGGCCTGTACCCACAATGTGTCACAGAATGGTAGAACATGGGCTGTACCCATCATGTGTCACAGAATGGTAGAACATGGGCCTGTACCCATAATGTGTCACAGAATGGTGGAACATGGGCTGTACCCACAATATGTCACAGAATGGTAGAACATGGGCTGTACCCACAATGTGTCGCAGAATGGTAGAACATGGGCCTGTACCCATAATGTGTCACAGAATGGTGGAACATGGGCTGTACCCACAATGTGTCACAGAATGGTAGAACATGGGCTGTACCCATAATGTGTTACAGAATGGTAGAACATGGGCCTGTACCCACAATGTGTCACAGAATTGTAGAACAAGGGCTGTACCCACAATGTGTCACAGAATGGTAGAACATGGGCTGTACCCATAATGTGTCACAGAATGGTAGAACATGGGCCTGTACCCACAATGTGTCACAGAATGGTAGAACATGGGCCTGTACCCACAATGTGTCACAGAATGGTGGAACATGGCCTGTACACACAATGTGTCACAGAATGGTGGAACATGGGCCTGTACCCACAATGTGTCACAGAATGGTAGAACATGGGACTGTACCCACAATATGTCACAGAATGGTAGAACATGGGCTGTACCCACAATGTGTCACAGAATGGTAGAACATGGGCTGTACCCACAATGTGTCACAGAATGGTAGAACATGGGCTGTACCCATAATGTGTCACAGAATGGTGGAACATGGCCTGTACCCACAATGTGTCACAGAATGGTGGAACATGGGCTGTACCCACAATGTGTCACAGAATGGTAGAACATGGACTGTACCCACAATGTGTCACAGAATGGTGGAACATGGGCTGTACCCACAATGTGTCACAGAATGGTAGAACATGGGCCTGTACCCACAATGTGTCACATAATGGTAGAACATGGGCCTGTACCCACAATGTGTCGCAGAATGGTAGAACATGGGCCTGTACCCACAATGTGTCATAGATTGGTAGAACATGGGCTGTACCCACAGTGTGTCGCACAATGGT
This sequence comes from Somniosus microcephalus, assembly GCF_052327205.1. Lineage (NCBI taxonomy): Eukaryota > Metazoa > Chordata > Chondrichthyes > Squaliformes > Somniosidae > Somniosus > Somniosus microcephalus. Next base: position 175,922,411 of record NC_140989.1, on the reverse strand, counting down.
AGAACATGGGCCTGTACACACAATGTGTCACAGAATGGTAGAACATGGGCTGTACCCACAATGGGTCACAGAATGGTAGAACATGGGCTGTACCCACAATGTGTCACAGAATGGTAGAACATGGGCTGCACCCACAATGTGTCACAGAATGGAAGAACATGAGCCTGTACCCACAATGTGTCACAGAATGGTAGAACATGGGCCTGTACCCACAATCTGTCACAGAATGGTAGAACATGGCCTGTACCCATAATGTGTCACAGAATGGTAGAACATGGGCTGTACCCACAATGTGTCACAGAATGGTAGAACATGGTCTGCACCCACAATGTGTCACAGAATGGTAGAACATGGGCTGCACCCACAATGTGTCACAGAATGGTAGAACATGAGCCTGTACCCACAATGTGTCACAGAATGGTAGAACATGGGCCTGTACCCACAATGTGTCACAGAATGGTAGAACATGGGCTGTACCCATAATGTGTCACAGAATGGTAGAACATGGGCTGTACACACAATGTGTCACAGAATGGTGGAACATGGGCTGTACCCCCAATGTGTCACAGAATGGTAGAACATGGGCTGTACCCACAATGTGTCACAGAATGGTAGAACATGGGCCTGTACCCACAGTGTGTCACAGAATGGTAGAACATGGGCCTGTACCCACAATATGTCACAGAATGGTAGAACATGGGCTGTACCCACAATGTGTCACAGAATGGTAGAACATGGGCTGTACCCACAATGTGTCACTGAATGGTAGAACATGGGCCTGTACCCACAATGTGTCACAGAATGGTAGAACATGGGCCTGTACCCATAATGTGTCACAGAATGGTGGAACATGGGCTGTACCCACAATATGTCACAGAATGGTAGAACATGGGCTGTACCCACAATGTGTCGCAGAATGGTAGAACATGGGCCTGTACCCATAATGTGTCACAGAATGGTGGAACATGGGCTGTACCCACAATGTGTCACAGAATGGTAGAACATGGGCTGTACCCATAATGTGTTACAGAATGGTAGAACATGGGCCTGTACCCACAATGTGTCACAGAATTGTAGAACAAGGGCTGTACCCACAATGTGTCACAGAATGGTAGAACATGGGCTGTACCCATAATGTGTCACAGAATGGTAGAACATGGGCCTGTACCCACAATGTGTCACAGAATGGTAGAACATGGGCCTGTACCCACAATGTGTCACAGAATGGTGGAACATGGCCTGTACACACAATGTGTCACAGAATGGTGGAACATGGGCCTGTACCCACAATGTGTCACAGAATGGTAGAACATGGGACTGTACCCACAATATGTCACAGAATGGTAGAACATGGGCTGTACCCACAATGTGTCACAGAATGGTAGAACATGGGCTGTACCCACAATGTGTCACAGAATGGTAGAACATGGGCTGTACCCATAATGTGTCACAGAATGGTGGAACATGGCCTGTACCCACAATGTGTCACAGAATGGTGGAACATGGGCTGTACCCACAATGTGTCACAGAATGGTAGAACATGGACTGTACCCACAATGTGTCACAGAATGGTGGAACATGGGCTGTACCCACAATGTGTCACAGAATGGGAGAACATGGGCCTGTACCCACAATGTGTCACAGAATGGTAGAACATGGGCCTGTACCCACAATGTGTCGCAGAATGGTAGAACATGGGCCTGTACCCACAATGTGTCATAGATTGGTAGAACATGGGCTGTATCCACAGTGTGTCGCACAATGGTAGAACATGGGCCTGTACACACAATGTGTCACAGAATGGTAGAACATGGGCTGTACCCACAATGGTTCACAGAATGGTAGAACATGGGCTGTACCCACAATGTGTCACAGAATGGTAGAACATGGGCTGCACCCACAATGTGTCACAGAATGGAAGAACATGAGCCTGTACCCACAATGTGTCACAGAATGGTAGAACATGGGCCTGTACCCACAATCTGTCACAGAATGGTAGAACATGGCCTGTACCCATAATGTGTCACAGAATGGTAGAACATGGGCTGTACCCACAATGTGTCACAGAATGGTAGAACATGGGCTGCACCCACAATGTGTCACAGAATGGTAGAACATGGGCTGCACCCACAATGTGTCACAGAATGGTAGAACATGAGCCTGTACCCACAATGTGTCACAGAATGGTAGAACATGGGCCTGTACCCACAATGTGTCACAGAATGGTAGAACATGGGCTGTACCCATAATGTGTCACAGAATGGTAGAACATGGGCTGTACACACAATGTGTCACAGAATGGTGGAACATGGGCTGTACCCCCAATGTGTCACAGAATGGTAGAACATGGGCTGTACCCACAAAGTGTCACAGAATGGTAGAACATGGGCCTGTACCCACAGTGTGTCACAGAATGGTAGAACATGGGCCTGTACCCACAATATGTCACAGAATGGTAGAACATGGGCTGTACCCACAATGTGTCACAGAATGGTAGAACATGGGCTGTACCCACAATGTGTCACTGAATGGTAGAACATGGGCCTGTACCCACAATGTGTCACAGAATGGTAGAACATGGGCCTGGACGCACAATGTGTCACAGAATGGTAGAACATGGGCTGTACCCACAATGTGTCAAAGAATGGTACAACATGGGCCTGTACCCACAATGTGTCACAGAATGGTAGAACATGGGCTGTACCCACAATGTGTCACAGAATGGTACAACATGGGCCTGTACCCACAATGTGTCATAGAATGGTAGAACATGGGCTGCACCCACAATGTGTCAGAGAATGGTACTACATGGGCCTGTACCGACAATGTGTCACAGAATGGTAGAACATGGGCTGTACCCACAATGTGTCACAGAATGGCACAACATGGGCCTGTACCCACAATGTGTCACAGAATGGTAGAACATGGGCTATACCCAAAATGTGTCACAGAATGGTACAACATGGGCTGTACCCACAATGTGTCACAGAATGGTACAACTTGGGCTGTACCCACAATGTGTCACAGACTGGTAGACCATGGGCCTGTACCCACAATATGTCACAGAAAGATAGAAGATGGGCCTGTACACACAATGTGTCACAGAATGGTAGAACATGGGCTGTACACACAATGTGTCACAGAATGGTAGAACATGGGCTGTACCCATAATGTGTGACAGAATGGTAGAACATGGGCCTGTACACATAATGTGTCACAGAATGGTAGAACATGGGCCTGTACCCATAATGTGTCACAGAATGGTAGAACATGGGCCTGTACCCATAATGTGTCGCAGAATAGTAGAACATGGGCCTGTACCCACAATATGTCACAGAATGGTAGAACATGGGCCTGTACCCAAAATGTGTCACAGAATGGTAGAACATGGGCTGTACCCACAATGTGTCACAGAATGGTAGAACATGGGCCTGTACCCACAAGGTGTCACAGAATGGTAGAACATGGGCCTGTACCCACAATGTGTCACAGAATGGTAGAACATGGGCCTGTACCCATAATGTGTCACAGAATGGTAGAACATGGGCTGTACCCATAATGTGTCGCAGAATGGTGGAACATGGGCCTGTACCCACAATGTGTCACAGAATGGTAGAACATAGGCCTGTGCCCACAATGTGTCACAGAATGGTAGAACATGGGCCTGTGCCCATAATGTGTCACAGAATGGTAGAACATGGGCTGTACCAACAATATGTCACAGAATGGTTGAACATGGGCTGTACCCACAATGTGTCACAGAATGGTGGAACATAGGCTGGACCCATAAATTGTCACAGAATGGTAGAACATGCGCTGTACCCAAAATCTGTCACAGAATGGTAGAACATGGCCTGTACCCACAATGTGTCACAGAATGGTAGAACATGGGCCTGTACCCACAATGTGTCACAGAATGGTAGAACATGGGCTGTACCCATAATGTGTTACAGAATGGTAGAACATGAGCCTGTACTCACAATGTGCCACAGAATGGCAGAACATGGCCTGTACCCATAATGTGTCACAGAATGGTACAACATGGGCTGTACCCACAATGTGTCACAGAATGGTAGAACATGGGTTGTACTCACAATGTGTCACAGAATGGTAGAACATGGGCTGTACCCACAATGTGTCACAGAATGGTAGAACATGGGCCTGTACCCACAATGTGTCACAGAATGGGACAACATGGGCCTGGACGCACAATGTGTCACAGAATGGTAGAACATGGGCTGTACCCACAATGTGTCACAGAATGGTACAACATGGGCCTGTACCCACAATGTGTCACAGAATGGTAGAACATGGGCTGCACCCACAATGTGTCAGAGAATGGTACTACATGGGCCTGTACCGACAATGTGTCAAAGAATGGTAGAACATGGGCTGTACCCACAATGTGTCACAGAATGGCACAACATGGGCCTGTACCCACAATGTGTCACAGAATGGTAGAACATGGGCTATACCCAAAATGTGTCACAGAATGGTACAACATGGGCTGTACCCACAATGTGTCACAGAATGGTACAACATGGGCTGTACCCACAATGTGTCACAGAATGGTACAACATGGGCCTGTACCCACAATGTGTCACAGAGTGGTAGACCATGGGCCTGTACCCACAATATGTCACAGAAAGATAGAAGATGGGCCTGTACCCACAATGTGTCACAGAATGGTAGAACATGGGCTGTACACACAATGTGTCACAGAATGGTAGAACATGGGCTGTACCCATAATGTGTTACAGAATGGTAGAACATGGGCCTGTACACATAATGTGTCACTGAATGGTAGAACATGGGCCTGTACCCATAATGTGTCACAGAATGGTAGAACATGGGCCTGGACCCATAATGTGTCGCAGAATAGTAGAACATGGGCCTGTACCCACAATATGTCACAGAATGGTAGAACATGGGCCTGTACCCAAAATGTGTCACAGAATGTTAGAACATGGGCTGTACCCACAATGTGTCACAGAATGGTAGAACATGGGCCTGTACCCACAATGTGTAACAGGATGGTAGAATATGGGCCTGTACCCACAATGTGTCACAGAATGGTAGAACATGGGCCTGTACCCATAATGTGTCACAGAATGGTAGAACATGGGCTGTACCCATAATGTGTCGCAGAATGGTGGAACATGGGCCTGTACCCACAATGTGTCACAGAATGGTAGAACATAGGCCTGTGCCCACAATGTGTCATAGAATGGTAGAACATGGGCCTGTGCCCATAATGTGTCACAGAATGGTAGAACATGGGCTGTACACACAATATGTCACAGAATGGTTGAACATGGGCTGTACCCACAATGTGTCACAGAATGGTAGAACATGGGCCTGTACCCACAATGTGTCACAGAATGGTGGAACATAGGCTGTACCCATAATTTGTCACAGAATGGTAGTACATGGGCTGTACCCACAATCTGTCACAGAATGGTAGAACATGGCCTGTACCCACAATGTGTCACAGAATGGTAGAACATGGGCCTGTACCCACAATGTGTCACAGAATGGTAGAACATGCGCTGTACTCATAATGTGTGACAGAATGGTAGAACATGAGCCTGTACTCACAATGTGCCACAGAATGGCAGAACATGGCCTGTACCCATAAGGTGTCACAGAATGGTACAACATGGGCTGTACCCACAATGTGTCACAGAATGATAGAACATGGGCTGTACCCATAATGTGTCACAGAATGGTAGAACATGGGCTGTGCCCATAATGTGTCACAGAATGGTAGAACATGGGCTGTGTACACAATGTGTCACAGAATGGTGGAACATGGGCTGTACCCATAATGTGTCACAGAATGGTAGAACATGGGCTGTACCCACAATGTGTCACAGAATGGTAGAACATGGCCTGTACCCACAATGTGTCACAGAATGGTAGAACATGGGCCTGTAGCCACAATGTGTCACAGAATGGTAGAACATGGGCCTGTACTCACAATGTGTCACAGAATGGTAGAACATGGGCTGTACCCATAATGTGGCACAGAATGGTAGAACATGGGCCTGTACCCATAAGGTGTCGCAGAATAGTAGAACATGGGCCTGTAACCACAATATGTCACAGAATGGTAGAACATGGGCCTGTACCCAAAATGTGTCACAGAATGTTAGAACATGGGCTGTACCCACAATGTGTCACAGAATGGTAGAACATGGGCCTGTATCCACAATGTGTCACAGAATGGTAGAACATGGGCCTGTACCCACAATGAGTCACAGAATGTTAGAACATGGGCTGTACCCACAATGTGTCACAGAATGGTAGAACATGGGCCTGTAGCCACAATGTGTCACAGAATGGTAGAACATGGGCCTGTACTCACAATGTGTCACAGAATGGTAGAACATGGGCTGTACCCATAATGTGTCACAGAATGGTAGAACATGGGCCTGTACCCATAATGTGTCGCAGAATAGTAGAACATGGGCCTGTACCCACAATATGTCACTGAATGGTAGAACATGGGCCTGTACCCAAAATGTGTCACAGAATGGTAGAACATGGGCTGTACCCATAATGTGTCGCAGAATGGTGGAACATGGGCCTGTACTCACAATGTGTCACAGAATGGTAGAACATAGGCCTGTGCCCACAATGTGTCACAGAATGGTAGAACATGGGCCTGTACCCATAATGTGTCACAGAATGGTAGAACATGGGCCTGTACCCACAATGTGTCACAGAATGGTGGAACATAGGCTGTACCCATAATGTGTCGCAGAATGGTAGAACATGGGCTGTACCCACAATCTGTCACAGAATGGTAGAACATGGCCTGTACCCACAACGTGTCACAGAATGGTAGAACATGGGCCTGTACCCACAATGTGTCACAGAATGGTAGAACATGGCCTGTACCCATAATGTGTCACAGAATGGTACAACATGGGCTGTACCCACAATGTGTCACAGAGTGGTAGAACATGGGCTGTACCCATAATGTGTCACAGAATGGTGGAACATGGGCTGTACCCACAATGTGTCAAAGAATGGTGGAACATGGGCTGTATCCATAATGTGTCACAGAATGGTAGAAAATGGGCTGTACCCACAATGTGTCACAGAATGGTAGAACATGGCCTGTACCCACAATGTGTCACAGAATGGTAGAACATGGGCCTGTAGCCACAATGTGTCTCAGAATGGTAGAACATGGGCCTGTACTCACAATGTGTCACAGAATGGTAGAACATGGGCTGTACCCACAATGTGTCACAGAATGGTAGAACATGGGCTGTAACCATAATGTGTCGCAGAATGGTAGAACATGCGCTGTACCCACAATGTGTCACAGAATGGTAGAACATGGCCTGTACCCATAATGTGTCACAGAATGGTAGAACATGGGCTGTACCCATAATGTGTCGCAGAATGGTAGAACATGGGCCTGTACCCACAATGTGTCACAGAATGGTAGAACATGGGCTGTACCCATAATGTGTCACAGAATGGTAGAACATGGGCTGTACCCACAATATGTCACAGAATGGTAGAACATGGGCAGTCCCCACAAAATGTCACAGAATGGTAGAACATGGGCTGTACCCACAATGTGTCACAGAGTGGTAGAACATGGGCCTGTACCCATAATGTGTCACAGAATGGTAGAACTTGGGCGGTACCCACAATGTGTCACAGAATGGTACAACATGGGCCTGTACCCACAATGTGTCTTAGAATGGTAGAACATGGGCTGTACCCACAATGTGCCACAGAAAGGTACAACATGGGGCTGTACCCACAATGTGTCATAGGATGGTAGAACATGGGCTGTACCCACAATGTGTCACGGAATGGTACAACATGGGCCTGTACACACAATGTGTCACAGAATGGTAGAACATGGGCTACACACAAAATGTGTCACAGAATGGTACAACATGGGCTGTAACCACAATGTGTCACAGAATGGTACAACATGGGCTGTAACCACAATGTGTCACAGAATGGTACAACATGGGCTGTAACCACAATGTGTCACAGAATGTTACAACATGGGCCTCTACCCACAATGTGTCACAGACTGGTAGAACATGGGCCTGCACCCACAATATGTCACAGAAAGATAGAACATGGGCCTGTACCCACAATGTGTCACAGAATGTTAGAACATGGGCTGTACCCACAATGTGTCACAGAATGGTAGAACATGGGCTGTACCCATAATGTGTTACAGAATGGTAGAACATGGGCCTGTACCCATAATGTGTCACAGAATGGTGGAACATGTGCCTGTACCCACAATGTGTCACAGAATGGTGGAACATAGGCTGGACCCATAAATTGTCACAGAATGGTAGAACATGCGCTGTACCCAAAATCTGTCACAGAATGGTAGAACATGGCCTGTACCCACAATGTGTCACAGAATGGTAGAACATGGGCCTGTACCCACAATGTGTCACAGAATGGTAGAACATGGGCTGTACCCATAATGTGTTACAGAATGGTAGAACATGAGCCTGTACTCACAATGTGCCACAGAATGGCAGAACATGGCCTGTACCCATAATGTGTCACAGAATGGTACAACATGGGCTGTACCCACAATGTGTCACAGAATGGTGGAACATGGGCTGTACCCCCAATGTGTCACAGAATGGTAGAACATGGGCTGTACCCATAATGTGTCACAGAATGGTAGAACATGGGCTGTGCCCATAATGTGTCACAGAATGGTAGAACATGGGCTGTGTACACAATGTGTCACAGAATGGTGGAACATGGGCTGTACCCATAATGTGTCACAGAATGGTAGAACATGGGCTGTACCCACAATGTGTCACAGAATGGTAGAACATGGCCTGTACCCACAATGTGTCACAGAATGGTAGAACATGGGCCTGTAGCCACAATGTGTCACAGAATGGTAGAACATGGGCCTGTACTCACAATGTGTCACAGAATGGTAGAACATGGGCTGTACCCATAATGTGGCACAGAATGGTAGAACATGGGCCTGTACCCATAAGGTGTCGCAGAATAGTAGAACATGGGCCTGTAACCACAATATGTCACAGAATGGTAGAACATGGGCCTGTACCCAAAATGTGTCACAGAATGTTAGAACATGGGCTGTACCCACAATGTGTCACAGAATGGTAGAACATGGGCCTGTATCCACAATGTGTCACAGAATGGTAGAACATGGGCCTGTACCCACAATGAGTCACAGAATGTTAGAACATGGGCTGTACCCACAATGTGTCACAGAATGGTAGAACATGGGCCTGTAGCCACAATGTGTCACAGAATGGTAGAACATGGGCCTGTACTCACAATGTGTCACAGAATGGTAGAACATGGGCTGTACCCATAATGTGTCACAGAATGGTAGAACATGGGCCTGTACCCATAATGTGTCGCAGAATAGTAGAACATGGGCCTGTACCCACAATATGTCACTGAATGGTAGAACATGGGCCTGTACCCAAAATGTGTCACAGAATGGTAGAACATGGGCTGTACCCATAATGTGTCGCAGAATGGTGGAACATGGGCCTGTACTCACAATGTGTCACAGAATGGTAGAACATAGGCCTGTGCCCACAATGTGTCACAGAATGGTAGAACATGGGCCTGTACCCATAATGTGTCACAGAATGGTAGAACATGGGCCTGTACCCACAATGTGTCACAGAATGGTGGAACATAGGCTGTACCCATAATGTGTCACAGAATGGTAGAACATGGGCTGTACCCACAATCTGTCACAGAATGGTAGAACATGGCCTGTACCCACAACGTGTCACAGAATGGTAGAACATGGGCCTGTACCCACAATGTGTCACAGAATGGTAGAACATGGCCTGTACCCATAATGTGTCACAGAATGGTACAGCATGGGCTGTACCCACAATGTGTCACAGAGTGGTAGAACATGGGCTGTACCCATAATGTGTCACAGAATGGTGGAACATGGGCTGTACCCACAATGTGTCAAAGAATGGTGGAACATGGGCTGTATCCATAATGTGTCACAGAATGGTAGAAAATGGGCTGTACCCACAATGTGTCACAGAATGGTAGAACATGGCCTGTACCCACAATGTGTCACAGAATGGTAGAACATGGGCCTGTAGCCACAATGTGTCTCAGAATGGTAGAACATGGGCCTGTACTCACAATGTGTCACAGAATGGTAGAACATGGGCTGTACCCACAATGTGTCACAGAATGGTAGAACATGGGCTGTAACCATAATGTGTCGCAGAATGGTAGAACATGCGCTGTACCCACAATGTGTCACAGAATGGTAGAACATGGCCTGTACCCATAATGTGTCACAGAATGGTAGAACATGGGCTGTACCCATAATGTGTCGCAGAATGGTAGAACATGGGCCTGTACCCACAATGTGTCACAGAATGGTAGAACATGGGCTGTACCCATAATGTGTCACAGAATGGTAGAACATGGGCTGTACCCACAATATGTCACAGAATGGTAGAACATGGGCAGTCCCCACAAAATGTCACAGAATGGTAGAACATGGGCTGTACCCACAATGTGTCACAGAGTGGTAGAACATGGGCCTGTACCCATAATGTGTCACAGAATGGTAGAACTTGGGCGGTACCCACAATGTGTCACAGAATGGTACAACATGGGCCTGTACCCACAATGTGTCTTAGAATGGTAGAACATGGGCTGTACCCACAATGTGCCACAGAAAGGTACAACATGGGGCTGTACCCACAATGTGTCATAGGATGGTAGAACATGGGCTGTACCCACAATGTGTCACGGAATGGTACAACATGGGCCTGTACACACAATGTGTCACAGAATGGTAGAACATGGGCTACACACAAAATGTGTCACAGAATGGTACAACATGGGCTGTAACCACAATGTGTCACAGAATGGTACAACATGGGCTGTAACCACAATGTGTCACAGAATGGTACAACATGGGCTGTAACCACAATGTGTCACAGAATGTTACAACATGGGCCTCTACCCACAATGTGTCACAGACTGGTAGAACATGGGCCTGCACCCACAATATGTCACAGAAAGATAGAACATGGGCCTGTACCCACAATGTGTCACAGAATGTTAGAACATGGGCTGTACCCACAATGTGTCACAGAATGGTAGAACATGGGCTGTACCCATAATGTGTTACAGAATGGTAGAACATGGGCCTGTACCCATAATGTGTCACAGAATGGTGGAACATGTGCCTGTACCCACAATGTGTCACAGAATGGTGGAACATAGGCTGGACCCATAAATTGTCACAGAATGGTAGAACATGCGCTGTACCCAAAATCTGTCACAGAATGGTAGAACATGGCCTGTACCCACAATGTGTCACAGAATGGTAGAACATGGGCCTGTACCCACAATGTGTCACAGAATGGTAGAACATGGGCTGTACCCATAATGTGTTACAGAATGGTAGAACATGAGCCTGTACTCACAATGTGCCACAGAATGGCAGAACATGGCCTGTACCCATAATGTGTCACAGAATGGTACAACATGGGCTGTACCCACAATGTGTCACAGAATGGTGGAACATGGGCTGTACCCCCAATGTGTCACAGAATGGTAGAACATGGGCTGTACCCACAATGTGTCACAGAATGGTAGAACATGGGCCTGTACCCACAGTGTGTCACAGAATGGTACAACATGGGCCTGTACCCACAATATGTCACAGAATGGTAGAACATGGGCTGTACTCACAATGTGTCACAGAATGGTAGAACATGGGCTGTACCCACAATGTGTCACAGAATGGTAGAACATGGGCCTGTACCCACAATGTGTCACAGAATGGGACAACATGGGCCTGGACGCACAATGTGTCACAGAATGGTAGAACATGGGCTGTACCCACAATGTGTCACAGAATGGTACAACATGGGCCTGTACCCACAATGTGTCACAGAATGGTAGAAAATGGGCTGCACCCACAATGTGTCAGAGAATGGTACTACATGGGCCTGTACCGACAATGTGTCAAAGAATGGTAGAACATGGGCTGTACCCACAATGTGTCACAGAATGGCACAACATGGGCCTGTACCCACAATGTGTCACAGAATGGTAGAACATGGGCTATACCCAAAATGTGTCACAGAATGGTACAACATGGGCTGTACCCACAATGTGTCACAGAATGGTACAACATGGGCTGTACCCACAATGTGTCACAGAATGGTACAACATGGGCCTGTACCCACAATGTGTCACAGAGTGGTAGACCATGGGCCTGTACCCACAATATGTCACAGAAAGATAGAAGATGGGCCTGTACCCACAATGTGTCACAGAATGGTAGAACATGGGCTGTACACACAATGTGTCACAGAATGGTAGAACATGGGCTGTACCCATAATGTGTTACAGAATGGTAGAACATGGGCCTGTACACATAATGTGTCACTGAATGGTAGAACATGGGCCTGTACCCATAATGTGTCACAGAATGGTAGAACATGGGCCTGTACCCATAATGTGTCGCAGAATAGTAGAACATGGGCCTGTACCCACAATATGTCACAGAATGGTAGAACATGGGCCTGTACCCAAAATGTGTCACAGAATGTTAGAACATGGGCTGTACCCACAATGTGTCACAGAATGGTAGAACATGGGCCTGTACCCACAATGTGTAACAGGATGGTAGAATATGGGCCTGTACCCACAATGTGTCACAGAATGGTAGAACATGGGCCTGTACCCATAATGTGTCACAGAATGGTAGAACATGGGCTGTACCCATAATGTGTCGCAGAATGGTGGAACATGGGCCTGTACCCACAATGTGTCACAGAATGGTAGAACATAGGCCTGTGCCCACAATGTGTCATAGAATGGTAGAACATGGGCCTGTGCCCATAATGTGTCACAGAATGGTAGAACATGGGCTGTACACACAATATGTCACAGAATGGTTGAACATGGGCTGTACCCACAATGTGTCACAGAATGGTAGAACATGGGCCTGTACCCACAATGTGTCACAGAATGGTGGAACATAGGCTGTACCCATAATTTGTCACAGAATGGTAGTACATGGGCTGTACCCACAATCTGTCACAGAATGGTAGAACATGGCCTGTACCCACAATGTGTCACAGAATGGTAGAACATGGGCCTGTACCCACAATGTGTCACAGAATGGTAGAACATGCGCTGTACTCATAATGTGTGACAGAATGGTAGAACATGAGCCTGTACTCACAATGTGCCACAGAATGGCAGAACATGGCCTGTACCCATAAGGTGTCACAGAATGGTACAACATGGGCTGTACCCACAATGTGTCACAGAATGATAGAACATGGGCTGTACCCATAATGTGTCACAGAATGGTAGAACATGGGCTGTGCCCATAATGTGTCACAGAATGGTAGAACATGGGCTGTGTACACAATGTGTCACAGAATGGTGGAACATGGGCTGTACCCATAATGTGTCACAGAATGGTAGAACATGGGCTGTACCCACAATGTGTCACAGAATGGTAGAACATGGCCTGTACCCACAATGTGTCACAGAATGGTAGAACATGGGCCTGTAGCCACAATGTGTCACAGAATGGTAGAACATGGGCCTGTACTCACAATGTGTCACAGAATGGTAGAACATGGGCTGTACCCATAATGTGGCACAGAATGGTAGAACATGGGCCTGTACCCATAAGGTGTCGCAGAATAGTAGAACATGGGCCTGTAACCACAATATGTCACAGAATGGTAGAACATGGGCCTGTACCCAAAATGTGTCACAGAATGTTAGAACATGGGCTGTACCCACAATGTGTCACAGAATGGTAGAACATGGGCCTGTATCCACAATGTGTCACAGAATGGTAGAACATGGGCCTGTACCCACAACGAGTCACAGAATGTTAGAACATGGGCTGTACCCACAATGTGTCACAGAATGGTAGAACATGGGCCTGTAGCCACAATGAGTCACAGAATGGTAGAACATGGGCCTGTACTCACAATGTGTCACAGAATGGTAGAACATGGGCTGTACCCATAATGTGTCACAGAATGGTAGAACATGGGCCTGTACCCATAATGTGTCGCAGAATAGTAGAACATGGGCCTGTACCCACAATATGTCACTGAATGGTAGAACATGGGCCTGTACCCAAAATGTGTCACAGAATGGTAGAACATGGGCTGTACCCATAATGTGTCGCAGAATGGTGGAACATGGGCCTGTACTCACAATGTGTCACAGAATGGTAGAACATAGGCCTGTGCCCACAATGTGTCACAGAATGGTAGAACATGGGCCTGTACCCATAATGTGTCACAGAATGGTAGAACATGGGCTGTACCCACAATATGTCACAGAATGGTTGAACATGGGCTGTACCGACAATGTGTCACAGAATGGTAGAACATGGGCCTGTACCCACAATGTGTCACAGAATGGTGGAACATAGGCTGTACCCATAATGTGTCACAGAATGGTAGAACATGGGCTGTACCCACAATCTGTCACAGAATGGTAGAACATGGCCTGTACCCACAACGTGTCACAGAATGGTAGAACATGGGCCTGTACCCACAATGTGTCACAGAATGGTAGAACATGGCCTGTACCCATAATGTGTCACAGAATGGTACAACATGGGCTGTACCCACAATGTGTCACAGAGTGGTAGAACATGGGCTGTACCCATAATGTGTCACAGAATGGTGGAACATGGGCTGTACCCACAATGTGTCAAAGAATGGTGGAACATGGGCTGTATCCAAAATGTGTCACAGAATGGTAGAAAATGGGCTGTACCCACAATGTGTCACAGAATGGTAGAACATGGCCTGTACCCACAATGTGTCACAGAATGGTAGAACATGGGCCTGTAGCCACAATGTGTCTCAGAATGGTAGACCATGGGCCTGTACTCACAATGTGTCACAGAATGGTAGAACATGGGCTGTACCCACAATGTGTCACAGAATGGTAGAACATGGGCTGTAACCATAATGTGTCGCAGAATGGTAGAACATGCGCTGTACCCACAATGTGTCACAGAATGGTAGAACATGGCCTGTACCCATAATGTGTCACAGAATGGTAGAACATGGGCTGTACCCATAATGTGTCGCAGAATGGTAGAACATGGGCCTGTACCCACAATGTGTCACAGAATGGTAGAACATGGGCTGTACCCATAATGTGTCACAGAATGGTAGAACATGGGCTGTACCCACAATATGTCACAGAATGGTAGAACATGGGCAGTCCCCACAAAATGTCACAGAATGGTAGAACATGGGCTGTACCCACAATGTGTCACAGAGTGGTAGAACATGGGCCTGTACCCATAATGTGTCACAGAATGGTAGAACTTGGGCGGTACCCACAATGTGTCACAGAATGGTACAACATGGGCCTGTACCCACAATGTGTCTTAGAATGGTAGAACATGGGCTGTACCCACAATGTGCCACAGAAAGGTACAACATGGGGCTGTACCCACAATGTGTCATAGGATGGTAGAACATGGGCTGTACCCACAATGTGTCACGGAATGGTACAACATGGGCCTGTACACACAATGTGTCACAGAATGGTAGAACATGGGCTACACACAAAATGTGTCACAGAATGGTACAACATGGGCTGTAACCACAATGTGTCACAGAATGGTACAACATGGGCTGTAACCACAATGTGTCACAGAATGGTACAACATGGGCTGTAACCACAATGTGTCACAGAATGTTACAACATGGGCCTCTACCCACAATGTGTCACAGACTGGTAGAACATGGGCCTGCACCCACAATATGTCACAGAAAGATAGAACATGGGCCTGTACCCACAATGTGTCACAGAATGTTAGAACATGGGCTGTACCCACAATGTGTCACAGAATGGTAGAACATGGGCTGTACCCATAATGTGTTACAGAATGGTAGAACATGGGCCTGTACCCATAATGTGTCACAGAATGGTGGAACATGTGCCTGTAGCCATAATGTGTCACAGAATGGTAGAACATGGGCCTGTACCCACAATATGTCACAGAATGGTAGAACATGGGCTGTACCCACAATGTGTCACAGAATGGTAGAACATGGGCTGTACACACAATGTGTCACAGAATGGTAGAACATGGGCCTGTACCCACAATGTGTCACAGAATGGTAGAACATGGGCCTGGACCCACAATGTGTCATAGAATGGTAGAACGTGGGCTGTACCCACAATGTGTCACAGAATGGTACAACATGGGGCCTGTACCCACAATGTGTCACAGAATGG
This sequence comes from Somniosus microcephalus, assembly GCF_052327205.1. Taxonomy (NCBI): domain Eukaryota; kingdom Metazoa; phylum Chordata; class Chondrichthyes; order Squaliformes; family Somniosidae; genus Somniosus; species Somniosus microcephalus. The sequence goes on along the minus strand of NC_140989.1, from coordinate 175,906,112 downwards.
TAGAACATGGGCTGTACCCACAATGTGTCACAGAATGTACAACATGGGCCTGTACCCACAATGTGACACAGAATGGTAGAACATGGGCCTGTACCCACAATGTGTCACAGAATGGTAGAACATCGGCTGTACCCACAATGTGTCACAGAATGGTACAACATGGGCCTGTACCCACAATGTGTCATAGAATGTTAGAACATGGGCTGTACCCACAATGTTTCACAGAATGGTACAACATGGGCCTGTACCCGCAATGTGTCACAGAATGGTAGAACATGGGCTGTACCCACAATGTGTCACAGAATGGTACTACATGGGCCTGCACCCACAATGTGTCAACGAATGGTAGAACATGGGCTATACTCAAGATGTGTCACAGAATGGTACAACATGGGCCTGTACCCACAATGTGTCACAGACTGGTAGAACATGGGCCTGTACTCACAATATCTCACAGAAAGATAGAACATGGGCCTGTACCCACAATGTGTCACAGAATGGTAGAACATGGGCTGTACCCACAATGTGTCACAGAATGGTAGAACATGGGCCTGTACCCATAATGTGTCGCAGAATAGTAGAACATGGGCCTGTACCTCACAATATGTCACAGAGTGGTAGAACATGGGCCTGTACACACAATGTGTCACAGAATGTTAGAACATGGGCTGTACCCACAATGTGTCACAGAATGGTAGAACATGGGCCTGTACCCACAATGTGTCACAGAATGGTAGAACATGGGCCTGCAACCATAATGTGTCACAGAATGGTAGAACATGGGCTGTACCCCTAATGTGTCGCAGAATGGTGGAACATGGGCCTGTACCCACAATGTGTCACAGAATGGTAGAACATAGGCCTGTGCCCACAATGTGTCACAGAATGGTAGAACATGGGCCTGTACCCATAATGTGTCACAGAATGGTAGAACATTTGCTGTACCCACAATATGTCACAGAATGGTTGAACATGGGCTGTACCCACAATGTGTCACAGAATGGTAGAACATGGGCCTGTACCCACAATGTGTCACAGAATGGTGGAACATAGGCTGTACCCATAATGTGTCACAGAATGGCAGAACATGGGCTGTACCCACAATCTGTCACAGAATGCTAGAACATGGCCTGTAACCACAATGTGTCACAGAATGGTAGAAATGGGCCTGTACCCACAATGTGTCACAGAATGGTAGAACATGGGCTGTACCCATAATGTGTTACAGAATGTTAGAACATGGGCCTGTACCCACAATGTGTCACAGAATGGTAGAACATGGCCTGTACCCATAATGTGCCACTGAATGGTAGAACATGTGCTGCACCCATAATGTGTCACAGAATGGTGGAACATGGGTTGTACCCACAATGTGTCACAGAATGGTAGAACATGGGCCTGTACCCATAATATGTCACAGAATGGTAGAACATGGGCTGTACCCATAATGTGTCACAAAATGGTAGAACATGGGCTGTACCAAAATGTGTCACAGAATGGTGGAACATGGGCTGTACCCAAAATGTGTCACAGAATGGTAGAACATGGGCTGTACCCACAATGTGTCACAGAATGGGTAGAACATGGCCTGTACCCACAATGTGTCACAGAATGTTAGAACATGGGCCTGTAGCCACAATGTGTCACAGAATGGTAGAACATGGGCCTGTACTCACAATGTGTCACAGAATGATAGAACATGGGCTGTACCCAGAATGTGTCACAGAATGGTAGAACATGGGCTGTACCCATAATGTTTCGCAGAAAGTTAGAACATGGGCTGTACCCACAATGTGTCACAGAATGGTAGAACATGGCCTGTACCGATAATGTGTCACAGAATGGTAGAACATGGGCTGTACCCATAATGTGTCGCAGAATGGTAGAACATGGGCCTATACCCACAATGTGTCACAGAATGATAGAACATGGGCTGTACCCACAATATGTCACAGAATGGTAGAACATGGGCCTGTACCCATAATGTGTCACAGAATGGTAGAACATGGGCTGTACCCACAATGTGTCGCAGAATGGTAGAACATGGGCCTGTACCCATAATGTGTCACAGAATGGTAGATAATGAGCTTGTACCCACAATATGTCACAGAATGGTAGAACATGGCCTGTACCCAGAATGTGTCACAGAATGGTAGAACATGGGCTGTACCCACAATGTGTTGCAGAATGGTAGAACATGGGCCTGTACACACAATGTGTCACAGAATGGTAGAACATGGGCTGTGCCCACAATGTGTCACAGAATGGTAGAACATGGGCCTGTACCCACAATGTGTCACAGAATGGTGGAACATGGGCTGTACTCATAATGTGTCACAGAATGGTAGAACATGGGCCTGTACCCACAATATGTCACAGAATGGTAGAACATGGGCCTGTGCCCACAATGTGTCACAGAATGGTAGAACATGGGCTGTACCCACAATGTGTCACAGAATGGTAGAACATGGGCTGTACCCACAATGTGTCATAGAATGGTAGAACATGGGCTGTACCCACAATGTGTCACAGAATGGTAGAACATGGGCCTGTACCCACAATGTGTCACAGAATGGTAGAATATGAGCCTGTACCCACAATGTGTCACAGAATGGTAGAACATGGGCTGTACCCACAATGTGTCACAGAATGGTAGCACATGGGCCTGTACCCACAATATGTCACAGAATGGTAGAACATGGGCTGTACCCACAATGTGTCACAGAATGGTAGAACATGGGCTGTACCCATAATGTGTTACAGAATGGTAGAACATGGGCTGTTCCCACAATGTGTGACAGAATGGTAGAACATGGGCTGTACCCACAATGTGTCACAGAATGGCAGAACATGGGCTGTACCCACAATGTGTCACAGAATGGTAGAACATGGGCTGTACGCACAATGTGTCACAGAATGGTAGAACATGGGCTGTACCCACAATGTGTCACAGAATGGTAGAACATGGGCTGTACCCACAATGTGTCACAGAATGGTAGAACATGGGCCTGTACCCACAATGTGTCACAGAATGGTAGAACATGGGCTGCATCCACAATGTGTCACAGAATGGTAGAACATGGGCTGTACCCACAATGTGTCACAGAATGGTAGAACGTGAGCCTGTACCCACAATGTGTCACAGAATGGTAGAACATGGGCTGTACCCATAATGTGTCACAGAATGGTAGAACATGGCCTGTACCCACAATGTATCACAGAATTGTAGCACATGGGCTGTACCCACAATGTGTCGCAGAATGGTAGAACATGGGCCTGTACCCACAATGTGTCACAGAATGGTAGAACATGGGCTGTACCCACAATGTGTCACAGAATGGTAGAACATGGCCCTGTACCCACAATGTGTCGCAGAATGGTGGAACATGGGCTGTACCCATAACGTGTCACAGAATGATGGAACATGGGCCTGTACACACAATGTGTCACAGAATGGTGGAACATGGGCTGTACCCACAATGTGTCACAGAATGGTAGAACATGGGCCTGTACCCACAATATGTCACAGAATGGTAGAACATGGGCCTGTACCCACAATGTGTCACAGAATGGTAGAACATGGGCTGTACCCACAATGTGTCGCTGAATGGTAGAACATGGGCCTGTACACACAATGTGTCACAGAATGGTGGAACATGGGCCTGTACCCACAATGTGTCGCAGAATGGTAGAACATGGGCTGTCCCCACAATGTGTCACGGAATGGTAGAACATGGGCCTGTACCCACAATGTGTCACAGAATGGTAAAACATGGGCTGTACCCATAATGTGTCACAGAGTGGTAGAACATGGGCCTTTACCCATAATGTGTCGCAGAATGGTTGAACATGGGCTGTACCCATAACGTGTCACAGAATGCTAGAACATGGGCTGTACCCACAATGTGTCGCAGAATGGTACAACATGGGCCTGTACCCACAATGTGTCACAGAATGGTAGAACATGGGCTGTACCCACAATGTGTCACAGAATGGTAGAACATGGGCTTTACCCACAATGTGTCACAGAATGGTAGAACATGGGCTGTAACCACAGTGTGTCACAGAATGGTAGAACATGGGCTGTACACAAAATGTGTCACAGAATGGTAGAACATGGGCTGTAACCACAATGTGTCACAGAATGGTAGAACATGGGCCTGTACCCCCAATGTGTCGCAGAATGGTAGAACGTGGGCTGTACCCACAATTTTTCGCAGAATGGTAGAAGATGGGCTGTGCCCATAATGTGTCACAGAATGGTAGAACATGGGCCTGTACCCACAATGTGTCACAGAATGGTAGAACATGGGCCTGTACGCATAATGTGTTACAGAATGGTAGAACATGGGCTGTACCCACAATGTGTCACAGAATCGTAGAACATGGGCTGTACCCATAATGTGTCACAGAATGGTAGAAAATGGGGCTGTACCCATAATGTGTTACAGAATGGTAGAACATGGGCTGTACCCATAACGTGTCACAGAATGGTAGAACATGGGCTGTACCCACAATGTGTCACAGAATGGTAGAACATGGGCTGTACCCACAATGTGTCACAGAATGGTGGAACATGGGCTGTACCCATAATGTGTCACAGAATGGTAGAACAAGGGCTGTACCCGCAATGTGTCACAGACTGGTAGAACATGGGCTGCACCCATAATGTGTCACAGAATGGTGGAACATGGGCTGTACATACAATGTGTCACAGAATGGTAGAACATGGGCCTGTACCCATAATGTGTCACAGAATGGTAGAACATGGGCTGTACCCATAATGTGTCACAGAATGGTAGAACATGGGCTGTACCCACAATGTGTCACAGAATGGTGGAACATGGGCAGTACCCAAAATGTGTCACAGAATGGTAGAACATGGGCTTTACCCACAATGTGTCACAGAATGGTAGAACATGGCCTGTACCCACAATGTGTCACAGAATGTTAGAACATGGGCCTGTAGCCACAATGTGTCACAGAATGGCAGAACATGGGCCTGTACTCACAATGTGTCACAGAATGATAGAACATGGGCTGTACCCAGAATGTGTCACAGAATGGTAGAACATGGGCTGTACCCATAATGTTTCGCAGAAAGTTAGAACATGGGCTGTACCCACAATGTGTCACAGAATGGTAGAACATGGCCTGTACCCATAATGTGTCACAGAATGGTAGAACATCGGCTGTACCCATAATGTGTCGCAGAATGGTAGAACATGGGCCTGTACCCACAATGTGTCACAGAATGATAGAACATGGGCTGTACCCACAATATGTCACAGAATGGTAGAACATGGGCCTGTACCCATAATGTGTCACAGAATGGTAGAACATGGGCTGTACCCACAATGTGTCGCAGAATGGTAGAACATGGGCCTGTAACCATAATGTGTCACAGAATGGTAGATAATGAGCCTGTACCCACAATATGTCACAGAATGGTAGAACATGGCCTGTACCCAGAATGTGTCACAGAATGGTAGAACATGGGCTGTACCCACAATGTGTTGCAGAATGGTAGAACATGGGCCTGTACACACAATGTGTCACAGAATGGTAGAACATGGGCTGTGCCCACAATGTGTCACAGAATGGTAGAACATGGGCCTGTACCCACAATGTGTCACAGAATGGTGGAACATGGGCTGTACTCATAATGTGTCACAGAATGGTAGAACATGGGCCTGTACCCACAATATGTCACAGAATGGTAGAACATGGGCCTGTGCCCACAATGTGTCACAGAATGGTAGAACATGGGCTGTACCCACAATGTGTCACAGAATGGTAGAACATGGGCTGTACCCACAATGTGTCATAGAATGGTAGAACATGGGCTGTACCCACAATGTGTCACAGAATGGTAGAACATGGGCCTGTACCCACAATGTGTCACAGAATGGTAGAATATGAGCCTGTACCCACAATGTGTCACAGAATGGTAGAACATGGGCTGTACCCACAATGTGTCACAGAATGGTAGCACATGGGCCTGTACCCACAATATGTCACAGAATGGTAGAACATGGGCTGTACCCACAATGTGTCACAGAATGGTAGAACATGGGCTGTACCCATAATGTGTTACAGAATGGTAGAACATGGGCCTGTACCCATAATGTGTTACAGAATGGTAGAACATGGGCTGTTCCCACAATGTGTCACAGAATGGTAGAACATGGGCTGTACCCACAATGTGTCACAGAATGGCAGAACATGGGCTGTACCCACAATGTGTCACAGAATGGTAGAACATGGGCTGTACGCACAATGTGTCACAGAATGGTAGAACATGGGCTGTACCCACAATGTGTCACAGAATGGTAGAACATGGGCTGTACCCACAATGTGTCACAGAATGGTAGAACATGGGCCTGTGCCCACAATGTGTCACAGAATGGTAGAACATGGGCTGCATCCACAATGTGTCACAGAATGGTAGAACATGGGCTGTACCCACAATGTGTCACAGAATGGTAGAACGTGAGCCTGTACCCACAATGTGTCACAGAATGGTAGAACATGGGCTGTACCCATAATGTGTCACAGAATGGTAGAACATGGCCTGTACCCACAATGTATCACAGAATTGTAGAACATGGGCTGTACCCACAATGTGTCGCAGAATGGTAGAACATGGGCCTGTACCCACAATGTGTCACAGAATGGTAGAACATGGGCTGTACCCACAATGTGTCACAGAATGGTAGAACATGGCCCTGTACCCACAATGTGTCACAGAATGGTGGAACATGGGCTGTACCCATAACGTGTCACAGAATGATGGAACATGGGCCTGTACACACAATGTGTCACAGAATGGTGGAACATGGGCTGTACCCACAATGTGTCACAGAATGGTAGAACATGGGCCTGTACCCACAATATGTCACAGAATGGTAGAACATGGGCCTGTACCCACAATGTGTCACAGAATGGTAGAACATGGGCTGTACCCACAATGTGTCGCTGAATGGTAGAACATGGGCCTGTACACACAATGTGTCACAGAATGGTGGAACATGGGCCTGTACCCACAATGTGTCGCAGAATGGTAGAACATGGGCTGTCCCCACAATGTGTCACGGAATGGTAGAACATGGGCCTGTACCCACAATGTGTCACAGAATGGTAAAACATGGGCTGTACCCATAATGTGTCACAGAGTGGTAGAACATGGGCCTTTACCCATAATGTGTCGCAGAATGGTTGAACATGGGCTGTACCCATAACGTGTCACAGAATGCTAGAACATGGGCTGTACCCACAATGTGTCGCAGAATGGTACAACATGGGCCTGTACCCACAATGTGTCACAGAATGGTAGAACATGGGCTGTACCCACAATGTGTCACAGAATGGTAGAACATGGGCTTTACCCACAATGTGTCACAGAATGGTAGAACATGGGCTGTACCCACAATGTGTCACAGAATGGTAGAACATGGGCTGTACACAAAATGTGTCACAGAATGGTAGAACATGGGCTGTAACCACAATGTGTCACAGAATGGTAGAACATGGGCCTGTACCCCCAATGTGTCGCAGAATGGTAGAACGTGGGCTGTACCCACAATTTTTCGCAGAATGGTAGAAGATGGGCTGTGCCCATAATGTGTCACAGAATGGTAGAACATGGGCCTGTACCCACAATGTGTCACAGAATGGTAGAACATGGGCCTGTACGCATAATGTGTTACAGAATGGTAGAACATGGGCTGTACCCACAATGTGTCACAGAATCGTAGAACATGGGCTGTACCCATAATGTGTCACAGAATGGTAGAACATGGGCTGTACCCACAATGTGTCACAGAATGGTACAACATGGGCTGTACCCACAATGTGTCGCAGAATGGTAGAAAATGGGCCTGTACCCATAATGTGTTACAGAATGGTAGAACATGGGCTGTACCCATAACGTGTCACAGAATGGTAGAACATGGGCTGTACCCACAATGTGTCACAGAACGGTAGAACATGGGCTGCACCCACAATGTGTCACAGAATGGTGGAACATGGGCTGTACCCATAATGTGTCACAGAATGGTAGAACAAGGGCTGTACCCGCAATGTGTCACAGACTGGTAGAACATGGGCTGTACCCACAATGTGTCACAGAATGGTGGAACATGGGCTGTACCCATAATGTGTCACAGAATGGTAGAACATGGGCTGTACACACAATGTGTCACAGAATGGTAGAACATGGGCTGTACCCACAATGTGTCACAGAATGGTGCAGCATGGGCCTGTACCACAATGTGTCACAGAATGGTGGAACATGGGCTGTACCCACAATGTGTCACAGAATGGTAGAACATGGGCCTGTACCCATAATTTGTCACAGAATGGTAGAACATGGGCCTGTACCCACAACGTGTCACAGAATGGCAGAACATGGGCCTGTACCCATAATGTGTCACAGAATGGTAGAACATGGGCCTGTACCCACAACGTGTCATAGATTGGTAGAACATGGGCTGTACCCACAATGTGTCACAGTATGGTAGAACATGGGCCTGTACCCACAATGTGTCACAGAATGGTAGAACATGGGCCTGTACCCACAATGTGTCACAGAATGGTAGAACATGGGCTGTACCCATAATGTGTCACAGAATGGTGGAACATGGGCCTGTACCCACAATGTGTCACAGAATGATACAACATGGGCTTGTACCCATAATGTGTCACAGAATGGTGGAACATGGGCTGCACCCACAATATGTCACAGAATGGTAGAACATGGACTGTACCCACAATGTGTGACAGAATGGTAGAACATGGGCTGTACCCATAATGTGTCACAGAATGGTAGAACATGGGCTGTACCCACAAAGTGTCATAGAATTGTAGAACATGGGCCTGTACCCACAATGTGTCACAGAATGGTAGAACATGGGCTGTACCCACAATGTGTCACAGAATGTAAGAACATGGGCCTGTACCCACAATGTGTCACAGAATGGTAGAACACGGGCTGTACCCATAATGTGTTACAGAATGGTAGAACATGGGCTGTACCCACAATGTGTCACAGAATGGTAGAACATGGGCTGTACCCACAATGTGTCACAGAATGGTGGAACATGGGCTGTACCCATAATGTGTCACAGAATGGTAGAAGATGGGCTTTACCCGCAAAGTGTCACAGAATGGTAGAACATGGGCTGTACCCACAATGTGTCACAGAATGGTGGAACATGGGCTGTAAACATAATGTATCACAGAATGGTAGAACATCGGCTGTACACACAATGTGTCACAGAATGGTAGAACATGGGCTGTACCCACAATGTGTCACAGAATGGTGTAACGTGGGCCTGTACCACAATGTGTCACAGAATGTTAGAACATGGGCCTGTACCCACAATGTGTCACAGAATGGTAGAACATGGGCCTGTACCCACAATGTGTCACAGAATGGTAGAACATGGGCCTGCACCCACAATGTGTCACAGAATGGTAGAACATGGGCCTGTACCCACAATGTGTCACAGAATGGTAGAACATGGGCTGTACCCATAATGTGTCACAGAATGGTGGAACATGGGCTGTACCCACAATGTGTCACAGAATGGTAGTACATGGGCCTGTACCCATAATGTGTCACAGAATGCTAGAACATGGGCCTTTACTCACAACGTGCCACAGAATGGTAGAACATGGGCCTGTACCCATAATGTGTCACAGAATGGTAGAACATGGGCCTGTACCCACAATGTGTCACAGTATGGTAGAACATGGGCCTGTACATACAATGTGTCACAGAAGGGTAGAACATGGGCCTGTACACACAATGTGTCACAGAATGGTAGAACATGGGCTGTACCCATAATGTGTCATAGAATGGTGGAACATGGGCCTGTACCCACAATGTGTCACAGAATGGTACAACATGGGCTTGTACCCATAATGTGTCACAGAATGGTGTAACATGGGCTGTGCCCACAATATGTCACAGAATGGTAGAACATGGCCCTTTACCCACAATGTGTCACAGAATGGTAGAACATGGGCCTGTACCCACAATGTGTCACAGCGTGGTAGAACATGGGCTGTACCCACAATATGTCACAGAATGGGAGAACATGGGCCAGAACCCACAATGTGTCACAGAATGGTAGAACATGGACTGTACCCACAATGTGTCACAGAATGGTAGAACATGGGCTGTACCCATAATGTGTCACAGAATGGTAGAACATGGGCTGTACCCACAAAGTGTCACAGAATGGTAGAACATGGGCCTGTACCCACAATGTGTCACAGAATGGTAGAACATGGGCTGCACCCACAATGTGTCACAGAATGGTAGAACATGGGCGTGTACCCACAATGTGTCACAGAATGGAATAACATGGGGTGTACCCATAATGTGTCCCAGAATGGTAGAACATCGGCTGTACCCACAATGTGTCACAGAATGGTAGAACATGGGCTGTACCCACAATGTGTCACAGAATGGTAGAACATGGGCTGTACCCATAATGTGTCACAGAATGATTCAACATGGGCCTGTACCCACAATGTGTCACAGAATGGTAGAACATAGGCCTGTACCCACAATGTGTCACAGAATGGTAGAACATGGGCTGTACCCACAATGTGTCACAGAATGGTACAACATGGGCCTGTACCCACAATGTGTCATAGAATGGTAGAACATGGGCTGCACCCACAATGTGTCAGAGAATGGTACTACATGGGCCTGTACCGACAATGTGTCACAGAATGGTAGAACATGGGCCTGTACCCACAATGTGTCACAGAATGGCACAACATTGGCCTGTACCCACAATGTGTCACAGAATGGTAGAGCATGGGCTATACCCAAAATGTGTCACAGAATGGTACAACATGGGCTGTACCCACAAAGTGTCACAGAATGGTACAACATGGGCTGTACCCACAATGTGTCACAGAATGGTACAACATGGGCCTGTACCCACAATGTGTCACAGACTGGTAGACTATGGGCCTGTACCCACAATATGTCACAGAAAGATAGCACATGGGCCTGTACCCACAATGTGTCACAGAATGGTAGAACATGGGCTGTACACACAATGTGTCACAGAATGGTAGAACATGGGCCTGTACCCATAATGTGTCACAGAATGGTAGAACATGGGCCTGTACCCATAATGTGTCGCAGAATAGTAGAACATGGGCCTGTACCCACAATATGTCACAGAATGGTAGAACATGGGCCTGTACCCAAAATGTGTCACAGAATGTTAGAACATGGTCTGTACCCACAATGTGTCACAGAATGGTAGAACATGGGCCTGTACCCACAATGTGTCACAGAATGGTAGAACATGGGCCTGTACCCACAATGTGTCACAGAATGGTAGAACATGGGCTGCACCCATAATGTGTCGCAGAATGGTGGAACATGGGCCTGTACCCACAATGTGTCACAGAATGGTAGAACATAGGCTGTACCCACAATATGTCACAGAATGGTAGAACATGGGCCTGTACCCACAATCTGTCACAGAATGGTAGAACATGGCCTGTACCCACAATGTGTCACAGAATGGTAGAAAATGGGCCTGTACCCACAATGTGTCACAGAATGGTAGAACATGGGCTGTACCCATAATGTGTTGCAGAATGGTAGAACATGAGCCTGTACTCACAATGTGCCACAGAATGGCAGAACATGGCCTGTACCCATAATGTGTCACAGAATGGTACAACATGGGCTGTACCCACAATGTGTCACAGAATGATAGAACATGGGCTGTACCCATAATGTGTCACAGAATGGTGGAACATGGGCTGTACCCACAATGTGTCACAGAATGGTAGAACATGGGCCTGTACCCATAATGTGTCACAGAATGGTAGAACATGGGCTGTACCCATAATGTGTCACAGAATGGTAGAACATGGGCTGCACCCACAATGTGTCACAGAATGGTGGAACATGGGCTGTACCCATAATGTGTCACAGAATGGTAGAACATGGGCTGTACCCACAATGTGTCACAGAATGGTAGAACATGGCCTGTACACACAATGTGTCACAGAATGGTAGAACATGGGCCTGTAGCCACAATGTGTCACAGAATGGTAGAACATGGGCCTGTACTCACAATGTGCCACAGAATGGTAGAACATGGGCTGTACCCATAATGTGGCACAGAATGGTAGTACATGGGCCTGTACCCATAATGTGTCGCAGAATAGTAGAACATGGGCCTGTACCCAAAATGTGTCACAGAATGTTAGAACATGGGCTGTACCCACCATGTGTCACAGAATGGTAGAACATGGGCCTGCACCCACAATGTGTCACAGAATGGTAGAACATGGGCCTGTACCCTCAATGAGTCACAGAATGTTAGAACATGGGCTGTACCCACAATGTGTCACAGAATGGTAGAACATGGGCCTGTAGCCACAATGTGTCACAGAATGGTAGAACATGGGCCTGTACTCACAATGTGTCACAGAATGGTAGAACATGGGCTGTACCCATAATGTGTCACAGAATGGTAGAACATGGGCCTGTACCCATAATGTGTCGCAGAATAGTAGAACATGGGCCTGTACCCACAATATGTCACAGAATTGTAGAACATGGGCCTGGACCCAAAATGTGTCACAGAATGGTAGAACATGTGCTGTATCCATAATGTGTCGCAGAATGGTGGAATATGGGCCTGTACCCACAATGTTTCACAGAATGGTAGAACATAGGCCTGTGCCCACAATGTGTCACAGAATGGTAGAACATGGGCCTGTACCCATAATGTGTCACAGAATGGTAGAACATGGGCTGTACCCACAATCTGTCACAGAATGGTAGAACATGGCCTGTACCCACAATGTGTCACAGAATGGTAGAACATGGGCCTGTACCCACAATGTGTCACAGAATGGTAGAACATGGCCTGTACCCATAATGTGTCACAGAATGGTACAACATGGGCTGTACCCACAATGTGTCACAGAGTGGTAGAACATGGGCAGTACCCTCAATATGTCACAGAATGGTAGAACATGGGCTGTACCCACAATGTGTCACAGAATGGTAGAACATGGGCCTGTACCCATAATGTGTCACAGAATGGTAGAACATGGGCTGTACCTACAATGTGTCACAGAATGGTACAACATGGGCCTGTACCCACAATGTGTCATAGAATGGTACAACATGGGCCTGTACCCACAATGTGTCACAGAATGGTAGAACATGGGCTGTACCCACAATGTGTCACGGAATGGTACAACATGGGCCTGTACCCACAATGTGTCACAGAATGGTAGAACTTGGGCTACACCCAAAATGTGTCACAGAATGGTACAACATGGGCTGTACCCACAATGTGTCACAGAACGGTACAACATGGGCTGTACCCACAATGTGTCACAGAATGGTACTACATGGGCCTCTATCCACAATGTGTCACAGACTGGTAGAACATGGGCCTGTACCCACAATATGTCACAGAAAGATAGAACATGGGCCTGTAACCACAATGTGTCACAGAATGGTAGAACATGGGCTGTACCCACAATGTGTCACAGAATGGTAGAGCATGGGCTGTACCCATAATGTGTCAGAGAATGGTAGAACATGGGCCTGTACCCATAATGTGTCACAGAATGGTGGAACATGGGCCTGTACCCACAATGTGTCACCGAATGTTAGAACATGGGCTGTACCCACAATGTGTCACAGAATGGTAGAACAAGGGCCTGTACCCACAATGTGTAACAGGATGGTAGAACATGGGCCTGTACCCACAATGTGTCACAGAATGGTAGAACATGGGCCTGTAACCATAATGTGTCACAGAATGGTAGAACATGGGCTGTACCCAAAATGTGTCGCAGAATGGTGGAACTTGGGCCTGTACCCACAATGTGTCACAGAATGGTAGAACATAGGCCTGTGCCCACAATGTGTCACAGAATGGTAGAACATGGGCCTGTACCCATAATGTGTCGCAGAATGGTAGAACATGGGCTGTACCCACAATATGTCAAAGAATGGTTGAACATGGGCTGTACCCACAATGTGTCACAGAATGGTAGAACATGCGCCTGTACCCACAATGTGTCACAGAATGGTGGAACATAGGCTGTACACATAATGTGTCACAGAATGGTAGAACATGGCCTGTACACACAATGTGTCACAGAATGGTAGAACTTGGGCCTGTACCCACAATGTGTCACAGAATGGTAGAACATGGGCTGTACCCATAATGTGTTGCAGAATGGTAGAACATGGGCCTGTACCCACAATGTGTCACAGAATGGTAGAACATGGCCTGTACCCAAAACGTGTCACAGAATGGTGGAACATGGTCTGTACCCACAATGTGTCACAGAATGGCAGAACATGGGCCTGTACTCATAATATGTCACAGAATGGTGGAACATGGGCTGTACCCATAATGTGTCACAGAATGGTAGAACATGGACTGTACCCACAATGTGTCACAGAATGGTAGAACATTGGGCTGTAGCCACAATGTGTCACAGAATGGTAGAACATGGGCCTGTACTCACAATGTGTCACAGAATGGTAGAACATGGGCTGTACCCACAATGTGTCACAGAATGGTGGAACATGAGCTGTACCCACAATGTGTCACAGAATGGTAGAACATGGGCTGTACCCATAATGTGTTGCAGAATGGTAGAACATGGGCCTGTACCCACAATGTGTCACAGAATGGTAGAACATGGCCTGTACCCATAACGTGTCGCAGAATGGTACAACATGGGCTGTACCCACAATGTGTCACAGAATGGTAGAACATGGGCTGTACCCATAATGTGTCACAGAATGATGGAACATGGGCTGTACCCACAATGTGTCACAGAATGGCAGAACATGGGCCTGTACCCATAATATGTCACAGAATGGTAGAACATGGGCTGTACTCATAATGTGTCACAGAATGTTAGAACATGGGCTGTACCCACAATGATTCACAGAATGGTGGAACATGGGCTGTACCCATAATGTGTCACAGAATGGTAGAACATGGGCTGTACCCACCATGTGTCACAGAACGGTAGAACATGGCCTGTACCCACAATGTGTCACAGAATGGTAGAACATGGGGCTGTTGCCGCAATGCGTCACAGAATGGTAGAACATGGGCCTGTACTCACAATGTGTCACAGAATGGTAGAACATGGGCTGTACCCACAATGTGTCACAGAATGGTAGAACATGGGCCTGTACCCATAATGTGTCACAGAATGGCAGAACATGGGCTGAACACACAATGTGTCGCAGAATGGTAGAACATGGGCCTGCACACATAATGTGTCACAGAATGGTAGATCATGAGCCTGTACCCACAATATGTCACAGAATGTTAGAACATGGACTGTGCCCACAATGTGTCACAGAATGGTAGAACATGGGATGTACCCACAATGTGTCGCAGAAAGGTAGAACATGGGCCAGTACCCACAATGGGCCAGAAATTCCAGAACGGGGCTTGCAGCGCGTGCAAGCCCCGTATTTACACTTACCCCGCGCTCGTGCCGATCAGCTTCTGGGACGCCTGAACTTGCAGAAATAGAAAGCACATTCCCGGGCAGCGTATGACGTCACGCCGCCCAGGAGTGCAGCCAGCGCGAAGCCAGGAGCGTGCAGTGTAAGTGAGACACGCCCCTTGAGGTCTCAGTTTCACTGGACACGCCCCCAATGTTTCTGTCAAGCTGCTAAGGATTTTTACATGCAAAGCAGCAGTTTAAATAGGTTTTTGGAAGTTTTTTGAAGATTTTGGTAACTGTTATAAACTTTTTTAAATGTTTACATTATTTTGAGTAATCTGAAGTAGTTTTAAAGAGAATTAAAGCAATTTAAAGACTTTTAAAAGCCCTAAAAGAATTTTTTAAATTCCATTTATTTATTTAGCAATGTCGTCGTCATACGTGTCTTCACATTGTTCCCTTTGGGGAACTGTATGAAGTGGTGGAAGGATTTATGGCCATGATTAACGCTCATTCCGTGACCGTAACCATCTTTGAACCAGCCATTAGGGCGGTTAGTCCTATGGCGGGAGGGTTTTACGGGCTCCCACAAGCTATACAAGGAGGGGGGGCCACCCACACCCACGGACGCAAATATCCCACTGGATGTCAACCCAGAATTTAGAGCCGGAGCTCCGACTCCACTTGCCGGGACTGTCTGGAGCGGGGTTCGAAACCCTACCCTGATCTGGCCCAGCGGCGGGGATCCTACCGCTATGACAAAGGCCCAATCCAATTAGCAACGTGAAATGGCAGCATAGGGCTCCAGTCACGGGGAGGGAAAAGGCGCAGGAAACGTATGGGTGTCACCTTTTGTGCGGAGTGGGCCTTTTGCGTAGCAGTAAGCATCCCCGCCGCTGGGCCAGAAGGAGTAGGGTTTTGAACCCCACTCCAGACAGTCCCGGCAAGTGGAGTCGGAGCTCCAACTTTAAATTCTGGGTGGACATCCAGCGGGATGCTTGCGTCCGTGGGTGTTGCTGGCCCCCCCCCCCTCAGATGGGTTGTGGGAGCCCGTAAAACCCGCCCGCCATAGGACTAACCACCCTAATGGCTGGTTCAAAGATGGTTACGGTCACGGAATGAGCGTTAATCACGGCCATAAATCCTTCCACCACTTCATACAGTTCCCCAAAGGGAACAGTGTGAGGATACGTACAATGATGACCTCTTGCGCAATGCACCTCCTTGGACCCTCAGATGCGAGGGGGCAAGTTGTGCAATTGTTAAATTTTTTATTTTTTTGACATGTAAAATGTTGGCCCAGTAATTCCCTTCCAAATGCGCTAGTACGGTCGGGGTACTTACGCATCTGGCCAGATGAAATGCCGGTTTTCAGCATGCACAGTGCATGTGGGGAAAACCGGCATTTCCTGTCCTCTGAACGAAGGGGTTCAGAGGCAGAACGCGTGCGACTGCACAGGCAGCGCGTGCGCAGTATAATTCGCCGCTTTCATTAATGCTTTCAGTGAGGTCCAGTCATTACAACTTACACATGAAAAAAGCATGGGTACAGTTGCTCCAGAGGCTGCGGAGGAAGATATTTCTTATCGTGGAGCTTCTGAAAGTATGTATGTCTGTATATATTCCTTTGCGTGTTATGTATATATTCCTTTACTTATGTGTATGAATGTATTATTTAATTATGACTTTCAGAGAAAGTAACTTATTGGAAAATCATAATTAAAAATATACATTCATACACATTAGTAAAGGAATATAAAACATACATACATATACGTAAAGGAATATATGTGGACATACATACATAACTCATTCTCACATTCCATTCACACAGCCACAATTGCTCCTTCTACCTACCGTTCTGAAAACCCGTTTAAAAAAAAAGAATTAAAGTGTAAAACTTAGTTAAAATTTCTTAAAATAACTTCCCTCCCTTTCCCAAACCTAAATATTGCATTTCATAAGCTCCTCCATAAAATATATCTCCTTCCCCAGCCAATGAACAACTTTACACTTGCTTTTTTCAAGTGCAAGTTCTAGGGACTTACCCTCACTCAATCCATCAGTGAAATCTACAAAGTTCACTGCGCAAGCGCTGCCTGTGCAGTCGCACGCGCTGTGAATAGACCTCGGGTCTGGAAATGCCGGCGTTCCCCGCATGCGCTGTTCCTGCTGAACGCCGGCATTTCCAACAGCCAGATGCGTGAGTAACCCGACCGTACTCACGCTTCTGGCCTGGAATTTCTGGCCCAAGGTGTCACAGAATGGTAGAACATGGGCTGTGCCCACAATGTGTCACAGAATGGTAGAACATTTGCCTGTACCCACAATGTGTCACAGAATGGTGGAACATGGGCTGTACCCATAATGTGTCACAGAATGGTAGAACCTGGGCCTGTCCCCACAATATGTCACAGAATGGTAGAACATGGGCCTGTACCCAGAATGTGTCACAGAATGGTAGAACATGGGCTGTACCCACAATGTGTCACAGAATGGTAGAACATGGGCCTGTACCCACAATGTGTCACAGAATGGTAGAACATGGGCTCTACCCACAATGTGTCACAGAATGGTGGAACATGGGCTGTATCCACAATGTGTCACAGAATGGTAGAACATGGGCTGTACCCACAATGTGTCACAGAATGGTGGAACATGGGCTGTACCCACAATGTGTCACAGAATGTTCGCACATGGGCTGTACACACAATGTGTCACAGAATGGTGGAACATGGGCTCTACCCACAATGTGTCACAGAATGGTAGAACATGGGCCTGTACTCACAGTGTGTCACAGAATGGTAGAACATGGGCCTGTACCCACAATATGTCACAGAATGGTAGAACATGGGCTGTACCCACAATGTGTCACAGAATGGTAGAACATGGGCTGTACCCACAATGTGTTACAGAATGGTAGAACATGGGCCTGTACCCACAATGTGTCACAGAATGGTAGAACATGGGCCTGGACCCACAATGTGTCACAGAATGGTAGAACGTGGGCTGTACCCACAATGTGTCACAGAATGGTACAACATGGGCCTGTACCCACAATGTGTCACAGAATGGTAGAACATGGGCTGTACCCACAATGTGTCACAGAATGGTACAACATGGGCCTGTACCCACAATGTGACACAGAATGGTAGAACATGGGCCTGTACCCACAATGTGTCACAGAATGGTTGAACATCGGCTGTACCCACAATGTGTCACAGAATGGTACAACATGGGCCTGTACCCACAATGTGTCATAGAATGTTAGAACATGGGCTGTACCCACAATGTTTCACAGAATGGTACAACATGGGCCTGTACCCGCAATGTGTCACAGAATGGCAGAACATGGGCTGTACCCACAATGTGTCACAGAATGGTACTACATGGGCCTGTACCCACAATGTGTCACAGAATGGTAGAACATGGTCTGTACCCACAATGTGTCACAGAATGGTAGAACATGGGCTGTACCCATAATGTGTTACAGAATGGTAGAACAAGGGCCTGTACCCATAATGTGTCACAGAATGGTAGAACATGGGCCTGTACCCATAATGTGTCACAGAATGGTAGAACATGGGCCTGCACCCATAATGTGTCGCAGAATAGTAGAAAATGGGCCTGTACCCACAATATGTCACAGAATGGTAGAACATGGGCCTGTACACACAATTTGTCACAGAATGTTAGAACATGGGCTGTACCCACAATGTGTCACAGAATGGTAGAACATGAGCCTGTACCCACAATGTGTCACAGAATGGTAGAACATGGGCCTGTACCCACAATGTGTCACAGAATGGTCGAACATGGGCCGGCAACCATAATGTGTCACAGAATGGTAGAACATGGGCTGTACCCATAACGTGTCGCAGAATGGTGGAACATGGGCCTGTACCCACAATGTGTCACAGAATGGTAGAACATAGGCCTGTGCCCACAATGTGTCACAGAATGGTAGAACATGGGCCTGTACCCATAATGTGTCACAGAATGGTAGAACATTTGCTGTACACACAATATGTCACAGAATGGTTGAACATGGGCTGTACCCACAATGTGTCACAGAATGGTAGAACATGGGCTGTACCCACAATGGGTCACAGAATGGTAGAACATGGGCCTGAACCCACAATGTGTCACAGAATGGTAGAACATGAGCCTGTACCCACAATGTGGCACAGAATGGTAGAACATGGGCTGTACGCACAATGTGTCACAGAATGGTAGAACATGGGCCTGTACCCACAATATGTCACAGAATGGTAGAACATGGGCTGTACCCACAATGTGTCACAGAATGGTAGAACATGGGCTGTACCCATAATGTGTTACAGAATGGTAGAACATGGGCTGTTCGCACAATGTGTCACAGCATGGTAGAACATGGGCTGTACCCACAATGTGTCACAGAATGGTAGAACATGGGCCTGTACCCGCAATGTGTCACAGACTGGTAGAACATGGGCTGTACCCACAATGTGTCACAGAATGGTAGAACATGGGCTGTACCCTCAATGTGTCACAGAATGGTAGAACATGGGCATGTACCCACAATGTGTCACAGAATGGTAGAACATGGGCCTGTACCCGCAATGTGTCACAGAATGGTAGAACATGGGCTGCATCCACAATGTGTCACAGAATGGTAGAACATGAGCCTGTACCCACAATTTGTCACAGAATGGTAGAACATGGGCCTGTACCCGCAATGTGTCACAGACTGGTAGAACATGGGCTGTACCCACAATGTGTCACAGAATGGTAGAACATGAGCCTGTACCCACAATTTGTCACAGAATGGTAGAACATGGGCTGTACCCATAATGTGTCACAGAATGGTAGAACATGAGCCTGTACCCACAATGTGTCACAGAATGGTAGAACATAGGCTGTACCCACAATGTGTCACAGAATGGTAGAACATGGCCTGTACCCACAATGTGTCACAGAATGGTAGAACATGGGCCTGTACCCACAATGTGTCACAGAATGGTGGAACATGGGCTGTACCCATAATGTGTCACAGAATGGTGGAACATGGGCCTGTACCCACAATGTGTCACAGAATGGTGGAACATGGGCTGTACCCACAATGTGTCACAGAATGGGAGAACATGGGCCTGTACCCACAATATGTCACAGAATGTTAGAACATGGGCCTGTACCCACAATGTGTCACAGAATGGTAGAACATGGGCTGTACCCACAATGTGTCGCTGAATGGTAGAACATGGGCCTGTACACACAATGTGTCACAGAATGGTGGAACATGGGCTTGTACCCACAATGTGTCGCAGAATGGTAGAACATGCGCTGTACCCACAATGTGTCACTCAATGGTAGAACATGGGCCTGTACCCACAATGTGTCACAGAATGGTAGAACATGGGCTGTACGCATAATGTGTCACAGAATGGTAGAACCTGGGCCTGTACCCATAATGTGTTGCAGAATGGTAGAACATGGGCTATACCCATAATGTGTCACAGAATGGTAGAACATGGGCTGTACCCACAATGTGTCGGAGAATGGTAGAACATGGGCCTGTACCCACAATGTGTCACAGAATGGTAGAACATGGGCCTGTACCCGCAATGTGTCACAGAATGGTAGAACATGGGCTGCATCCACAATGTGTCACAGACTGGTAGAACATGGGCTGTACCCACAATGTGTCACAGAATGGTAGAACATGAGCCTGTACCCACAATTTGTCACAGAATGGTAGAACATGGGCTGTACACATAATGTGTCACAGAATGGTAGAACATGAGCCTGTACCCACAATGTGTCACAGAATGGTAGAACATGGGCTGTACGCAAAATGTGTCACAGAATGGTAGAACATGGCCTGTACCCACAATGTGTCACAGAATGGTAGAACATGGGCCTGTACCCACAATGTGTCACAGAATGGTGGAACATGGGCTGTACCCATAATGTGTCACAGAATGGTGGAACATGGGCCTGTACCCACAATGTGTCACAGAATGGTGGAACATGGGCTGTACCCACAATGTGTCACAGAATGGTAGAACATGGGCCTGTACCCACAATAGGTCACAGAATGTTAGAACATGGGCCTGTACCCACAATGTGTCACAGAATGGTAGAACATGGGCTGTACCCACAATGTGTCGCTGAATGGTAGAACATGGGCCTGTACACACAATGTGTCACAGAATGGTGGAACATGGGCCTGTACCCACAATGTGTTGCAGAACGGTAGAACATGGGCTGTACCCACAATGTGTCACTGAATGGTAGAATATGGGCCTGTACCCACAATGTGTCACAAAATGGTAGAACATGGGCTGTACGCATAATGTGTCACAGAATGGTAGAACATGGGCCTGTACCCATAATGTGTCGCAGAATGGTAGAACATGGGCTGTACCCATAATGTGTCACAGAATGGTAGAACATGGGCTGTACCCACAATGTGTCGGAGAATGGTAGAACATGGGCCTGTACCCACAATGTGTCACAGAATGGTAGAACATGGGCTGTACCCACAATGTGTCACAGAATGGTAGAACATGGGCTGTACCCACAATGTGTCACAGAATGGTAGAACATGGGCTGTACCCACAATGTGTCACAGAATGGTAGAACATGGGCTGTACCCACAATGTGTCACAGAATGGTAGAACATGGGCTGTACACACAATGTGCCGCAGAATGGTAGAACATGGGCATGTACCCACAATGTGTCGCAGAATGGTAGAACATGGGCTGTACCCACAATGTTTTGCAGAATGGTAGAAGATGGGCTGTACCCATAATGTGTCACAGAATTGTAGAACATGGGCCTGTACCCACAATGTGTCACAGAATGGTAGAACATGGGCCTGTACCCATAATGTGTTACAGAATGGTAAAACATGGGCTGTACCCACAATGTGTCACAGAATCATAGAACATGGGCTGTACCCATAATGTGTCACAGAATGGGAGAACATGGGCTGTACCCACAATGTGTCACAGAATGGTACAACATGGGCTGTACCCACAATGTGGTGCAGAATGGTAGAACATGGGCCTGTGCCCACAATGTGTCACAGAATGGTAGAACATGGGCCTGTACCCATAATGTGTTACAGAATGGTAGAACATGGGCTGTACCCAAAATGTGTCACAGAATGGTAGAACATGGGCTGTACCCACAATGTGTCACAGAATGGTAGAACATGGGCTGAACCCACAATGTGTCACAGAATGGTGGAACATGGGCTGTACCCATAATGTGTCACAGAATGGTAGAACATGGGCTGTACCCGCAATGTGTCACAGAATGGTAGAACATGGGCTGTACCCACAATGTGTCACAGAATGGTGGAACATGGGCTGTACACATAATGTGTCACAGAATGGTAGAACATCGGCTGTACACACAATGTGTCACAGAATGGTAGAACATGGGCTTTACCCACAATGTGTCACAGAATGGTGTAACGTGGGCCTGTCCCACAATGTGTCACAGAATGTTCGAACATGTGCCTGTACCCACAATGTGTCACAGAATGGTAGAACATGGGCCTGTACCCACAATGTGTCACAGAATGGTAGAACATGGGCCTGTACCCACAATGTGTCACAGAATGGTAGAACATGGGCCTGTACCCACAATGTGTCACAGAATGGTAGAACATGGGATGTACCCATAATGTGTCACAGAATGGTGGAACATGGGCTGTACCACAATGTGTCACAGAATGTTAGAACATGTGCCTGTACCCACAATGTGTCACAGAATGGTAGAACATGGGCCTGTACCCACAATGTGTCGCAGAATGGTAGAACATGGGCCTGTACCCACAATGTGTCACAGAATGGTAGAACATGGGCCTGTACCCACAATGTGTCACAGAATGGTAGAACATGGGCCTGTACCCACAATGTGTCACAGAATGGTAGAACATGGGCTATACCCATAATGTGTCTCAGAATGGTGGAACATGGGCTGTACCCACAATGCGTCACAGAATGGTAGAACATGGGCCTGTACCCATAATGTGTCAAAGAATGGTAGAACAAGGGCCTGTACTCACAACGTGCCACAGAATGGTAGAACATGGGCCTGTACCCATAATGTGTCACAGAATGGTAGAACATGGGCCTGTACCCACAATGTGTCACAGAATGGTAGAACATGGGCTGTACCCACAATGTGTCACGGTGTGGTAGAACATGGGCCAGTACCAACAATGTGTCACAGAATGGTAGAACATGGGCCTGTACACACAATGTGTCACAGAATGGTAGAACATGGGCTGTACCCATAATGTGTCACAGAATGGTGGAACATGGCCCTGTACCCACAATGTGTCACAGAATGATGGAACATGGGCTGTGCCCACAATATGTCACAGAATGGTAGAACATGGGCCTGTACCCACAATGTGTCACAGAGTGGTAGAACATGGGCTGTACCCACAATATGTCACAGAATGGTAGAACATGGGCCAGAACCCACAATGTGTCACAGAATGGTGGAACATGGGCTGTACCCACAATGTGTCACAGAATGGTAGAACATGGAATGTGCCCACAATGTGTCACAGAATGGTAGAACATGGGCTGTACCCATAATGTGTCACAGAATGGTAGAACATCGGCTGTACCCACAAAGTGTCACAGAATGGTAGAACATGGGCCTGTACCCACAATGTGTCACAGAATGGTAGAACATGGGCTGTACACACAATGTGTCACAGAATGGTAGAACATGGGCGTGTACCCACAATGTGTCACAGAATGGTAGAACATGGGCTGTACCCATAATGTGTCACAGAATGGTAGAACATCGGCTGTACCCACAATGTGTCACAGAATGGTAGAACATGGGCTGTACCCACAATGTGTCACAGAATAGTAGAACACGGGCTGTACCCATAATGTGTCACAGAATGGTACAACATGGGCCTGTACCCACAATGTGTCACAGAATGGTAGAACATGAGCCTGTACCCACAATGTGTCACAGAATGGTAGAACATGGGCTGTACCCACAATGTGTCACAGAATGGTACAACATGGGCCTGTACCCACAATGTATCATAGAATGGTAGAACATGGGCTGCACCCACAGTGTGTCAGAGAATGGTACTACATGGGCCTGTACCGACAATGTGTCACAGAATGGTAGAACATGGGCTGTACCCACAATGTGTCACAGAATGGCACAACATGGGCCTGTACCCACAATGTGTCACAGAATGGTAGAACATGGGCTGCACCCACAGTGTGTCACAGAATGGTAGAACATGGGCTATACCCAAAATGTGTCACAGAATGGTACTACATGGGCTGTACCCACAATGTGTCACAGAATGGTACAACATGGGCTGTACCCACAATGTGTCACAGAATGGTACAACATGGGCCTGTACCCACAATGTGTCACAGACTGGTAGAGCATGGGCCTGTACCCACAATATGTCACAGAAAGATAGAACATTGGCCTGTACCCACAATGTGTCACAGAATGGTAGAACATGTGCTGTACACACAATGTGTCACAGAATGGTAGAACATGGGCTGTACCCATAATGTGTTACAGAATGGTAGAACATGGGCCTGTACACATAATGTGTCACAGAATGGTAGAACATGGGCCTGTACTCAAAATGTGTCACAGAATGTTAGAACATGGGCTGTACCCACAATGTGTCACAGAATGGTAGAACATGGGCCTTTACCCACAATGTGTCACAGAATGGTAGAACATGGGCCTGTACCCACAATGTGTCACAGAATGGTAGAACATGGGCCTGTACCCATAATGTGTCACAGAATGGTAGAACATGGGCTGTACCCATAATGTGTCGCAGAATGGTGGAACATGGGCCTGTACCCACAATGTGTCACAGAATGGTAGAACATAGGCCTGTGCCCACAATGTGTCACAGAATGGTAGAACATGGGCCTGTGCCCATAATGTGTCACAGAATGGTAGAACATGGGCTGTACCCACAATATGTCACAGAATGGTTGAACATGGGCTGTACCCACAATGTGTCACAGAATGGTAGAACATGGGCCTGTACCCACAATGTGTCACAGAATGGTGGAACATAGGCTGTACCCATAATTTGTCACAGAATGGTAGAACATGGGCTGTGCCCACAATCTGTCACAGAATGGTAGAACATGGCCTGTACCCACAATGTGTCACACAATGGTAGAACATGGGCCTGTACCCACAATGTGTCACAGAATGGAAGAACATGGGCTGCACCCATAATGTGTTACAGAATGGTAGAACATGAGCCTGTACTCACAATGTCCCACAGAATGGCAGAACATGGCCTGTACCCATAATGTGTCACAGAATGGTACAACAGGGGCTGTACCCACAATGTGTCACAGAATGATAGAACATGGGCTGTACCCATAATGTGTCACAGAATGGTGGAACATGGGCTGTACCCACAATGTGTCACAGAATGGTAGAACATGGGCCTGTCCCCATAATGCGTCACAGAATGGTAGAACATGGGCTGTACCCATAATGTGTCACAGAATGGTAGAACATGGGCTGTACCCACAATGTGTCACAGAATGGTGGAACATGGGCTGTACCCATAATGTGTCACAGAATGGTAGAACATGGGCTGTACCCACAATGTGTCACAGAATGGTAGAACATGGCCTGTACCCACAATGTGTCACAGAATGTTAGAACATGGGCCTGCAGTCACTTTGTGTCACAGATTGGTAGAACATGGGCCTGTACTCACAATGTGTCACAGAATGGTAGAACATGGGCTGTACCCATAATGTGGCACAGAATGGTAGAACATGGGCCTGTACCCACAATGTGTCACAGAATGGTAGAACATGGGCCTGTACCCACAATGTGTCACAGAATGGTAGAACATGGGCCTGTACCCACAATGAGTCACAGAATGTTAGAACATGGGCTGTACACACAATGTGTCACAGAATGGTAGAATATGGGCCTGTAGCCACAATGTGTCACAGAATGGTAGAACATGGGCCTGTACTCTCAATGTGTCACAGAATGGTAGAACAAGAGCTGTACCCATAATGTGTCACAGAATGGTAGAAGATGGGCCTGTACCCATAATGTGTCGCAGAATAGTAGAACATGGGCCTGTACCCACAATATGTCACAGAATGGTAGAACATGGGCCTGTACCCAAAATTTGTCACAGAATGGTAGAACATAGGCCTGTGCCCACAATGTGTCACAGAATGGTAGAACATGGGCCTGTACCGACAATGTGTCACAGAATGGTAGAACATGGGCCTGTACCCACAATGTGTCACAGAATGGTGGAACATAGGCTGTACCCATAATGTGTCACAGAAAGGTAGAACATGGGCTGTACCCACAATCTGTCACAGAATGGTAGAACATGGCCTGTACCCACAATGTGTCACAGAATGGTAGAACATGGCCTGTACCCACAATGTGTCACAGAATGGTAGAACATGGGCTGTACCCATAATGTGTCACAGGATGGTGGAACATGGGCTGTACCCACAATGTGTCACAGAATGGTGGAACATGGGCTGTACCCATAATGTGTCCCAGAATGGTAGAACATGGGCTGTACCCACAAAGTGTCACAGAATGGTAGAACATGGCCTGTACCCACAATGTGTCACAGAATGGTAGAACATCGGCCTGTAGCCACAATGTGTCTCAAAATGGTAGAACATGGGCCTGTACTCACAATGTGTCACAGAATGGTAGAACATGGGCTGTACCCACAATGTGTCACAGAATGGTAGAACATGGGCTGTAACCATAATGTGTCGCAGAATGGTAGAACATGGGCTGTACCCACAATGTGTCACAGAATGGTAGAACATGGCCTGTACCCATAATGTGTCACAGAATGGTAGAACATGGGCTGTACCCATAATGTGTCGCAGAATGCTAGAACATGGGCCTGTACCCACAATGTGTCACAGAATGGTAGAACATGGGCTGTACCCATAATGTGTCACAGAATGGTAGAACATGGGCTGCACCCACAATATGTCACAGAATGGTAGAACATGGGCAGTACCCACAATATGTCACAGAATGGTAGAACATGGGCTGTACCCACAATGTGTCACAGAATGGTAGAACATGGGCCTGTACCCATAATGTGTCACAGAATGGTAGAACATGGGCTGTACCCACAATGTTTCACAGAATGGTACAACATGGGCCTGTACCCACAATGTGTCATAGAATGGTAGAACATGGGCTGTACCCACAATGTGTCACAGAATGGTACAGCATGGGCCTGTACCCACAATGTGTCACAGAATGGTAGAACATGGGCCTGTACCCATAATGTGTCGCAGAATAGTAGAACATGGGCCTGTACCCACAATATGTCACAGAATGGTAGAACATGGGCCTGTACCCACAATGTGTCACAGAATGTTAGAACATGGGCTGTACCCACAATGTGTCACAGAATGGTAGAACAAGGGCCTGTACCCACAATGTGTAACAGAATGGTGGAACATGGGCCTGTACCCACAATGTGTCACAGAATGGTAGAACATGGGCCTGTAACCATAATGTGTCATAGAATGGTAGAACATGGGCTGTACCCATAATGTGTCGCAGAATGGTGGAACTTGGGCCTGTACCCACAATGTGTCACAGAATGGTAGAACATAGGCCTGTGCGCACAATGTGTCACAGAATGGTAGAACATGGGCCTGTACCCATAATGTGTCACAGAATGGTAGAACATGGGCTGTACCCACAATATGTCAAAGAATGGTTGAACATGGGCTGTACCCACAATGTGTCACAGAATGGTAGAACATGCGCCTGTACCCACCATGTGTCACAGAGTGGTGGAACATAGGCTGTACCCATAATGTGTCACAGAATGGTAGAACATGGCCTGTACACACAATGTGTCACAGAATGGTAGAACATGGGCCTGTACCCACAATGTGTCACAGAATGGTAGAACATGGGCTGTACCCATAATGTGTTGCAGAATGTTAGAACATGGGCCTGTACCCACAATGTGTCACAGAATGGTAGAACATGGCCTGTACCCATAACGTGTCACAGAATGGTGGAACATGGTCTGTACCCACAATGTGTCACAGAATGGTAGAACATGGGCCTGTACCCACAATGTGTCACAGAATGGTGGAACATAGGCTGTACCCATAATTTGTCACAGAATGGTAGAACATGGGCTGTGCCCACAATCTGTCACAGAATGGTAGAACATGGCCTGTACCCACAATGTGTCACACAATGGTAGAACATGGGCCTGTACCCACAATGTGTCACAGAATGGTAGAACATGGGCTGTACCCATAATGTGTTACAGAATGGTAGAACATGAGCCTGTACTCACAATGTCCCACAGAATGGCAGAACATGGCCTGTACCCATAATGTGTCACAGAATGGTACAACAGGGGCTGTACCCACAATGTGTCACAGAATGATAGAACATGGGCTGTACCCATAATGTGTCACAGAATGGTGGAACATGGGCTGTACCCACAATGTGTCACAGAATGGTAGAACATGGGCCTGTGCCCATAATGCGTCACAGAATGGTAGAACATGGGCTGTACCCATAATGTGTCACAGAATGGTAGAACATGGGCTGTACCCACAATGTGTCACAGAATGGTGGAACATGGGCTGTACCCATAATGTGTCACAGAATGGTAGAACATGGGCCTGTACCCAAAATTTGTCACAGAATGGTAGAACATAGGCCTGTGCCCACAATGTGTCACAGAATGGTAGAACATGGGCCTGTACCCATAATGTGTCACCGAATGGTAGAACATGGGCTGTACCCAAAATATGTCACAGAATGGTTGAACATGGGCTGTACCGACAATGTGTCACAGAATGGTAGAACATGGGCCTGTACCCACAATGTGTCACAGAATGGTGGAACATAGGCTGTACCCATAATGTGTCACAGAAAGGTAGAACATGGGCTGTACCCACAATCTGTCACAGAATGGTAGAACATGGCCTGTACCCACAATGTGTCACAGAATGGTAGAACATGGCCTGTACCCACAATGTGTCACAGAATGGTAGAACATGGGCTGTACCCATAATGTGTCACAGGATGGTGGAACATGGGCTGTACCCACAATGTGTCACAGAATGGTGGAACATGGGCTGTACCCATAATGTGTCCCAGAATGGTAGAACATGGGCTGTACCCACAAAGTGTCACAGAATGGTAGAACATGGCCTGTACCCACAATGTGTCACAGAATGGTAGAACATCGGCCTGTAGCCACAATGTGTCTCAAAATGGTAGAACATGGGCCTGTACTCACAATGTGTCACAGAATGGTAGAACATGGGCTGTACCCACAATGTGTCACAGAATGGTAGAACATGGGCTGTAACCATAATGTGTCGCAGAATGGTAGAACATGGGCTGTACCCACAATGTGTCACAGAATGGTAGAACATGGCCTGTACCCATAATGTGTCACAGAATGGTAGAACATGGGCTGTACCCATAATGTGTCGCAGAATGCTAGAACATGGGCCTGTACCCACAATGTGTCACAGAATGGTGGAACATGGGCTGTACCCATAATGTGTCACAGAATGGTAGAACATGGGCCTGTACCCAAAATTTGTCACAGAATGGTAGAACATAGGCCTGTGCCCACAATGTGTCACAGAATGGTAGAACATGGGCCTGTACCCATAATGTGTCACCGAATGGTAGAACATGGGCTGTACCCAAAATATGTCACAGAATGGTTGAACATGGGCTGTACCGACAATGTGTCACAGAATGGTAGAACATGGGCCTGTACCCACAATGTGTCACAGAATGGTGGAACATAGGCTGTACCCATAATGTGTCACAGAAAGGTAGAACATGGGCTGTACCCACAATCTGTCACAGAATGGTAGAACATGGCCTGTACCCACAATGTGTCACAGAATGGTAGAACATGGCCTGTACCCACAATGTGTCACAGAATGGTAGAACATGGGCTGTACCCATAATGTGTCACAGGATGGTGGAACATGGGCTGTACCCACAATGTGTCACAGAATGGTGGAACATGGGCTGTACCCATAATGTGTCCCAGAATGGTAGAACATGGGCTGTACCCACAAAGTGTCACAGAATGGTAGAACATGGCCTGTACCCACAATGTGTCACAGAATGGTAGAACATCGGCCTGTAGCCACAATGTGTCTCAAAATGGTAGAACATGGGCCTGTACTCACAATGTGTCACAGAATGGTAGAACATGGGCTGTACCCACAATGTGTCACAGAATGGTAGAACATGGGCTGTAACCATAATGTGTCGCAGAATGGTAGAACATGGGCTGTACCCACAATGTGTCACAGAATGGTAGAACATGGCCTGTACCCATAATGTGTCACAGAATGGTAGAACATGGGCTGTACCCATAATGTGTCGCAGAATGCTAGAACATGGGCCTGTACCCACAATGTGTCACAGAATGGTAGAACATGGGCTGTACCCATAATGTGTCACAGAATGGTAGAACATGGGCTGCACCCACAATATGTCACAGAATGGTAGAACATGGGCAGTACCCACAATATGTCACAGAATGGTAGAACATGGGCTGTACCCACAATGTGTCACAGAATGGTAGAACATGGGCCTGTACCCATAATGTGTCACAGAATGGTAGAACATGGGCTGTACCCACAATGTTTCACAGAATGGTACAACATGGGCCTGTACCCACAATGTGTCATAGAATGGTAGAACATGGGCTGTACCCACAATGTGTCACAGAATGGTACAGCATGGGCCTGTACCCACAATGTGTCACAGAATGGTAGAACATGGGCCTGTACCCATAATGTGTCGCAGAATAGTAGAACATGGGCCTGTACCCACAATATGTCACAGAATGGTAGAACATGGGCCTGTACCCACAATGTGTCACAGAATGTTAGAACATGGGCTGTACCCACAATGTGTCACAGAATGGTAGAACAAGGGCCTGTACCCACAATGTGTAACAGAATGGTGGAACATGGGCCTGTACCCACAATGTGTCACAGAATGGTAGAACATGGGCCTGTAACCATAATGTGTCATAGAATGGTAGCACATGGGCTGTACCCATAATGTGTCGCAGAATGGTGGAACTTGGGCCTGTACCCACAATGTGTCACAGAATGGTAGAACATAGGCCTGTGCGCACAATGTGTCACAGAATGGTAGAACATGGGCCTGTACCCATAATGTGTCACAGAATGGTAGAACATGGGCTGTACCCACAATATGTCAAAGAATGGTTGAACATGGGCTGTACCCACAATGTGTCACAGAATGGTAGAACATGCGCCTGTACCCACCATGTGTCACAGAGTGGTGGAACATAGGCTGTACCCATAATGTGTCACAGAATGGTAGAACATGGCCTGTACACACAATGTGTCACAGAATGGTAGAACATGGGCCTGTACCCACAATGTGTCACAGAATGGTAGAACATGGGCTGTACCCATAATGTGTTGCAGAATGTTAGAACATGGGCCTGTACCCACAATGTGTCACAGAATGGTAGAACATGGCCTGTACCCATAACGTGTCACAGAATGGTGGAACATGGTCTGTACCCACAATGTGTCACAGAATGGTAGAACATGGGCCTGTACCCACAATGTGTCACAGAATGGTGGAACATAGGCTGTACCCATAATTTGTCACAGAATGGTAGAACATGGGCTGTGCCCACAATCTGTCACAGAATGGTAGAACATGGCCTGTACCCACAATGTGTCACACAATGGTAGAACATGGGCCTGTACCCACAATGTGTCACAGAATGGTAGAACATGGGCTGTACCCATAATGTGTTACAGAATGGTAGAACATGAGCCTGTACTCACAATGTCCCACAGAATGGCAGAACATGGCCTGTACCCATAATGTGTCACAGAATGGTACAACAGGGGCTGTACCCACAATGTGTCACAGAATGATAGAACATGGGCTGTACCCATAATGTGTCACAGAATGGTGGAACATGGGCTGTACCCACAATGTGTCACAGAATGGTAGAACATGGGCCTGTGCCCATAATGCGTCACAGAATGGTAGAACATGGGCTGTACCCATAATGTGTCACAGAATGGTAGAACATGGGCTGTACCCACAATGTGTCACAGAATGGTGGAACATGGGCTGTACCCATAATGTGTCACAGAATGGTAGAACATGGGCTGTACCCACAATGTGTCACAGAATGGTAGAACATGGCCTGTACCCACAATGTGTCACAGAATGGTAGAACATGGGCCTGCAGTCACTTTGTGTCACAGATTGGTAGAACATGGGCCTGTACTCACAATGTGTCACAGAATGGTAGAACATGGGCTGTACCCATAATGTGGCACAGAATGGTAGAACATGGGCCTGTACCCACAATGTGTCACAGAATGGTAGAACATGGGCCTGTAACCATAATGTGTCATAGAATGGTAGAACATGGGCTGTACCCATAATGTGTCGCAGAATGGTGGAACTTGGGCCTGTACCCACAATGTGTCACAGAATGGTAGAACATAGGCCTGTGCGCACAATGTGTCACAGAATGGTAGAACATGGGCCTGTACCCATAATGTGTCACAGAATGGTAGAACATGGGCTGTACCCACAATATGTCAAAGAATGGTTGAACATGGGCTGTACCCACAATGTGTCACAGAATGGTAGAACATGCGCCTGTACCCACCATGTGTCACAGAGTGGTGGAACATAGGCTGTACCCATAATGTGTCACAGAATGGTAGAACATGGCCTGTACACACAATGTGTCACAGAATGGTAGAACATGGGCCTGTACCCACAATGTGTCACAGAATGGTAGAACATGGGCTGTACCCATAATGTGTTGCAGAATGTTAGAACATGGGCCTGTACCCACAATGTGTCACAGAATGGTAGAACATGGCCTGTACCCATAACGTGTCACAGAATGGTGGAACATGGTCTGTACCCACAATGTGTCACAGAATGGTAGAACATGGGCCTGTACCCACAATGTGTCACAGAATGGTGGAACATAGGCTGTACCCATAATTTGTCACAGAATGGTAGAACATGGGCTGTGCCCACAATCTGTCACAGAATGGTAGAACATGGCCTGTACCCACAATGTGTCACACAATGGTAGAACATGGGCCTGTACCCACAATGTGTCACAGAATGGTAGAACATGGGCTGTACCCATAATGTGTTACAGAATGGTAGAACATGAGCCTGTACTCACAATGTCCCACAGAATGGCAGAACATGGCCTGTACCCATAATGTGTCACAGAATGGTACAACAGGGGCTGTACCCACAATGTGTCACAGAATGATAGAACATGGGCTGTACCCATAATGTGTCACAGAATGGTGGAACATGGGCTGTACCCACAATGTGTCACAGAATGGTAGAACATGGGCCTGTGCCCATAATGCGTCACAGAATGGTAGAACATGGGCTGTACCCATAATGTGTCACAGAATGGTAGAACATGGGCTGTACCCACAATGTGTCACAGAATGGTGGAACATGGGCTGTACCCATAATGTGTCACAGAATGGTAGAACATGGGCTGTACCCACAATGTGTCACAGAATGGTAGAACATGGCCTGTACCCACAATGTGTCACAGAATGGTAGAACATGGGCCTGCAGTCACTTTGTGTCACAGATTGGTAGAACATGGGCCTGTACTCACAATGTGTCACAGAATGGTAGAACATGGGCTGTACCCATAATGTGGCACAGAATGGTAGAACATGGGCCTGTACCCACAATGTGTCACAGAATGGTAGAACATGGGCCTGTACCCACAATGTGTCACAGAATGGTAGAACATGGGCCTGTACCCACAATGAGTCACAGAATGTTAGAACATGGGCTGTACACACAATGTGTCACAGAATGGTAGAATATGGGCCTGTAGCCACAATGTGTCACAGAATGGTAGAACATGGGCCTGTACTCTCAATGTGTCACAGAATGGTAGAACAAGGGCTGTACCCATAATGTGTCACAGAATGGTAGAAGATGGGCCTGTACCAATAATGTGTCGCAGAATAGTAGAACATGGGCCTGTACCCACAATATGTCACAGAATGGTAGAACATGGGCCTGTACCCAAAATTTGTCACAGAATGGTAGAACATAGGCCTGTGCCCACAATGTGTCACAGAATGGTAGAACATGGGCCTGTACCCATAATGTGTCACCGAATGGTAGAACATGGGCTGTACCCAAAATATGTCACAGAATGGTTGAACATGGGCTGTACCGACAATGTGTCACAGAATGGTAGAACATGGGCCTGTACCCACAATGTGTCACAGAATGGTGGAACATAGGCTGTACCCATAATGTGTCACAGAAAGGTAGAACATGGGCTGTACCCACAATCTGTCACAGAATGGTAGAACATGGCCTGTACCCACAATGTGTCACAGAATGGTAGAACATGGCCTGTACCCATAATGTGTCACAGAATGGTACAACATGGGCTGTACCCACAATGTGTCACAGAGTGGTAGAACATGGGCTGTACCCATAATGTGTCACAGGATGGTGGAACATGGGCTGTACCCACAATGTGTCACAGAATGGTGGAACATGGGCTGTACCCATAATGTGTCCCAGAATGGTAGAACATGGGCTGTACCCACAAAGTGTCACAGAATGGTAGAACATGGCCTGTACCCACAATGTGTCACAGAATGGTAGAACATGGGCCTGTAGCCACAATGTGTCTCAAAATGGTAGAACATGGGCCTGTACTCACAATGTGTCACAGAATGGTAGAACATGGGCTGTACCCACAATGTGTCACAGAATGGTAGAACATGGGCTGTAACCATAATGTGTCGCAGAATGGTAGAACATGGGCTGTACCCACAATGTGTCACAGAATGGTAGAACATGGCCTGTACCCATAATGTGTCACAGAATGGTAGAACATCGGCTGTACCCATAATGTGTCGCAGAATGCTAGAACATGGGCCTGTACCCACAATGTGTCACAGAATGGTAGAACATGGGCTGTACCCATAATGTGTCACAGAATGGTAGAACATGGGCTGCACCCACAATATGTCACAGAATGGTAGAACATGGGCAGTACCCACAATATGTCACAGAATGGTAGAACATGGGCTGTACCCACAATGTGTCACAGAATGGTAGAACATGGGCCTGTACCCATAATGTGTCACAGAATGGTAGAACATGGGCTGTACCCACAATGTTTCACAGAATGGTACAACATGGGCCTGTACCCACAATGTGTCATAGAATGGTAGAACATGGGCTGTACCCACAATGTGTCACAGAATGGTACAGCATGGGCCTGTACCCACAATGTGTCACAGAATGGTAGAACATGGGCCTGTACCCATAATGTGTCGCAGAATAGTAGAACATGGGCCTGTACCCACAATATGTCACAGAATGGTAGAACATGGGCCTGTACCCACAATGTGTCACAGAATGTTAGAACATGGGCTGTACCCACAATGTGTCACAGAATGGTAGAACAAGGGCCTGTACCCACAATGTGTAACAGAATGGTGGAACATGGGCCTGTACCCACAATGTGTCACAGAATGGTAGAACATGGGCCTGTAACCATAATGTGTCATAGAATGGTAGAACATGGGCTGTACCCATAATGTGTCGCAGAATGGTGGAACTTGGGCCTGTACCCACAATGTGTCACAGAATGGTAGAACATAGGCCTGTGAGCACAATGTGTCACAGAATGGTAGAACATGGGCCTGTACCCATAATGTGTCACAGAATGGTAGAACTTGGGCTGTACCCACAATATGTCAAAGAATGGTTGAACATGGGCTGTACCCACAATGTGTCACAGAATGGTAGAACATGCGCCTGTACCCACCATGTGTCACAGAGTGGTGGAACATAGGCTGTACCCATAATGTGTCACAGAATGGTAGAACATGGCCTGTACACACAATGTGTCACAGAATGGTAGAACATGGGCCTGTACCCACAATGTGTCACAGAATGGTAGAACATGGGCTGTACCCATAATGTGTTGCAGAATGGTAGAACATGGGCCTGTACCCACAATGTGTCACAGAATGGTAGAACATGGCCTGTACCCATAACGTGTCACAGAATGGTGGAACATGGTCTGTACCCACAATGTGTCACAGAATGGTAGAACATGGGCCTGTACCCATAATATGTCACAGAATGGTAGAACATGGGCTGTGCCCATAATGTGTCACAGAATGTTAGAACATGGGCTGTACCCACAATGTGTCACAGAATGGTAGAACATGGCCTGCACCCACAATGTGTCACAGAATGGTAGAACATTGGGCTGCAGCCACAATGTGTCACAGAATGGTAGAACATGGGCCTGTACTCACAATGTGTCACAGAATGGTAGAACAAGGGCTGTACCCACAATGTGTCACAGAATGGTGGAACATGGGCTCTACCCATAATGTGTTGCAGAATGGTAGAACATGGGCCTGTACACACAATGTGTCACAGAATGGTAGAACATGGCCTGTACCCATAACGTGTCACAGAATGATACAACATGGGCTGTACCCACAATTTGTCACAGAATGGTAGAACATGGGCTGTACCCATAATGTGTCACAGAATGGTGGAACATGGGCTGTACCCACAATGTGTCACAGCATGGTAGAACATGGGCCTGTACCCATAATATGTCACAGAATGGTAGAACATGGGCTGTACCCATAATGTGTCACAGAATGTTAGAACATGGGCTGTACCCACAATGATTCACAGAATGGTGGAACATGGGCTGTACCCTTAATGTGTCACAGAATGGTAGAACATGGGCTGTACCCACAATGTGTCACAGAATGGTAGAACATGGCCTGTACCCACAATGTGTCACAGAATGGTAGAACATGGGGCTGTAGCCACAATGTGTCACAGAATGGTAGAACATGGGCCAGTACTCACAATGTGTCACAGAATGGTAGAACATGGGCTGTACCCACAATGTGTCACAGAATGGTAGAACATGGGCTGTACACACAATGTGTCGCAGAATGGTAGAACATGGGCCTGTACACATAATGTGCCACAGAATGGTAGATCATGAGCCTGTACCCACAATATGTCACAGAATGGTAGAACATGGCCTGTGCCCACAATGTGTCACAGAATGGTGGAACATGGGCTGTACCCATATTGTGTTACAAAATGGTAGAACATGGGCCTGTACCCACAATATGTCACAGAATGGTAGAACATGGGCCTGTACCCACAATGTGTCACAGAATGGTAGAACATGGGCTGTACCCACAATGTGTCACAGAATGGTAGAACATGGGCTCTACCCACAATGTGTCTCAGAATGGTGGAACATGGGCTGTACCCACAATGTGTCACAGAATGGTAGAACATGGGCTGTACCCACAATGTGTCACAGAATGGTGGAACATGGGCTGTACCCACAATGTGTCACAGAATGGTCGCACATGGGCTGTAAACACAATGTGTCACAGAATGGTGGAACATGGGCTGTACCCACAATGTGTCACAGAATGGTAGAACATGGGCTGTACCCACAATGCGTCACAGGATGGTAAAACATGGGCCTGTACTCACAGTGTGTCACAGAATGGTAGAACATGGGCCTGTACCCACAATATGTCACAGAATGGTAGAACATGGGCTGTACCCACAATGTGTCACAGAATGGTAGAACATGGGCTGTACCCACAATATGTCACAGAATGGTAGAACATGGGCTGTACCCACAATGTGTCACAGAATGGTACAACATGGGCCTTTACCCACAATGTGACACAGAATGGTAGAACATGGGCCTGTACCCACAATGTGTTACAGAATGGTAGAACATCGGCTGTACCCACAATGTGTCACAGAATGGTACAACATGGGCCTGCACCCACAATGTGTCATAGAATGTTAGAACATGGGCTGTACCCACAATGTTTCACAGAATGGTACAACATGGGCCTGTACCCGCAATGTGTCACAGAATGGTAGAATATGGGCTGTACCCACAATGTGTCACAGAATGGCACTACATGGGCCTGTAGCCACAATGTGTCAACGAATGGTAGAACATGGGCTATACCCAAGATGTGTCACAGAATGGTAGAACATCGGCTGTACCCACAATGTGTCACAGAATGGTAGAACATGGGCCTGTACCCATAATGTGTCACAGAATGGTAGAACATGGGCTGTACACACAATGTGTCGCAGAATGGTAGAACATGGGCCTGTACACATAATGTGCCACAGAATGGTAGATCATGAGCCTGTGCCCACAATGTGTCACAGAATGGTGGAACATGGGCTGTACCCATATTGTGTCACAAAATGGTAGAACATGGGCCTGTACCCACAATATGTCACAGAATGGTAGAACATGGGCCTGTACCCACAATGTGTCACAGAATGGTAGAACATGGGCTGTACCCACAATGTGTCACAGAATGGTAGAACATGGGCCTGTACCGACAATGTGTCACAGAATGGTAGAACATGGGCTCTACCCACAATGTGTCTCAGAATGGTGGAACATGGGCTGTACCCACAATGTGTCACAGAATGGTAGAACATGGGCTGTACCCACAATGTGTCACAGAATGGTGGAACATGGGCTGTACCCACAATGTGTCACAGAATGGTCGCACATGGGCTGTACACACAATGTGTCACAGAATGGTAGAACATGGGCTGTACCCACAATGCGTCACAGGATGGTAAAACATGGGCCTGTACTCACAGTGTGTCACAGAATGGTAGAACATGGGCCTGTACCCACAATATGTCACAGAATGGTAGAACATGGGCTGTACCCACAATGTGTCACAGAATGGTAGAACATGGGCTGTACCCACAATGTGTCACAGAATGGTAGAACATGGGCCTGTACCCACAATGTGTCACAGAATGGTAGAACATGGGCCTGGACCCACAATGTGTCACAGAATGGTAGAACGTGGGCTGTACCCACAATGTGTCACAGAATGGTACAACATGGGCCTGTACCCACAATGTGTCACAGAATGGTAGAACATGGGCTGTACCCACAATGTGTCACAGAATGGGACAACATGGGCCTGTACCCACAATGTGACACAGAATGGTAGAACATGGGCCTGTACCCACAATGTGTCACAGAATGGTAGAACATCGGCTGTACCCACAATGTGTCACAGAATGGTACAACATGGGCCTGTACCCACAATGTGTCATAGAATGTTAGAACATGGGCTGTACCCACAATGTTTCACAGAATGGTACAACATGGGCCTGTACCCGCAATGTGTCACAGAATGTTAGAATATGGGCTGTACCCACAATGTGTCACAGAATGGCACTACATGGGCCTGTAGCCACAATGTGTCAACGAATGGTAGAACATGGGCTATACCCAAGATGTGTCACAGAATGGTACAACATGGGCTGTACCCACAATGTGTCACAGAATGGTACAACATGGGCTGTACTCACCATGTGTCACAGAATGGTACAACATGGGCCTGTACCAACAATGTGTCACAGCCTGGTAGAACATGGGCCTGTACTCACAATATCTCACAGAAAGATAGAACATGGGCCTGTACACACAATGTGTCACAGAATGGTAGAACATGGGCTGTACCCACAATGTGTCACAGAATGGTAGAACATGGGCTGTACCCATAATGTGTTACAGAATGGTAGAACAAGGGCCTGTAGCCATAATGTGTCACAGAATGGTAGAACATGGGCCTGTACCCATAATGTGTCGCAGAATAGTAGAACATGGGCCTGCAACCATAATGTGTCACAGAATAGTAGAACATGGGCCTGTACACACAATGTGTCACAGAATGGTAGAACATGGGCTGTACCCACAATATGTCACAGAATGGTAGAACATGGGCCTGTACACACAATGTGTCACAGAATGTTAGAACATGGGCTGTACCCACAATGTGTCACAGAATGGTAGAACATGGGTCTGTACCCACAATGTGTCACAGAATGGTAGAACATGGGCCTGTACCCACAATGTGTCACAGAATGGTAGAACATGGGCCTGCAACCATAATGTGTCACAGAATGGTAGAACATGGGCTGTACCCATAATGTGTCGCAGAATGGTGGAACATGGGCCTGTACCCACAATGTGTCACAGAATGGTAGAACATAGGCCTGTGCCCACAATGTGTCACAGAATGGTAGAACATGGGCCTGTACCCACAATGTGTCACAGAATGGTAGAACATTTGCTGTACCCACAATATGTCACAGAATGGTAGAACATGGGCTGTACCCACAATGTGTCACAGACTGTTAGAACATGGGCCTGTACCCACAATGTGTCACAGAATGGTAGAACATGGGCTGTACCCATAATGTGTCACAGAATGGTAGAACATGGGCTGTACCCACAATGTGTCACAGAATGGTCGAACATGGGCTGTACCCACAATGTGTCACAGAATGGTAGAACATGGGCTGTACCCATAATGTGTCACAGAATGGAAGAACATGGGCTGTACCCACAATGTGTCACAGAATGGTAGAACATGGGCTGTAATCATAATGTGTTACAGAATGGTAGAACATGGGCTGTACCCACAATGTGTCAGGGAATGGAAGAACATGAGCCTGTACCCACAATGTGTCACAGATTGGTAGAACATGGGCTGTACCCACAATGTGTCACAGAATGGTAGAACATGGGCTGTACTCACAATGTGTCATAGAATGGTAGAACATGGGCTGTACCCACAATGTG
This sequence comes from Somniosus microcephalus, assembly GCF_052327205.1. NCBI lineage: Eukaryota > Metazoa > Chordata > Chondrichthyes > Squaliformes > Somniosidae > Somniosus > Somniosus microcephalus. The sequence continues at coordinate 175,864,806 of NC_140989.1, read as the reverse complement.
TCACAGAATGGTAGAACATGAGCCTGTACACACAATGTGTCACAGAATGGTAGAACATGGGCTGTACCCACAATGTGTCACAGAATAGTAGAACTTGAGCCTGTACCCACAATGTGTCACAGAATGGTAGAACATGGGCTGTACCCACAATATGTCATAGAATGGTAGAACATGGGCTGTACCCACAATGTGTCACAGAATGGTAGAACATGGGCCTGAAACAACAATGTGTCACAGAATGGTAGAACATGAGCCTGTACCCACAATGTGGCACAGAATGGTAGAACATGGGCTGTACGCACAATGTGTCACAGAATGGTAGAACATGGGCCTGTACCCACAATATGTCACAGAATGGTAGAACATGGGCTGTACCCACAATGTGTCACAGAATGGTAGAACATGGGCTGTACCCATAATGTGTTACAGAATGGTAGAACATGGGCTGTTGGCACAATGTGTCACAGCATGGTAGAACATGGGCTGTCCCCACAATGTGTCACAGAATGGTAGAACATGGGCTGTACCCACAATGTGTCACAGAATGGTAGAACATGGGCTGTACTCACAATGTGTCACAGAATGGTAGAACGTGGGCATGTACCCACAATGTGTCACAGAATGGTAGAACATGGGCCTGTACCCGCAATGTGTCACAGAATGGTACAACATGGGCTGCATCCACAATGTGTCACAGACTGTTAGAACATGGGCTGTACCCACAATGTGTCACAGAATGATAGAACATGAGCCTGTACCGACAACGTGTCACAGAATGGTAGAACATGGCCTGTACCCACAATGTGTCACAGAATGGTAGGACATGGGACTGTACCCACAATGTGTCACGGAATGGTAGAACATGGGCTGTACCCACAATGTGTCACAGAATGGTAGAACATGAGCCTGTACCCACAATGTGTCACAGAATGGTAGAACATGGGCTGTACCCATAATGTGTCACAGAATGGTAGAACATGGCCTGTACCCACAATGTGTCACAGAATTGTAGAACAGGGGCTGTACCCACAATGTGTCGCAGAATGGTAGAACATGGGCCTGTACCCACAATGTGTCACAGAATGGTAGATCATGGGCTGTACCCACAATGTGTCACAGAATGGTAGAACATGGCCCTGTACCCACAATGTGTCACAGAATGGTGGAACATGGGCTGTACCCACAATGTGTCACAGAATGGTAGAACATGGGCCTGTAGCCACAATATGTCACAGAATGGTAGAACATGGGCCTGAACCCACAATGTGTCACAGAATGGTAGAACATGGGCTGTTCCCACAATGTGTCGCTGAATGGTAGAACATGGGCCTGTACACACAATGTGTCACAGAATGGTGGAACATGGGCCTGTACACACAATGTGTCGCAGAATGGTAGAACATGGGCTGTCCCCACAATGTGTCACGGAATGGTAGTTCATGGGCCTGTACCCACAATGTGTCACAGAATGGTAAAACATGGGCTGTACCCATAATGTGTCACAGAATAGTAGAACATGGGCATTTACCCAGAATGTGTCGCAGAATGGTAGAACATGGGCTGTACCCATAATGTGTCACAGAATGCTAGAACATGGGCTGTACCCACAATGTGTCGCAGAATGGTAGAACATGGGCCTGTACCCACAATGTGTCATAGAATGGTAGAACATGGGCTGTACCCACAGTGTGTCACAGAATGGTAGAACATGGGCTGTACCCACAATGTGTCACAGAATGGTAGAACTTGGGCTGTACCCACAATGTGTCACAGAATGGTAGAACATGGGCTGTACCCACAATGTGTCACAGAATGGTGGAACATGGGGTCTACCCACAATGTTTCACAGAATGGTAGAATATGGGCTGTACCCACAATGTGTCACAGAAAGGTAGAACATGGGCCTGCACACAAAATGTGTCACAGAATGGTAGAACATGGGCTGTACCCACAATGTGTCACAGAATGGTAGAACATGGGCCTGTACCCACAATGTGTCGCAGAATGGTAGAACGTGGTCTGTACCCACAATGTTTCGCAGAATGGTAGAAGATGGGCTGTACCCATAATGTGTCACAGAATGGTAGAACATGGGCCTGTCCCCACAATGTGTCACGGAATGGTAGAACATGGGCCTGTACCCATAATGTGTTACAGAATCGTAGAACATGGGCTGTACCCACAATGTGTCACAGAATCGTAGAACATGGGCTGTACCCATAATGTGTCACAGAATGGTAGAACATGGGCTGTACCCACAATGTGTTACAGAATGGTACAACATGGGCTGTACCCACAATGTGTCGCAGAATGGTAGAACATGGGCCTGTACCCACAATGTGTCACAGAATGGTAGAACATGGGCCTGTACCCATAATGTGTTACAGAATGGTAGAACATGGGCTGTACCCATAATGTGTCACAGAATGGTAGAACATGGGCAGTACCCATAATGTGTTACAGAATGGAAGAACATGGGCTGTACCCACAATGTGTCACAGAATGGTAGAACATGGGCTGTACCCATAATGTGTCACAGAATGGTGGAACATGGGCTGTACGCATAATGTGTCACAGAATGGTAGGACATGGGCTGCACCCGCAATGTGTCACAGAATGGAAGAACATGGGCTGTACCCACAATGTGTCACAGAATGGTGGAACATGGGCTGTGCCCATAATGTGTCACAGAATGGTAGAACATGGGCTGCACACACAATGTGTCACAGAATGGTAGAACATGGGCTGTACCCACAATGTGTCACAGAATGGTGTAACATGGGCCTGTACCACAATGTGTCACAGAATGTTAGAACATGGGCCTGTACCCACAATGTGTCACAGAATGTTAGAACAAGGGCCAGTACCCACAATGTGTCACAGAATGGTAGAACATGGGCCTGTACCCACAATGTGTCACAGAATGGTAGAACAGGGGCCTGTACCCACAATGTGTCACAGAATGGTAGAACATGGGCTGTACCCACAATGTGTCACAGAATGGTAGAACATGGGCCAGTACCCACAATGTGTCACAGAATGGTGGCACATGGGCTGTACCCACAATGTGTCACAGAATGGTAGAACATGGACTGTACCCACAATGTGTGACAAAATGGTAGAACATGGGCTGTACCCATAACGTGTCACAGAATGGTAGAACATGGGCTGTACCCACAAAGCGTCACAGAATGGTAGAACATGGGCCTGTACCCACAATGTGTCACAGAATGGTAGAACATGGGCTGTACCCACAATGTGTCACAGAATGTTAGAACATGAGCCTGTACTCACAATGTGTCACAGAATGGTAGAACATGGGCTGTACCCATAATGTGTCACAGAATGGTAGAACATGGGCTGTACCCACAATGTGTCACAGAATGGTACATCATGGGCTGTACCCACAATGTGTCACAGAATGGTAGAACATGGGCTGTACCCATAATGTGTCACACAATGGAAGAACATGGGCTGTACCCACAATGTGTCACAGAATGGCAGAACATGGGCTGTACTCATAATGTGTTACAGAATGGTAGAACATGGGCTGTACCCACAATGTGTCAGAGAATGGTAGAACATGAGCCTGTACCCACAATGTGTCACAGATTGGTAGAACATGGGCTGTACCCACAATGTGTCACAGAATGGTAGAACATGGGCTGTACTCACAATGTGTCATAGAATGGTAGAACATGGGCTGTACCCACAATGTGTCACAGAATGGTAGAACATGAGCCTGTACACAGAATGTGTCACAGAATGGTCGAACATGGGCTGTACCCACAATGTGTCACAGAATAGTAGAACTTGAGCCTGTACCCACAATGTGTCATAGAATGGTAGAACATGTGCTGTACCCACAATGTGTCACAGAATGGTAGAACATGGGCCTGAACCCACAATGTGTCACAGAATGGTAGAACATGAGCCTGTACCCACAATGTGGCACAGAATGGTAGAACATGGGCTGTACGCACAATGTGTCACAGAATGGTAGAACATGGGCTGTACCCACAATATGTCACAGAGTGGTAGAACATGGGCTGTACCCACAATGTGTCACAGAATGGTAGAACATGGGCTGTACCCATAATGTGTTACAGAATGGTAGAACAAAGGCTGTTCGCACAATGTGTCACAGCATGGTAGAACATGGGCTGTACCCACAATGTGTTACAGAATGGTAGAACATGGGCTGTACCCACAATGTGTCACAGAATGGTAGAACATGGGCTGTACCCACAATGTGTCACAGAATGGTAGAACATGGGCATGTACCCACATTGTGTCACAGAATGGTAGAACATGGGCCTGTACCCGCAATATGTCACAGAATGGTAGAACATGGGCTGCATCCACAATGTGTCACAGACTGGTAGAACATGGGCTGTACCCACAATGTGTCACAGAATGATAGAACATGAGCCTGTACCGACAATGTGTCACAGAATGGTAGAACATGGGCTGTACCCATAATGTGTCACAGAATGGTAGAACATGAGCCTGTCCCCACAATGTGTCACAGAATGGTAGAACATGGGCTGAACCCACAATGTGTCACAGAATGGTAGAACATGGCCTGTACCCACAATGTGTCACAGAATGGTAGAACATGGGCCTGTACCCACAATGTGTCACAGAATGGTGGAACATGGGCTGTACCCATAATGTGTCACAGAATGGTGGAACATGGGCCTGTACCCACAATGTGTCACAGAAAGGTGGAACATGGGCTGTACCCACAATGTGTCACAGAATGGTAGAACATGGGCCTGTACCCACAATGTGTCACAGAATGGTAGAACATGGGCTGTACCCACAATGTGTCGCTGAATGGTAGAACATGGGCCTGTACACACAATGTGTCACAGAATGGTGGAACATGGGCCTGTACCCACAATGTGTCGCAGAATGGTAGAACATGGGCTGTACCCACAATGTGTCACTGAATGGTAGAACATGGGCCTGTACCCACAATGTGTCACAGAATGGTAGGACATGGGCTGTACGCATAATGTGTCACAGAATGGTAGAACATGGGCCTGTTCCCATAATGTGTCGCAGAATGGTAGAACATAGGCTGTACCCATAATGTGTCACAGAATGGTAGAACATGGGCTGTACCCACAATGTGTCGCAGAATGGTAGAACATGGGCCTGTACCCACAATGTGTCACAGAATGGTAGAACATGGGCTGTACCCACAATGTGTCACAGAATGCTAGAACATGGGCTGTACCCACAATGTGTCACAGAATGGTAGAACATGGGCTGTACCCACAATGTGTCACAGAATGGTAGAACATGGGCTGTACCCACAATGTGTCACAGAATGGTAGAACATGGGCTGTACCCACAATGTGCCGCAGAATGGTAGAACATGGGCATGTACCCACAATGTGTCGCAGAATGGTAGAACATGGGCTGTACCCACAATGTTTCGCAGAATGGTAGAAGATGGGCTGTACCCATAAAGTGTCACAGAATTGTAGAACATGGGCCTGTACCCAAATGTGTCACAGAATGGTAGAACATGGGCCTGTACCCATAACGTGTTACAGAATGGTAGAACATGGGCTGTACCCACAATGTGTCACAGAATCGTAGAACATGGGCTGTACCCATAATGTGTCACAGAATGGTAGAACATGGGCTGTACACACAATGTGTCACAGAATGGTAGAACATGGGCTGTACCCACAATGTGTCACAGAATGGTGTAACATGGGCTTGTACCACAATGTGTCACAGAATGTTAGAACATGGGCCTGTACCCACAATGTGTCACAGAATGGTAGAACAAGGGCCAGTACCCACAATGTGTCACAGAATGGTAGAACATGGGCCTGTACCCACAATGTGTCACAGAATGGTAGAACATGGGCCTGTACCCACAATGAGTCACAGAATGGTAGAATATGGGCTGTACCCATAATGTGTCACAGAATGGTGGAACATGGGCCTGTACCCACAATGTGTCACAGAATGGTAAAACATGGGCTGTACCCATAATGTGTCACCGAATAGTAGAACATGGGCATTTACCCATAATGTGTCGCAGAATGGTCGAACATGGGCTGTACCCATAATGTGTCACAGAATGCTAGAACATGGGCTGTACCCACAATGTGTCGCAGAATGGTAGAACATGGGCCTGTACCCACAATGTGTCATAGAATGGTAGAACATGGGCTGTACCCACAGTGTGTCACAGAATGGTAGAACATGGGCTGTACCCACAATGTGTCACAGAATGGTAGAACTTGGGCTGTTCCACAATGTGTCACAGAATGGTAGAACATGGGCTGTACCCACAATGTGTCACAGAATGGTGCAACATGGGGTCTACCCACAATGTTTCACAGAATGGTAGAATATGGGCTGTACCCACAATGTGTCACAGAAAGGTAGAACATGGGCCTGCACACAAAATGTGTCACAGAATGGTAGAACATGGGCTGTACCCACAATGTGTCACAGAATGGTAGAACATGGGCCTGTACCCACAATGTGTCGCAGAATGGTAGAACGTGGTCTGTACCCACAATGTTTCGCAGAATGTTAGAAGATGGGCTGTACCCATAATGTGTCACAGAATGGTAGAACATGGGCCTGTACCCACAATGTGTCACAGAATGGTAGAACATGGGCCTGTACCCATAATGTGTTACAGAATCGTAGAACATGGGCTGTACCCACAATGTGTCACAGAATCGTAGAACATGGGCTGTACCCATAATGTGTCACAGAATGGTAGAAGATGGGCTGTACCCACAATGTGTTACAGAATGGTACAACATGGGCTGTACCCACAATGTGTCGCAGAATAGTAGAACATGGGCCTGTACCCACAATGTGTCACAGAATGGTAGAACATGGGCCTGTACCCATAATGTGTTACAGAATGGTAGAACATGGGTTGTACCCATAATGTGTCACAGAATGGTAGAACATGGGCAGTACCCATAATGTGTTACAGAATGGAAGAACATGGGCTGTACCCACAATGTGTCACAGAATGGTAGAACATGGGCTGTACCCATAATGTGTCACAGAATGGTGGAACATGGGCTGTACGCATAATGTGTCACAGAATGGTAGGACATGGGCTGCACCCGCAATGTGTCACAGAATGGAAGAACATGGGCTGTACCCACAATGTGTCACAGAATGGTGGAACATGGGCTGTGCCCATAATGTGTCACAGAATGGTAGAACATGGGCTGTACACACAATGTGTCACAGAATGGTAGAACATGGGCTGTACCCACAATGTGCCACAGAATGGTGTAACATGGGCCTGTACCACAATGTGTCACAGAATGTTAGAACATGGGCCTGTACCCACAATGTGTCACAGAATGTTAGAACAAGGGCCAGTACCCACAATGTGTCACAGAATGGTAGAACATGGGCCTGTACCCACAATGTGTCACAGAATGGTAGAACATGGGCCTGTACCCACAATGTGTCACAGAATGGTAGAACATGGGCTGTACCCACAATGTGTCACAGAATGGTAGAACATGGGCCAGTACCCACAATGTGTCCCAGAATGGTGGCACATGGGCTGTACCCACAATGTGTCACAGAATGGTAGAACATGGACTGTACCCACAATGTGTGACAAAATGGTAGAACATGGGCTGTACCCACAATGTGTCACAGAGTGGTAGAACATGGGCTGTACCCACAATGTGTCACAGAATGTTAGAACATGAGCCTGTACCCACAATGTGTCACAGAATGGTAGAACATGGGCTGTACCCATAATGTGTCACAGAATGGTAGAACATGGGCTGTACCCGCAATGTGTCACAGAATGGTACATCATGGGCTGTACCCACAATGTGTCACAGAATGGTAGAACATGGGCTGTACCCATAATGTGTCACAGAATGGAAGAACATGGGCTGTACCCACAATGTGACACAGAATGGTAGAACATGGGCTGTACTCATAATGTGTTACAGAATGGTAGAACATGGGCTGTACCCACAATGTGTCAGAGAATGGTAGAACATGAGCCTGTACCCACAATGTGTCACAGATTGGTAGAACATGGGCTGTACCCACAATGTGTCACAGAATGGTAGAACATGGGCTGTACTCACAATGTGTCATAGAATGGTGGAACATGGGCTGTACCCACAATGTGTCACAGAATGGTAGAACATGAGCCTGTACACACAATGTGTCACAGAATGGTAGAACATGGGCTGTACCCACAATGTGTCAAAGAATAGTAGAACTTGAGCCTGTACCCACAATGTGTCATAGAATGGTAGAACATGTGCTGTACCCACAATGTGTCACAGAATGGTAGAACATGGGCCTGAACCCACAATGTGTCACAGAATGGTAGAACATGAGCCTGTCCCCACAATGTGGCACAGAATGGGAGAACATGGGCTGTACGCACAATGTGTCACAGAATGGTAGAACATGGGCTGTACCCACAATATGTCACAGAATGGTAGAACATGGGTTGTACCCACAATGTGTCACAGAATGGTAGAACATGGGCTGTACCCATAATGTGTTACAGAATGGTAGAACAAAGGCTGTTCGCACAATGTGTCACAGCATGGTAGAACATGGGCTGTACCCACAATGTGTCACAGAATGGTAGAACATGGGCTGTACCCACAATGTGTCACAGAATGGTAGAACATGGGCTGTACCCACAATGTGTCACAGAATGGTAGAACACGGGCATGTACCCACATTGTGTCACAGAATGTTAGAACATGGGCCTGTACCCGCAATATGTCACAGAATGGTAGAACATGGGCTGCATCCACAATGTGTCACAGACTGGTAGAACATGGGCTGTACCCACAATGTGTCACAGAATGATAGAACATGAGCCTGTACCGACAATGTGTCACAGAATGGTAGAACATGGGCTGTACCCAAAATGTGTCACAGAATGGTAGAACATGAGCCTGTACCCACAATGTGTCACAGAATGGTAGAACATGGGCTGAACCCACAATGTGTCACAGAATGGTAGAACGTGGCCTGTACCCACAATGTGTCGCAGAATGGTAGAACATGGGCCTGTACCCACAATGTGTCACAGAATGGTGGAACATGGGCTGTACCCATAATGTGTCACAGAATGGTGGAACATGGGCCTGTACCCACAATGTGTCACAGAATGGTGGAACATGGGCTGTACCCACAATGTGTCACAGAATGGTAGAACATGGGCCTGTACCCACAATATGTCACAGAATGGTAGAACATGGGCCTGTACCCACAATGTGTCACAGAATGGTAGAACATGGGCTGTACCCACAATGTGTCGCTAAATGGTAGAACATGGGCCTGTACACACAATGTGTCACAGAATGGTGGAACATGGGCCTGTACCCACAATGTGTCGCAGAATGGTAGAACATGGGCTGTACCCACAATGTGTCACTGAATGGTAGAACATGGGCCTGTACCCACAATGTGTCACAGAATGGTAGGACATGGGCTGTACGCATAATGTGTCACAGAATGGTAGAACATGGGCCTGTACCCATAATGTGTCGCAGAATGGTAGAACATAGGCTGTACCCATAATGTGTCACAGAATGGTAGAACATGGGCTGTACCCACAATGTGTCGCAGAATGGGAGAACATGGGCCTGTACCCACAATGTGTCACAGAATGGTAGAACATGGGCTGTACCCACAATGTGTCACAGAATGCTAGAACATGGGCTGTACCCACAATGTGTCACAGAATGGTAGAACATGGGCTGTACCCACAATGTGTCACAGAATGGTAGAACATGGGCTGTACCCACAATGTGTCACAGAATGGTAGAACATGGGCTGTACCCACAATGTGCCGCAGAATGGTAGAACATGGGCATGTACCCACAATGTGTCGCAGAATGGTAGAACATGGGCTGTACCCACAATGTTTCGCAGAATGGTAGAAGATGGGCTGTACCCATAAAGTGTCACAGAATTGTTGAACATGGGCCTGTACCCACAATGTGTCACAGAATGGTAGAACATGGGCCTGTACCCATAACGTGTTACAGAATGGTAGAACATGGGCTGTACCCACAATGTGTCACAGAATCGTAGAACATGGGCTGTACCCATAATGTGTCACAGAATGGTAGAACATGGGCTGTACACACAATGTGTCACAGAATGGTAGAACATGGGCTGTACCCACAATGTGTCACAGAATGGTGTAACATGGGCTTGTACCACAATGTGTCACAGAATGTTAGAACATGGGCCTGTACCCACAATGTGTCACAGAATGGTAGAACAAGGGCCAGTACCCACAATGTGTCACAGAATGGTAGAACATGGGCCTGTACCCACAATGTGTCACAGAATGGTAGAACATGGGCCTGTACCCACAATGAGTCACAGAATGGTAGAACATGGGCTGTACCCATAATGTGTCACAGAATGGTGGAACATGGGCCTGTACCCACAATGTGTCACAGAATGGTAAAACATGGGCTGTACCCATTATGTGTCACCGAATAGTAGAACATGGGCATTTACCCATAATGTGTCGCAGAATGGTAGAACATGGGCTGTATCCATAATGTGTCACAGAATGCTAGAACATGGGCTGTACCCACAATGTGTCGCAGAATGGTAGAACATGGGCCTGTACCCACAATGTGTCATAGAATGGTAGAACATGGGCTGTACCCGCAGTGTGTCACAGAATGGTAGAACATGGGCTGTACCCACAATGTGTCACAGAATGGTAGAACTTGGGCTGTTCCACAATGTGTCACAGAATGGTAGAACATGGGCTGTACCCACAATGTGTCACAGAATGGTGGAACATGGGGTCTACCCACAATGTTTCACAGAATGGTAGAATATGGGCTGTACCCACAATGTGTCACAGAAAGGTAGAACATGGGCCTGCACACAAAATGTGTCACAGAATGGTAGAACATGGGCTGTACCCACAATGTGTCACAGAATGGTAGAACATGGGCCTGTACCCACAATGTGTCACAGAATGGTAGAACATGGGCCTGAACCCATAATGTGTTACAGAATCGTAGAACATGGGCTGTACCCACAATGTGTCACAGAATCGTAGAACATGGGCTGTACCCATAATGTGTCACAGAATGGTAGAACATGGGCTGTACCCACAATGTGTTACAGAATGGTACAACATGGGCTGTACCCACAATGTGTCGCAGAATGGTAGAACATGGGCCTGTACCCAAAATGTGTCACAGAATGGTAGAACATGGGCCTGTACCCATAATGTGTTACAGAATGGTAGAACATGGGCTGTACCCATAATGTGTCACAGAATGGTAGAACATGGGCAGTACCCATAATGTGTTACAGAATGGAAGAACATGGGCTGTACGCATAATGTGTCACAGAATGGTAGGACATCGGCTGCACCCGCAATGTGTCACAGAATGGAAGAACATGGGCTGTACCCACAATGTGTCACAGAATGGTGGAACATAGGCTGTGCCCATAATGTGTCACAGAATGGTAGAACATGGGCTGTACACACAATGTGTCACAGAATGGTAGAACATGGGCTGTACCCACAATGTGTCACAGAATGGTGTAACATGGGCCTGTACCACAATGTGTCACAGAATGTTAGAACATGGGCCTGTACCCACAATGTGTCACAAAATGTTAGAACAAGGGCCAGTACCCACAATGTGTCACAGAATGGTAGAACATGGGCCTGTACCCACAATGTGTCACAGAATGGTAGAACATGGGCCTGTACCCACAATGTGTCACAGAATGGTAGAACATACGCTGTACCCACAATGTGTCACAGAATGGTAGAACATGGGCTGTACCCACAAAGTGTCACAGAATGGTAGAACATGGGCCTGTACCCACAATGTGTCACAGAATGGTAGAACATGGGCTGTACCCACAATGTGTCACAGAATGTTAGAACATGAGCCTGTTCCCACAATGTGTCACAGAATGGTAGAACATGGGCTGTACCCATAATGTGTCACAGAATGGTAGAACATGGGCTGTACCCACAATGTGTCACAGAATGGTACATCATGGGCTGTACCCACAATGTGTCACAGAATGGTAGAACATGGGCTGTACCCATAATGTGTCACAGAATGGAAGAACATGGGCTGTACGCACAATGTGTCACAGAATGGTAGAACATGGGCTGTACTCATAATGTGTTACAGAATGGTAGAACATGGGCTGTACCCACAATGTGTCAGAGAATGGTAGAACATGAGCCTGTACCCACAATGTGTCACAGATTGGTAGAACATGGGCTGTACCCACAATGTGTCACAGAATGGTAGAACATGGGCTGTACTCACAATGTGTCATAGAATGGTAGAACATGGGCTGTACCCACAATGTGTCACAGAATGGTAGAACATGAGCCTGTACACACAATGTGTCACAGAATGGTAGAACATGGGCTGTACCCACAATGTGTCACAGAATAGTAGAACTTGAGCCTGTACCCACAATGTGTCATAGAATGGTAGAACATGGGCTGTACCCATAATGTGTTACAGAATGGTAGAACAAAGGCTGTTCGCACAATGTGTCACAGCATGGTAGAACATGGGCTGTACCCACAATGTGTCACAGAATGGTAGAACATGGGCTGTACCCACAATGTGTCACAGAATGGTAGAACATGGGCTGTACCCACAATGTGTCACAGAATGGTAGAACATGGGCATGTACCCACATTGTGTCACAGAATGGTAGAACATGGGCCTGTACCCGCAATATGTCACAGAATGGTAGAACATGGGCTGCATCCACAATGTGTCACAGACTGGTAGAACATGGGCTGTACCCACAATGTGTCACAGAATGATAGAACATGAGCCTGTACCGACAATGTGTCACAGAATGGTAGAACATGGGCTGTACCCATAATGTGTCACAGAATGGTAGAACATGAGCCTGTACCCACAATGTGTCACAGAATGGTAGAACATGGGCTGTACCCACAATGTGTCACAGAATGGTAGAACATGGCCTGTACCCACAATGTGTCACAGAATGGTAGAACATGGGCCTGTACCCACAATGTGTCACAGAATGGTGGAACATGGGCTGTACCCATAATGTGTCACAGAATGGTGGAACATGGGCCTGTACCCACAATGTGTCACAGAATGGTGGAACATGGGCTGTACCCACAATGTGTCACAGAATGGTAGAACATGGGCCTGTACTCACAATATGTCACAGAATGGTAGAACATGGGCCTGTACCCACAATGTGTCACAGAATGGTAGAACATGGGCTGTACCCACAATGTGTCGCTGAATGGAAGAACATGGGCCTGTACACACAATGTGTCACAGAATGGTGGAACATGGGCCTGTACCCACAATGTGTCGCAGAATGGTAGAACATGGGCTGTACCCACAATGTGTCACTGAATGGTAGAACATGGGCCTGTACCCACAATGTGTCACAGAATGGTAGGACATGGGCTGTACGCATAATGTGTCACAGAATGGTAGAACATGGGCCTGTACCCATAATGTGTCGCAGAATGGTAGAACATGGGTTGTACCCATAATGTGTCACAGAATGGTAGAACATGGGCTGTACCCACAATGTGTCGCAGAATGGTAGAACATGGGCCTGTACCCACAATGTGTCACAGAATGGTAGAACATGGGCTGTACCCACAATGTGTCACAGAATGCTAGAACATGGGCTGTACCCACAATGTGTCACAGATTGGTTGAACATGGGCTGTACCCACAATGTGTCACAGAATGGTAGAACATGGGCTGTACCCACAATGTGTCACAGAATGGTAGAACATGGGCTGTACCCACAATGTGCCGCAGAATGGTAGAACATGGGCATGTACCCACAATGTGTCGCAGAATGGTAGAACATGGGCTGTACCCACAATGTTTCGCAGAATGGTAGAAGATGGGCTGTACCCATAAAGTGTCACAGAATTGTAGAACATGGGCCTGTACCCACAATGTGTCACAGAATGGTAGAACATGGGCCTGTACCCATAACGTGTTACAGAATGGTAGAACATGGGCTGTACCCACAATGTGTCACAGAATCGTAGAACATGGGCTGTACCCATAATGTGTCACAGAATGGTAGAACATGGGCTGTACACACAATGTGTCACAGAATGGTAGAACATGGGCTGTACCCACAATGTGTCACAGAATGGTGTAACATGGGCCTGTACCACAATGTGTCACAGAATGTTAGAACATGGGCCTGTACCCACAATGTGTCACAGAATGGTAGAACAAGGGCCAGTACCCACAATGTGTCACAGAATGGTAGAACATGGGCCTGTACCCACAATGTGTCACAGAATGGTAGAACATGGGCCTGTACCCACAATGAGTCACAGAATGGTAGAACATGGGCTGTACCCATAATGTGTCACAGAATGGTGGAACATGGGCTGTACCCACAATGTGTCACAGAATGGTAGAACATGGGCCTGTACCCATAATGTGGCACAGAATGGTAGAACATGGGCCTGTACCCACAACGTGTCACAGAATGGCAGAACATGGGCCTGTACCCATAATGTGTCACAGAATGGTAGAACATGGGCCTGTACCCACAACGTGTCACAGAATGGTAGAACATGGGCTGTACCCACAATGTGTCACAGTATGGTAGAACATGGGCCTGTACCCACAATGTGTCACAGAATGGTAGAACATGGGCCTGTACCCACAATGGGTCACAGAATGGTAGAACATGGGCCTGTACCCATAATGTGTTACAGAATGGTAGAACATGGGCTGTACCCATAATGTGTCACAGAATGGTAGAACATGGGCAGTACCCATAATGTGTTACAGAATGGAAGAACATGGGCTGTACCCACAATGTGTCACAGAATGGTAGAACATGGGCTGTACCCATAATGTGTCACAGAATGGTGGAACATGGGCTGTACCCATTATGTGTCACAGAATGGTAGGACATGGGCTGCACCCATAATGTGTCACAGAATGGTAGAACATGGGCTGTGCACACAATGTGTCACAGAGTGGTAGAACATGGGCTGTACCCACAATGTGTCACAGAATGGTGTAACATGGGCCTGTACCACAATGTGTCACAGAATGTTAGAACATGGGCCTGTACCCACAATGTGTCACAGAATGGTAGAACAAGGGCCAGTACCCACAATGTGTCACAGAATGGTAGAACATGGGCCTGTACCCACAATGTGTCACAGAATGGTAGAACATGGGCCTGTACCCACAATGTGTCACAGAATGGTAGAACATGGGCTGTACCCACAATGTGTCACAGAATGGTAGAACATGGGCCAGTACCCACAATGTGTCACAGAATGGTGGCACATGGGCTGTACCCACAATGTGTCACAGAATGGTAGAACATGGACTGTACCCACAATGTGTGACAAAATGGTAGAACATGTGCTGTACCCATAATGTGTCACAGAATGGTAGAACATGGGCTGTACCCACAAAGTGTCACAGAATGGTAGAACATGGGCCTGTACCCACAATGTGTCACAGAATGGTAGAACATGGGCTGTACCCACAATGTGTCACAGAATGTTAGAACATGGGCCTGTACCCACAATGTGTCACAGAATGGTAGAACATGGGCTGTACCCATAATGTGTCACAGAATGGTAGAACATGGGCTGTACCCACAATGTGTTACAGAATGGTAGAACATGGGCTGTACCCACAATGTGTCACGGAATGGTAGAACATGGGCTGTACCCATAATGTGTCACAGAATGGAAGAACATGGGCTGTACCCACAATGTGTCACAGAATGGTAGAACATGGGCCTGTACCCACAATGTGTCACAGATTGGTAGAACATGGGCTGTACCCACAATGTGTCACAGAATGGTAGAACATGGGCTGTACTCACAATGTGTCATAGAATGGTAGAACATGGGCTGTACCCACAATGTGTCACAGAATGGTAGAACATGAGCCTGTACACACAATGTGTCACAGAATGGTGGAACATGGGCTGTACCCACAATGTGTCACAGAATAGTAGAACTTGAGCCTGTACCTACAATGTGTCACAGAATGGAAGAACATGGGCTGTACCCACAATGTGTCATAGAATGGTAGAACATGTGCTGTACCCACAATGTGTCACAGAATGGTAGAACATGGGCCTGAACCCACAATGTGTCACAGAATGGTAGAACATGAGCCTTTACCCACAATGTGGCACAGAATGGTAGAACATGGGCTGTACGCACAATGTGTCACAGAATGGTAGAACATGGGCTGTACCCACAATGTGTCACAGAATGGTCGAACATGGGCTGTACCCACAATGTGTCACAGAATGGTAGAACATGGGCTGTACCCATAATGTGTTACAGAATGGTAGAACATGGGCCGTTCGCACAATGTGTCACAGCATGGTAGAACATGGGCTGTACCCACAATGTGTCACAGAATGGAAGAACATGGGCTGTACCCACAATGTGTCACAGAATGGTAGAACATGGGCTGTACCCACAATGTGTCACAGAATGGTAGAACATGGGCATGTACCCACAATGTGTCACAGAATGGTAGAACATGGGCCTGTACCCGCAATGTGTCACAGAATGGTAGAACATGGGCTGCATCCACAATGTGTCACAGACTGGTAGAACATGGGCTGTACCCACAATGTGTCACAGAATGATAGAACATGAGCCTGTACCGACAATGTGTCACAGAATGGTAGAACATGGGCTGTACCCATAATGTGTCACAGAATGGTAGAACATGAGCCTGTACCCACAATGTGTCACAGAATGGTAGAACATGGGCTGTACCCACAATGTCTCACAGAATGGTAGAACATGGCCTGTACCCACAATGTGTCACAGAATGGTAGAACATGGGCCTGTACCCACAATGTGTCACAGAATGGTGGAACATGGGCTGTACCCATAATGTGTCACAGAATGGTGGAACATGGGCCTGTACCCACAATGTGTCACAGAATGGTGGAACATGGGCTGTACCCACAATGTGTCACAGAATGGTAGAACATGGGCCTGTACCCACAATATGTCACAGAATGGTAGAACATGGGCCTGTACCCACAATGTGTCACAGAATGGTAGAACATGGGCTGTACCCACAATGTGTCGCTGAATGGTAGAACATGGGCCTGTACACAAAATGTGTCACAGAATGGTGGAACATGGGCCTGTACCCACAATGTGTCGCAGAATGGTAGAACATGGGCTGTACCCACAATGTGTCACTGAATGGTAGAACATGGGCCTGTACCCACAATGTGTCACAGAATGGTAGGACATGGGCTGTACGCATAATGTGTCACAGAATGGTAGAACATGGGCCTGTACCCATAATGTGTCGCAGAATGGTAGAACATGGGCTGTACCCATAATGTGTCACAGAATGGTAGAACATGGGCTGTACCCACAATGTGTCACAGTATGGTAGAACATGGGCCTGTACCCACAATGTGTCACAGAATGGTAGAACATGGGCCTGTACAAACAATGTGTCACAGAATGGCAGAACATGGGCTGTACCCATAATGTGTCACAGAATGGTGGAACATGGGCCTGTACCCACAATGTGTCACAGAATGGTCCAACATGGGCTTGTACCCATAATGTGTCACAGAATGGTGGAACATGGGCTGTGCCCACAATATGTCACAGAATGGAGGAACATGGGCCTGTACCCACAATGTGTCACAGAATGGTAGAACATGGGCCTGTACCCACAATGTGTCACAGAGTGGTAGAACATGGGCTGTACCCACAATATGTCACAGAATGGTAGAACATGGGCCTGTACCCATAATGTGTCACAGAATGGTGGAACATGTCTGTGCCCACAATATGTCACAGAATGGAGGAACATGGGCCTGTACCCACAATGTGTCACAGAATGGTAGAACATGGGCCTGTACCCACAATGTGTCACAGAATGCTAGAACATGGGCTGTACCCATAATGTGTCACAGAATGGTAGAACATGGGCTGTACCCACAGTATGTCATAGAATGGTAGAACATGAGCCTGTACCCACAATGTGTCACAGATTGGTAGAACATGGGCTGTACCCACAATGTGTCACAGAATGGTAGAACATGGGCTGCATACACAATGTGTCACAGAATGGTAGAACATGGGCCTGTACCCACACTGTGTCACAGAATGGTAGAACATGAGCCTGTACCCACAATGTGTCACAGAATGGTAGAACATGGGCTGTACCCACAATGTGTCATAGAATGGTAGAACATGGGTTGTACACACAATGTGTCACAGAATGGTAGTACATGGGCCTGTACCCACAATGTGTCACAGAATGGTAGAACATGAGCCTGTACCCACAATGTGGCACAGAATGGTAGAACATGGACTGTACCCACAATGTGTCACAGAATGGTAGAACATGGACCTGTACCCACAAATTGCCACAGAATGGTAGAACATGGGCTGTACCCACAATGTGTCACAGAATGGTAGAACATGGGCTGTACCCATAATGTGTTACAGAATGGTAGAACATGGGCTGTTCCCACAATGTGTCACAGAATGGTAGAACATGGGCTGTACCCACAATGTGTCACAGAATGGTAGAACATGGGCTGTACCCACAATGTGTCACAGAATGGCAGAACATGGGCCTGTACCCACAATGTGTCACAGAATGGTAGAACATGGGCTGTACCCACAATGTGTCACAGAATGGTAGAACATGGGCTGTACCCACAATGAGTCACAGAATGGTGGAACATGGGTTGTACTCATAATGTGTCACAGAATGGTAGAACATGGGCCTGTACCACAATGTGTCACAGAATGATGGAACATGGGCTGTAACCACAATGTGTCACAGAATGGTGGAACATGGGCTGTACCCATAATGTGTCACAGAATGGTAGAACATGGGCCTGTGCACATAATGTGTCACAGAATGGTAGAACATGGGCCTGTACCCACAATATGTCACAGAATGGTAGAACATGGGCCTGTACCCACAATGTGTCACAGAATGGTAGAACATGGGCCTGTACCCACAATATGTCACAGAATGGTAGAACATGGGCCTGTACCCACAATGTGTCACAGAATGGTAGTACATGGGCTGTACCCACAATGTGTCACAGAATGGTAGAACATGGGCCGTACCCACAATGTGTCACGGAATGGTAGAACATGGGCTGTACCCATAATGTGTCACAGAATGGTAGAACATGGGCTGTACCCATAATGTGTCACAGAATGGTAGAACATGGGCCTGTACCCACAGTGTGTCACAGAATGGTCGAACATGGGCTGTACCCATAATGTGTCACAGAATGGTAGAACATGGGCTGTAACCACAATGTGTCACAGAATGGCAGAACATGGGCCTGTACCCACAATGTGTCACAGAATGGTAGAACATGGGCCTGTACCCACAATGTGTCACAGAATGGTAGAACATGGGCTGTAACCACAATGTGTCACAGACTGGTGGAACATGGGCTGTAACCACAATATGTCACAGAATGGTAGAACATGGGCTGTACCCACAATGTGTCACAGAATGGTAGAACATGGGCCTGTACCCACAATGTGTCACAGAATGGTAGAACATGGGCTGTACCCACAATGTGTCACAGAATGGTAGAGCATGGGCCTGTACCCACAATATGTCACAGAATGGTAGAACATGGGCTGTACCCACAATGTGTCACAGAATGGTAGAACATGGGCCTGTACCCATAATATGTCACAGAATGGTAGAACATGGGCCTGTACCCACAATGTGCCACAGAATGGTAGAACATGGGCTGTACTTATAATGTGTCACAGAATGGTAGAACATGGGCCTGAACCCACAATATGTCACAGAATGGTGGAACATGGGCTGTACCCACAATATGTCACAGAATGGTAGAACATGGGCCTGTACACACAATGTGACACAGAATGGTGGAACATGGGCTGTACCCACAATGTGTCACAGAATGGTAGAACATGGGCCTGTACCCACAATATGTCACAGAATGGTAGAGCATGGGCCTGTACCCACAATGTGTCACAGAATGGTAGAACATGGGCCTGTACCCATAATGTGTCACAGAATGGTAGAACATGGGCTGTACTCATAATGTGTTACAAAATGGTAGAACATCGGCTGTACACACAATGTGTCACAGAATTGTAGAACATCGGCTGTACCCACAATGTTTCACAGAATGGTAGAACATGGGCTGTGCCCACAATGTGTCACAGAATGGTAGAACATGGGCATGTACCCACAATGTGTTACAGAATGGTAGAACATGGGCCTGTACCCAAAATGTGTCACAGAATGGTGGAACATGGGCTGTACACACAATGAGTCACAGAATGGTACAACATGGGCCTGTACCCATAATGTGTCACAGAATGGTACAACATGGGCCTGTACCCACAACGTGTCACAGAATGGTAGAACATGGGCTGTACCCACAATGTGTCACAGAATTGTAGAACATGTGCTGTACCCACAATGTGTCACAGAATGGTAGAACATTAGCCTGTACCCACAATGTGTCACAGAATGGTAGAACATGGGTTGTACCCACAGTGTGTCACAGAATGGTAGAGCTTCAGCCTGTACCCACAATGTGTCACAGAACGGTAGAACATGGGCTGTTCCCACACTGTGTCATAGAATGGTAGAACATGGGCCTGTACCCACAATGAGTCACAGAATGGTAGAACATGAGCCTGTACCCACAATGTGTCAGAGAATGGGAGAACGTGGGCTGTACCCACAATGTGTCACAGAATGGTAGAACATGGGCTGTACCCACAATGTGTCACAGAATGGTAGAACATGGGCTGAACCCACAATGTGTTACAGAATGGTAGCACATGGGCCTGTACCCACAATATGTCACAGAATGGTAGAACATGGGCTGTACCCATA
The DNA here is from genome assembly GCF_052327205.1 of Somniosus microcephalus. Taxonomy (NCBI): domain Eukaryota; kingdom Metazoa; phylum Chordata; class Chondrichthyes; order Squaliformes; family Somniosidae; genus Somniosus; species Somniosus microcephalus. Next base: position 175,843,861 of record NC_140989.1, on the reverse strand, counting down.
ATGTGTCACAGAATGGTAGAACATGGGCTGTACCCATAATGTGTTACAGAATGGTAGAACATGGGCTGTACCCACAATGTGTCACAGAATGGTAGAAGATGGGCTGTATCCACAATGTGTCACAGAATGGTAGAACATGGGCTGTGCCCACAATGTGTCACAGAATGGTAGAACATGGGCTGTACACATAATGTGTCACAGAATGGTGGAACATGGGCTGTACCCACAATGTGTCACAGAATGGTAGAACATGGGCTGTACCCATAATGTGTCACAGAATGGTAGAACATGGGCCTGTACCCATAATGTGTCACAGAATGGTAGAACATGGGCCTGTACCCACAATATGTGACAGAATGGTAGAACATGGGCCTGTACCCACAATGTGTCACAGAATGGTAGAACATGGGCCTGTCCCCACAATGTGTCACAGAATGGTAGAACATGGGCTGTACCCACAATGTGTCACAGAATGGTAGAACATGGGCCTGTACCCACAATGTGTCACAGAATGGTAGAACATTTGCTGTACCCATAATGTGTCACAGAATGGTAGATCATGGGCTATAACCACAATGTGTCACAGAATGGTAGAACATGGGCCTGTACCCACAATATGTCACAGAATGGTGGAACATGGGCCTGTACCCACAATATGTCACAGAATGGTAGAAAATGGGCCTGTACACACAATGTGACACAGAATGGTGGAACATGGGCTGTACCCACAATGTGTCACAGAATGGTAGAACATGGGCCTGTACCCACAATATGTCACAGAATGGTAGAGCATGGGCCTGTACCCACAATGTGTCACAGAATGGTAGAACATGGGCCTGTACCCATAATGTGTCACAGAATGGTGGAACATGGGCTGTACCCATAATGTGTCACAGAATGTTGGAACGTGGGCTGTACCCACAATGTGTCGCGGAATGGTGGAACATGGGCCTGTACCCATAATGTGTCACAGAATGGTAAAACATGGGCTGTACCCACAATGTGTCACAGAATTGTAGAACATGGGCTGTACCCACAATCTTTCACGGAATGGTAGGACATGGGCTGTACCCACAATGTGTCACAGAATGGTAGAACATGGGCATGTACCCACAATGTGTTACAGAATGGTAGAACATGGGCATGTACCCATAATGTGTCACAGAATGGTAGAACATGGGCTGTACTCACAATGTGTCACAGAATGGTACAACATGGGCCTGTACCCATAATGTGTCACAGAATGGTACAACATGGGCCTGTACCCATAATGTGTCACAGAATGGTACAACATGGGCCTGTACCCACAACGTCTCACAGAATGGTAGAACATGGGCTGTACCCACAATGTGTCACAGAATGGTAGAACATGGGCTGTACACACAATGTTTCATAGAATGGTAGAACATGAGCCTGTACACACAATGTGTCACAGATTGGTAGAACATGGGCTGTACCCACAACGTGTCACAGAATCGTAGAACATGGGCTGTACCGACAATGTGTCACAGAATGGTAGAACATTAGCCTGTACCCACAATGTGTCACAAAATGGTAGAACATGGGCTGCACCCACAATGTGTCACAGAATGGTAGAGCTTGAGCCTGTACCCACAATGTGTCACAGAATGGTAGAATATGGGCTGTTCCCACACTGTGTCATAGAATGCTAGAACATGGGCTGTACTCACAATGTGTCACAGAATGGTAGAACATGGGCCTGTACCCACAATGAGTCACAGAATGGTAGAACATGAGCCTGTACCCACAATGTGTCAGAGAATGGTAGAACATGGGCTGTACCCACAATGTGTCACAGAATGGTAGAACATGGGCTGTACCCACAATGTGTCACAGAATGGTAGAACATGGGCTGTACCCACAATGTTTTACAGAATGGTAGTACATGGGCCTGTACCCACAATATGTCACAGAATGGTAGAACATGGGCTGTACCCAGAATGTGTCACAGAATGGTAGAACATGGGCTGTACCCATAATGTGTTACAGAATGGTAGAACATGGGCTGTACCCACAATGTGTCACAGAATGGTAGAACATGGGCTGTATCCACAATGTGTCACAGAATGGTAGAACATGGGCTGTGCCCACAATGTGTCACAGAATGGTAGAACATGGGCTGTACACATAATGTGTCCCAGAATGGTGGAACATGGGCTTTACCCACAATGTGTCGCAGAATGGTAGAACATGGGCCTGTACCCATAATGTGTCACAGAATGGTAGAACATGGGCTGTACCCACAATGTGTCACAGAATGGTAGAACATGGGCTGTACCCATAATGTGTCACAGAATGGTAGAACATGGGCCTGTACCCATAATGTGTCACAGAATGGTAGAACATGGGCCTGTACCCACAATATGTCACAGAATGGTAGAACATGGGCCTGTACCCACAATGTGTCACAGAATGGTAGAACATGGGCCTGTACCCATGATGTGGCACAGAATGGTAGAACATGGGCCTATACCCACAATGTGTCACAGAATGGTAGAACATGGGCCTGTACCCATAATGTGTTACAGAATGGTAGAACATGGGCCTGTACCCACAATGTGTCACAGAATGGTAGAACATGGGCCTGTACCCACAATGTGTCACAGAATGGTAGAACATGGGCTTGCACCCACAATGTGTCACAGAATGGTAGAACATGGGCCTGTACCCATAATGTGTTACAGAATGGTAGAACATGGGCCTGTACCCACAATGTGTCACAGAATGGTAGAACATGGGCGTGTACCCATAATGTGTTGCAGAATGGTAGAACATGAGACTGTACCCATAATGTGTCACAGAATGGTAGAACATGGGCTGTACACATAATGTGTCACAGAATGGTGGAACATGGGCCTGTACCCATAATGTGTTACAGAATGGTAGAACATGGGCCTGTACCCACAATGTGTCACAGATTGGTAGAACATGGGCCTGTACCCATAATGTGTTACAGAATGGTAGAACATGGGCTGTACCCATAATGTGTCACAGAATGGTAGAACATGGGCTGTACCCATAATGTGTCACGGAATGGTAGAACATGGGCTGTACCCACAATGTGTCGCAGAATGGTAGAACATGGGCTGTACGCATAATGTGTCACAGAATGGTAGAACATGGGCCTGCACCCTCAATGTGTCACAGAATGGTAGAACATGGGCTGTACCCACAATGTGTCGCAGAATGGTGGAACATGGGCTGTACCCATAATGTGTCACAGAATGGTACAACATGGGCCTGTACCCACAATGTGTCACAGAATGGTAGAACATGGGCCTGCACCCATAATGTGTTACAGAATGGTAGAGCATGAGACTGTACCCATAATGTGTCACAGAATGGTAGAACATGGGCCTGTACCCACAATGTGTCACAAAATGCTAGAACATGAGCTGTACCCACAATGTGTTACAGAATGTTAGAACATGGGCCTGTACCCACAATATGTCACAGAATGGTAGACCATGGGCCTGTACCCACAATATGTCACAGGATGGTGGAACATGGGCCTGTACCCACAATATGAGGTTAATAATTATGATCTAATTGGGATTACGGAAACATGGTTGCAGGGTGAGCAGGGCTGGGAGCTTAACATACAGGGGTATTCAGTATTTAGGAAGGATCGACAAAAAAGAAAGGGAGGAGGGGTAGCATTGCTAGTAAAAGAGGGGATAAATGCAATTGAAAGGAAGGATATTAACTCAGTTAATACAGAATCTATATGGGTGGAGCTAAGAAATAGCGAGGGGCGAAAAACATTAATAGGAGTGGTATATAGGCCTCCAAATAGTAAAATAGAGGTTAGGGAGGGCATCACGAGGGAAATTAGAGAAGCGTGCAATAAGAGCACAGCTGTCATCATAGGTGACTTTAACTTACATATAGATTGGACTAGCCTAATCAGTAAAAATAATGAGGAGGAGGAATTCCTTGAGTGTTTGAGGGATGGTTATCTGGATCAATATGTCGAGGAACCAACTCGGGAACAGGCTATATTGGACTGGGTACTGTGCAATGAGAAGGGACTAATCAGTAATCTTGTTGTACGGGGACCCTTGGGTCAGAGCGATCATAACATGATCGATTTCTCACTCGAAATGGAGAGCGAAGAAATTGACTCAGAGACTAAGGTCCTGAATTTAAACAAGGGGAATTATGATGCCATGAGACGGGAACTGAGTAGGTCTGAGTGGACAACGTTCCTGGGAGGACTGGAGGTAGATAAACAATGGCAAACATTTAAAGATAGAATGACAAAATTGCAAAAATTGTTTATACCAATCTGGCATAAAAGGAAATCTAAAAAGGTGACTCAACCGTGGATAACAGGGGAAATTAGAGACAGCATAAAATCCAAAGATAGGGCGTATAAAATAGCCAAAAAAAGCGCCAGAGCGGAAGATTGGGAACAGTTTAAGATAGAGCAAAGGAGGGCAAAGGGCATAATCAAGAGGGGCAAAATAGCTTACGAAAACAAGCTGGCGGAAAATATAAAAACTAACTCCAAAAGCTTTTATAAGTATATCAAAAGGAAAAGACTGGTGAAAACCAAAGTTGGTCCATTGCAGTCAGATACGGGGGAATATATAATGGGAAATAAGGAAATGGCAGATCAACTAAATGCATACTTTGGGTCAGTCTTTACGAAGGAAGACACAAAAAACCTCCCTGGGATATCGGGAAAAATAGGGACATTGGCAAAGGAGGAACTGACGCAAATCAATATCTCTAAGGATATGGTGTTAAGGAAGCTAAAGGGATTGAAGGTGGACAAATCCCCAGGGCCTGATAACATGCATCCTAGGGTACTGAAGGAGGTGGCCCTAGAGATAGCGGATGCACTAAGGATGATTTTTCAGAATTCATTAGACTCGGGAACAGTACCGATGGATTGGAGGGTAGCTAACGTTACCCCACTATTCAAAAAGGGGGGTAGGGAAAAAGCAGGTAATTACAGACCTGTAAGCCTTACATCAGTTGTGGGCAAAATGCTGGAGTCCATCATTAAGGATGAAATAGCGGAGCACTTAGCAAATGGGGACAGGATAGGACAGAGTCAACATGGATTTACAAAGGGTAAATCGTGCTTGACTAATCTATTGGAATTTTTTGAGGGAGTAACTGGTAGAATAGATGGGGGAGAGCCAGTAGATGTGGTGTACCTGGACTTCCAAAAGGCCTTCGATAAGGTCCCACATAAAAGATTAGCATGGAAAATTGAGGCTCATGGGATAAAGGGGAAAGTTTTGGCGTGGATAGGGAACTGGCTGTCAGATAGAAAACAGAGAGTTGGAATAAACGGCTCATTTTCTGAATGGCAGGCAGTAACAAGTGGGGTACCACAGGGATCTGTCCTGGGCCCCCAGCTGTTCACAATTTACATTAATGACCTGGATCAGGGAGTCGGATGCAGCATTTCCAAATTTGCAGACGACACTAAACTAGGAGGGGGGGTGGGCTCAGAGGAAGAGACCAGGAAGCTCCAGAGCGATTTGGACAGACTGGGCGATTGGGCGGATAAATGGCAGATGCACTATAATGTGGACAAGTGCGAAGTTATCCACCTTGGGTGCAGGAACGGGAGGGCAAATTATTATTTAAATGGCAATAGATTGGGAGAGGGGGAAGTACAGAGAGACCTGGGTGTTCTTGTACACCAGTCACTGAAGGCGAGCATGCAGGTGCAACAGGCGGTCAAGAAGGCAAACGGTATGCTGGCCTTCATAGCAAAAGGGTTAGAATACAGGAACAGGGATACCTTGCTGCAGCTGTACAGGGCACTGGTGAGACCACACCTCGAGTACTGTGTACAGTTTTGGTCGCCTCATCTGAGGAAGGATGTTCTTGCCATGGAGGGGGTGCAGCGGCGATTCACCAGGCTGATACCAGGAATGGCGGGAATGACCTATGAGGAGAGACTATGTAGTTTAGGGATGTACACACTGGAGTTTAGAAGATTGAGAGGGGACCTCATAGAAGTGTATAAAATTCTGACAGGTCTAGACAGACTGGATGCAGAAGGAATGTTTCCCTTGGCGGGTGAGAACAGAACTAGAGGACATAATTTAAGGATAAGGGCTAAACCATTTAGGACAGAGATGAGGGGGAATTTCTTCACTCAGAGAGTGGTGAACCTGTGGAACTCATTGCCACAGAGGGCAGTGTACGCCAGCTCATTAAATATATTTAAGAGGGAATTAGATATATTTCTACGGGCAAAAGGGGTTAAGGGTTACGGAGAGAAGGCGGGGACGGGATACTGAATTAAAGGATCAGCCATGATCTCATCGAATGGCGGAGCAGGCACGAAGGGCCGAATGGCCTACTCCTGCTCCTATCTTCTATGTATCTATGTATCTATGTCACAGAATGGTAGAACATGGGCCTGTACGCACAATGTGTCAAAGAATGGTGGAACATGGGCTGTACCCACAATGTGTCACAGAATGGTCGAACATGGGCCTGTACGCACAATATGTCACAGAATGGTAGAACATGGGCCTGTACCCACAATGTGTCACAGAATGGTAGAACATGGGACTGTACCCATAATGTGTCACATAATGTTGGAACATGGGCTGTACCCATAATGTGTTACAGAATGGTAGAACATGGGCTGTACCCATAATGTGTTGCAGAATGGTAGAACATGGGCCTTTACCCATAATGTGTCGCAGAATGGTAGAACATGGGCTGTACCCACAATGTGTCACAGAATGGTAGAGCATGGGCTGTACCCACAATGTGTCACAGAATGGTGGAACATGGGCTGTACCCACAATGTGTTACAGAATGGTAGAACATGGGCCTGTACCCACAATGTGTCACAGAATGGTAGAACATGGGCCTTTACCCACAATGTGTCGCAGAATGGTGGAACATGGGCTGTACCCATAATGTGTCACAGAATGTTGGAACATGGGCTGTACCCACAATGTGTCGCAGAATGGTGGAACATGGGCCTGTACCCATAATGTGTCAGAGAATGGTAGAACATGGGCTGTACCCATAATGTGTCAGAGAATGGTAGAACATGGGCCTGTACCCACAATGTGTCAGAGAATGGTAGAACAGGGGCCTGTACCCACAATGTGTCGCAGAATGGTGGAACATGGGCCTGTACCCACAATGTGTCACAGAATGGTAGAACATCGGCTGTACCCACAATGTGTCGCAGAGTGGTGGAACATGGGCCTGCACCCATAATGTGTCAGAGAATGGTAGAACATGGGCTGTACCCATAATGTGTCACAGAATGGTAAAACATGGGCTGTACCCATAATGTGTCACAGAATGGTAGAACATGGGCCTGTACCCACAATGTGTCACAGAATGGTAGAACATGGGCCGGTACCCACAATGTGTCACAGAATGGTAGAACATGGGCTGTACACATAATGTGTCACAGAATGGTGGAACATGGGCCTGTACCCATAATGTGTTACAGAATGGTAGAACATGGGCCTGTACCCACAATGTGTGACAGATTGGTAGAACATGGGCCTGTACCCATAAGGCGTTACAGAATGGTAGAACATGGGCTGTACCCATAATGTGTCGCAGAATGGTGGAACATGGGCTGTACCCATAATGTGTCACAGAATGGTAGAACATGGGCTTGTACCCACAATGTGTCACAGAATGGTAGAGCATGGGCTGTACCCACAATGTGTTACAGAATGGTAGAACATGGGCCTGTACCCATAATGTGTCACAGAATGGTAGAACATGGGCTGTACCCATAATGTGTCACAGAATGGTAGAACATGGGCTGTACCCACAATGTGTTACAGAATGGTAGAACATGGGCCTGTACTCATAACGTGTCACAGAATGGTAGAACATGGGCTGTACCCATAATGTGTCACAGAATGGTAGAACATGGGCCTGTACCCACAATGTGTCACAGAATGTTGAAACATGGGCCTGTACCCATAATGTGTTACAGAATGGTAGAGCATGAGCCTGTACCCACAATGTGTCACAGAATGGTAGAACATGGGCCTGTACCCACAATGTGTCACAGAATGGTAGAACATGGGCTGTACCCACAATGTGTTACAGAATGGTGGAACATGGGCCTGTACCCACAATATGTCACAGAATGGTAGAACATGGGCTGTACCCACTATGTGTCACAGAATGGTAGAACATGGGCTGTACCTATAATGTGTCACAGAATGATAGACCATGGGCCTGTACCCACAATATGTCACAGAATGGTGGAACATGGGCCTGTACCCACAATATGCCACAGAATGGTAGAACATGGGCCTGTACGCACAGTGTGTCAAAGAATGGTGGAACATGGGCTGTACCCACAATGTGTCACAGAATGGTAGAACATGGGCTGTACCCACAATGTGTCACCGAATGGTAGAACATGGGCTGTACCCACAATGTGTTACAGAATGGTAGAACATGGGCCTGTACCCACAATGTGTCACAGAATGGTAGAACATGGGCCTCTACCCACAATGTGTCACAGAATGGTAGAACATGGGCCTGTACCCACAATATGTCACAGAATGGTAGAACATGGGCTGTACCCACAATGTGTCACAGAATGGTAGAACATGGGCTGTACCCACAATGTGTCACCGAATGGTAGAACATGGGCTGTACCCACAATGTGTTACAGAATGGTAGAACATGGGCCTGTACCCACAATGTGTCACAGAATGGTAGAACATGGGCCTCTCCCCACAATGTGTCGCAGAATGGTGGAACATGGGCTGTACCCATAATGTGTCACAGAATGTTGGAACATGGGCTGTACCCACAATGTGTCGCAGAATGGTGGAACATGGGCCTGTACCCATAATGTGTCAGGGAATGGTTGAACATGGGCTGTACCCATAATGTGCCAGAGAATGGTAGAACATGGGCCTGTACGCACAATGTGTCAGAGAATGGTAGAACATGGGCCTGTACCCACAATGTGTCGCAGAATGGTGGAACATGGGCCTGTACCCACAATGTGCCACAGAATGGTAGAACATCGGCTGTACCCACAATGTGTCGCAGAATGGTGGAACATGGGTCTGTACCCATAATGTGTCAGAGAATGGTAGAACATGGGCTGTACCCATAATGTGTCAGTGAATGGTAGAACATGGGCCTGTGCCCACAATGTGTCGCAGAATGGTGGAACATGGGCCTGTACCCACAATGTGTCACAGAATGGTAGAACATGTGCTGTACCCACAATGTGCCACAGAATGGTAGAACATGGGCCTGTACCCACAATGCGTCGCAGAATGGCAGAACATGGGCGGGACCCACAATGTGTCACAGAATGGTGGAACATGGGCCAATACCCACAATGTGTCACAGAATGGTAGAACATGGGCCTGTACCCACAATGTGTCACAGAATGGGAGAACATGGGCCTGTACCCATAATGTGTTACAGAATGGTAGAACATGGGCCTGTACCCACAATGTGTCACAGAATGGTATAACATGGGCCTGTACCCATAATGTGTTACAGAATGGTAGAACATGGGCCTGTACCCATAATGTGTTACAGAATGGTAGAACATGGGCCTGTACGCACAATGTGTCACAGAATGGTAGAACATGGGCCTGTACCCACAATGTGTCACAGATTGGTAGAACATGGGCTTGTACCCACAATGTGTTACAGAATGGTAGAACATGGGCTGTACCCACAATGTGTCACAGAATGGTAGAACATGGGCTGTACCCACAATGTGTTACAGAATGGTAGAACATGGGCCTGTACCCACAATATGTCACAGAATGGTAGAACATGGGCTGTACCCACAATGTGTCACAGAATGGTAGAACATGGGCTGTACCTATAATGTGTCACAGAATGGTAGACCATGGGCCTGTACCCACAATATGTCACAGAATGGTGGAACATGGGCCTGTACCCACAATATGCCACAGAATGGTAGAACATGGGCCTGTACCCACACTGTGTCACAGAATGGTGGAACATGGGCTGTACCCACAATGTGTCACAGAATGGTAGAACATGGGCTGTACCCACAATGTGTCACAGAATGGTAGAACATGGGCTGTACCAACAATGTGTCACAGAATGGTAGAACATGGGCCTGTACCCACAATATGTCACAGAATGGTAGAACATGGGCTGTACCCACAATGTGTCACAGAATGGTAGAACATGGGCTGTACCCACAATGTGTCACAGAATGGTAGAACATGGGCTGTACCCACAATGTGTTACAGAATGGTAGAACATGGGCCTGTACCCACAAGGTGTCACAGAATGGTAGAACATCGGCCTCTACGCACAATGTGTCGCAGAATGGTGGAACATGGGCTGTACCCATAATGTGTCACAGAATGTTGGAACATGGGCTGTACCCACAATGTGTCGCAGAATGGTGGAACATGGGCCTGTACCCATAATGTGTCAGAGAATGGTTGAACATGGGCTGTACCCATAATGTGTCAGAGAATGGTAGAACATGGGCCTGTACCCACAATGTGTCAGAGAATGGTAGAACATGGGCCTGTACCCACAATGTGTCGCAGAATGGTGGAACATGGGCCTGTACCCACAATGTGTCACAGAATGGTAGAACATCGGCTGTACCCACAATGAGTTGCAGAATGGTGGAACATGGGTCTGTACCCATAATGTGTCAGAGAATGGTAGAACATGGGCTGTACCCATAATGTGTCAGAGAATGGTAGAACATGGGCCTGTGCCCACAATGTGTCGCAGAATGGTGGAACATGGGCCTGTACGCACAATGTGTCACAGAATGGTAGAACATGTGCTGTACCCACAATGTGCCACAGAATGGTAGAACATGGGCCTGTACCCACAATGCGTCGCAGAATGGCAGAACATGGGCTGTACCCACAATGTGTCACAGAATGGTGGAACATGGGCCTGTACCCACAATGTGTCACAGAATGGTAGAACATGGGCCTGTACCCACAATGTGTCACAGAATGGGAGAACATGGGCCTGTACCCATAATGTGTTACATAATGGTAGAACATGGGCCTGTACCCATAATGTGTTACAGAATGGTAGAACATGGGCCTGTACGCACAATGTGTCACAGAATGGTAGAACATGGGCCTGTACCCACAATGTGTCACAGATTGGTAGAACATGGGCCTGTACCCATAATGTGTTACAGAATGGTAGAACATGGGCTGTACCAATAATGTGTCGCAGAATGGTGGAACATGGGCTGTACCCATAATGTGTCACAGAATGGTAGAACATGTGCCTGCACCCACAATGTGTCACAGAATGGTAGAACATGGGCCTGTACCCACAATGTGTCACAGAATGGTAGAACATGGGCTGTACACATAATGTGCCACAGAATGGTGGAACATGGGCTGTACCCATAATGTGTTACAGAATGGTAGCACATGGGCCTGTACCCACAATGTGTCACAGATTGGTAGACCATGGGCCAGTACCCATAATGTGTTACAGAATGGTAGAACATGGGCTTTACCCATAATGTGTCGCAGAATGGTGCAACATGGGCTGTACCCATAATGTGTCACAGAATGGTAGAACATGGGCCTGTACCCACAATGTGTCACAGAATGGTAGAACATGGGCTGTACCCACAATGTGTTACAGAATGGTAGAACATGGGCCTGTACCCATATTGTGTCACAGAATGCTAGAACATGGGCTGTACCCATAATGTGTCACAGAATGGTAGAACATGGGCTGTACCCACAATGTGTCACAGAATGGTAGAACATGGGCCTGTACCCATAATGTGTCACAGAATGGTAGAACATGGGCTGTACCCATAATGTGTCACAGAATGGTAGAACATGGGCTGTACGCACAATGTGTCACAGAATGGTAGAACATGGGCTGTACCCATAATGTGTCACAGAATGGTAGAACATGGGCCTGTACCCACAATGTGTCACAGAATGGTAGAACATGGGCCGGTACCCACAATGTGTCACAGAATGGTAGAACATGGGCTGTACACATAATGTGTCACAGAATGGTGGAACATGGGCCTGTACCCATAATGTGTTACAGAATGGTAGAACATGGGCCTGTCCCCACAATGTGTCACAGATTGGTAGAACATGGGCCTGTACCCATAATGTGTTACAGAATGGTAGAACATGGGCTGTACCCATAATGTGTCGCAGAACGGTGGAACATGGGCTGTACTCATAATTTGTCACAGAATGGTAGAACATGGGCTTGTACCCACAATGTGTCACAGAATGGTAGAGCATGGGCTGTACCCACAATGTGTTACAGAATGGTGGAACATGGGCTGTACCCACAATGTGTCACAGAATGGTAGAACATGGGCCTGTACCCATAATGTGTCACAGAATGGTAGAACATGGGCTGTACCCATAATGTTTCACAGAATGGTAGAACATGGGCTGTACCCACAATGTGTCACAGAATGATAGAACATGGGCCTGTACCCATAATGTGTCACAGATTGGTAGAACATGGGCTGTACCCACAATGCGTTGCAGAATGGTAGAACATGGGCTGTACCCATAATGTGTCACAGAATGGTAGAACATGGGCCTGTACCCTCAATGTGTCACAGAATGGTAGAACATGGGCTGTCCCCACAATGTGTCGCAGAATGGTGGAACATGGGCTGTACCCATAATGTGTCACAGAATGGTACAACATGGGCCTGTACCCACAATGTGTCACAGAATGGTAGAACATGGGCCTGTACCCATAATGTGTTACAGAATGGTAGAGCATGAGCCTGTACCCATAATGTGTCACAGAATGGTAGAACATGGGCCTGTACCCACAATGTGTCACAGAATGGTAGAACATGGGCTGTACCCACAATGTGTTACAGAATGGTAGAACATGGGCCTGTACCCACAATATGTCACAGAATGGTAAAACATGGGCTGTACCCACAATGTGTCACAGAATGGTAGAACATGGGCTGTACCTATAATGTGTCACAGAATGGTAGACCATGGGCCTGTACCCATAATATGTCACAGAATGGTGGAACATGGGCCTGTACCCACAATATGTCACAGAATGGTAGAACATGGGCTTTACCCATAATGTGTCACAGAATGGTAGAACATGGGCTGTACCCACAATGTGTTACAGAATGGTAGAACATGGGCCTGTACCCACAAGGTGTCACAGAATGGTAGAACATCGGCCTCTACGCACAATGTGTCGCAGAATGGTGGAACATGGGCTGTACCCATAATGTGTCACAGAATGTTGGAACATGGGCTGTACCCACAATGTGTCGCAGAATGGTGGAACATGGGCCTGTACCCATAATGTGTCAGAGAATGGTTGAACATGGGCTGTACCCATAATGTGTCAGAGAATGGTAGAACATGGGCCTGTACCCACAATGTGTCAGAGAATGGTAGAACATGGGCCTGTACCCACAATGTTTCGCAGAATGGTGGAACATGGGCCTGTACCCACAATGTGTCACAGAATGGTAGAACATCGGCTGTACCCACAATGTGTTGCAGAATGGTGGAACATGGGTCTGTACCCATAATGTGTCAGAGAATGGTAGAACATGGGCTGTACCCATAATGTGTCAGAGAATGGTAGAACATGGGCCTGTGCCCACAATGTGTCACAGAATGGTGGAACATGGGCCTGTACGCACAATGTGTCACAGAATGGTAGAACATGTGCTGTACCCACAATGTGCCACAGAATGGTAGAACATGGGCCTGTACCCACAATGCGTCGCAGAATGGCAGAACATGGGCTGTACCCACAATGTGTCACAGAATGGTGGAACATGGGCCTGTACCCACAATGTGTCACAGAATGGTAGAACATGGGCCTGTACCCACAATGTGTCACAGAATGGTGGAACATGGGCCTGTACCCATAATGTGTTACATAATGGTAGAACATGGGCCTGTACCCATAATGTGTTACAGAATGGTAGAACATGGGCCTGTACGCACAATGTGTCACAGAATGGTAGAACATGGGCCTGTACCCACAATGTGTCACAGATTGGTAGAACATGGGCCTGTACCCATAATGTGTTACAGAATGGTAGAACATGGGCTGTACCAATAATGTGTCGCAGAATGGTGGAACATGGGCTGTACCCATAATGTGTCACAGAATGGTAGAACATGGGCCTGCACCCACAATGTGTCACAGAATGGTAGAACATGGGCCTGTACCCACAATGTGTCACAGAATGGTAGAACATGGGCTGTACACATAATGTGCCACAGAATGGTGGAACATGGGCTGTACCCATAATGTGTTACAGAATGGTAGCACATGGGCCTGTACCCACAATGTGTCACAGATTGGTAGACCATGGGCCTGTACCCATAATGTGTTACAGAATGGTAGAACATGGGCTTTACCCATAATGTGTCGCAGAATGGTGCAACATGGGCTGTACCCATAATGTGTCACAGAATGGTAGAACATGGGCCTGTACCCACAATGTGTCACAGAATGGTAGAACATGGGCTGTACCCACAATGTGTTACAGAATGGTAGAACATGGGCCTGTACCCATATTGTGTCACAGAATGCTAGAACATGGGCTGTACCCATAATGTGTCACAGAATGGTAGAACATGGGCTGTACCCACAATGTGTCACAGAATGGTAGAACATGGGCCTGTACCCATAATGTGTCACAGAATGGTAGAACATGGGCTGTACCCATAATGTGTCACAGAATGGTAGAACATGGGCTGTACGCACAATGTGTCACAGAATGGTAGAACATGGGCTGTACCCATAATGTGTCACAGAATGGTAGAACATGGGCCTGTACCCACAATGTGTCACAGAATGGTAGAACATGGGCCGGTACCCACAATGTGTCACAGAATGGTAGAACATGGGCTGTACACATAATGTGTCACAGAATGGTGGAACATGGGCCTGTACCCATAATGTGTTACAGAATGGTAGAACATGGGCCTGTCCCCACAATGTGTCACAGATTGGTAGAACATGGGCCTGTACCCATAATGTGTTACAGAATGGTAGAACATGGGCTGTACCCATAATGTGTCGCAGAACGGTGGAACATGGGCTGTACTCATAATTTGTCACAGAATGGTAGAACATGGGCTTGTACCCACAATGTGTCACAGAATGGTAGAGCATGGGCTGTACCCACAATGTGTTACAGAATGGTGGAACATGGGCTGTACCCACAATGTGTCACAGAATGGTAGAACATGGGCCTGTACGCATAATGTGTCACAGAATGGTAGAACATGGGCTGTACCCATAATGTTTCACAGAATGGTAGAACATGGGCTGTACCCACAATGTGTCACAGAATGATAGAACATGGGCCTGTACCCATAATGTGTCACAGATTGGTAGAACATGGGCTGTACCCACAATGCGTTGCAGAATGGTAGAACATGGGCTGTACCCATAATGTGTCACAGAATGGTAGAACATGGGCCTGTACCCTCAATGTGTCACAGAATGGTAGAACATGGGCTGTCCCCACAATGTGTCGCAGAATGGTGGAACATGGGCTGTACCCATAATGTGTCACAGAATGGTACAACATGGGCCTGTACCCACAATGTGTCACAGAATGGTAGAACATGGGCCTGTACCCATAATGTGTTACAGAATGGTAGAGCATGAGCCTGTACCCATAATGTGTCACAGAATGGTAGAACATGGGCCTGTACCCACAATGTGTCACAGAATGGTAGAACATGGGCTGTACCCACAATGTGTTACAGAATGGTAGAACATGGGCCTGTACCCACAATATGTCACAGAATGGTAAAACATGGGCTGTACCCACAATGTGTCACAGAATGGTAGAACATGGGCTGTACCTATAATGTGTCACAGAATGGTAGACCATGGGCCTGTACCCATAATATGTCACAGAATGGTGGAACATGGGCCTGTACCCACAATATGTCACAGAATGGTAGAACATGGGCCTGTACGCACAATGTGTCAAAGAATGGTGGAACATGGGCTGTACCCACAATGTGTCACAGAATGGTAGAACATGGGCCTGTACCCACAATATGTCACAGAATGGTAGAACATGGGCCTGTACCCACAATGTGTCACAGAATGGTAGAACATGGGCCTGTACCCATAATGTGTCACAGAATGTTGGAACATGGGCTGTACCCATAATGTGTTACAGAATGATAGAACATGGTCTGTACCCATAATGTGTCGCAGAATGGTAGAACATGGGCCTTTACCCATAATGTGTCAGAGAATGGTAGAACATGGGCTGTACCCATAATGTGTTACAGAATGGTAGAACATGGGCTGTACCCATAATGTGTCACAGAATGGTAGAACATGGGCTGTACCCACAATGTGTCACAGAATGGTAGAACATGGGCTCTACCCACAATGTGTCACAGAATGGTAGAACATGGGCTGTACCCACAATGTGTTACAGAATGGTAGAACATGGGCCTGTACCCACAATGTGTCACAGAATGGTAGAACATGGGCCTCAACCCACAATGTGTCGCAGAATGGTGGAACATGGGCTGTACCCATAATGTGTCACAGAATGTTGGAACATGGGCTGTACCCACAATGTGTCGCAGAATGGTGGAACATGGGCCTGTACCCATAATGTGTCAGAGAATGGTAGAACATGGGCTGTACCCATAATGTGTCAGAGAATGGTAGAACATGGGCCTGTACCCACAATGTGTCAGAGAATGGTAGAACATGGGCCTGTACCCACAATGCGTCGCAGAATGGTAGAAGATGGGCTGTACCCACAATGTGTCACAGAATGGTGGAACATGGGCCGGTACCCACAATGTGTAACAGAATGGTAGAACATGGGCCTGTACCCACAATGTGTCACAGAATGGGAGAACATGGGCCTGTACCCATAATGTGTTACAGAATGGTAGAACATGGGCCTGTACCCACAATGTGTCACAGAATGGTATAACATGGGCCTGTACCCATAATGTGTTACAGAATGGTAGAACATGGGCCTGTACCCATAATGTGTTACAGAATGGTAGAACATGGGCCTGTATGCACAATGTGTCACAGAATGGTAGAACATGGGCCTGCACCCACAATGTGTCACAGAATGCTAGAACATGGGCCTGTACCCACAATGTGTCACAGAATGGTAGAACATGGGCTGTACACATAATGTGCCACAGAATGGTGGAACATGGGCCTGTACCCTTAATGTGTTACAGAATGGTAGAACATGGGCCTGTACCCACAATGTGTCACAGATTGGTAGCCCATGGGCCTGTACCCATAATGTGTTACAGGATGGTAGAACATGGGCTTCACCCATAATGTGTCACAGAATGGTGCAACATGGGCTGTCCCCATAATGTGTCACAGACTGGTAGAACATGGGCCTGTCCCCACAATGTGTCACAGAATGGTAGAACATGGGCTGTACCCACAATGTGTTACAGAATGGTAGAACATGGGCCTGTACCCATATTGTGTCACAGAATGCTAGAACATGGGCTGTACCCATAATGTGTCACAGAATGGTAGAACATGGGCTGTACCCACAATGTGTCACAGAATGGTAGAACATGGGCCTGTACCCATAATGTGTCACAGAATGGTAGAACATGGGCTGTACCCATAATGTGTCACAGAATGGTAGAACATGGGCTGTACACACAATGTGTCACAGAATAGTAGAACATGGGCTGTACCCATAATGTGTCACAGAATGGTAGAACATGGGCCTGTACCCACAATTTGTCACAGAATGGTAGAACATGGGCCGGTACCCACAATGTGTCACAGAATGGTAGAACATGGGCTGTACACATAATGTGTCACAGAATGGTGGAACATGGGCCTGTACCCATAATGTGTTACAGAATGGTAGAACATGGGCCTGTACCCACAATGTGTCACAGATTGGTAGAACATGGGCCTGTACCCATAATGTGTTACAGAATGGTAGAACATGGGCTGTACCCATAATGTGTTGCAGAATGGTGGAACATGGGCTGTACCCATAATGTGTCACAGAATGGTAGAACATGGGCTTGTACCCACAATGTGTCACAGAATGGTAGCACATGGGCTGTACCCACAATGTGTTACAGAATGGTAGAACATGGGCCTGTACCCATAATGTGTCACAGAATGGTAGAACATGGGCTGTACCCATAATGTGTCACAGAATGGTAGAACATGGGCTGTACCCACAATGTGTCACAGAATGATAGAACATGGGCCTGTACCCATAATGTGTCACAGATTGGTACAACATGGGCTGTATCCACAATGCGTTGCAGAATGGTAGAACATGGGCTGTACCCATAATGTGTCACAGAATGGTAGAACATGGGCCTGTACCCTCAATGTGTCACAGAATGGTAGAACATGGGCTGTCCCCACAATGTGTCGCAGAATGGTGGAACATGGGCTGTACCCATAATGTGTCACAGAATGGTACAACATGGGCCTGTACCCACAATGTGTCACAGAATGGTAGAACATGGGCATGTACCCATAATGTGTTACAGAATGGTGGAACATGGGCTGTACCCATAATGTGTCGCAGAATGGTGGAACATGGGCTGTACCCATAATGTGTCACAGAATGTTGGAACATGGGCTGTACCCACAATGTGTCGCAGAATGATAGAACATGGGCCTGTACCCATAATGTGTCACAGATTGGTAGAACATGGGCTGTACCCACAATGCGTTGCAGAATGGTAGAACATGGGCTGTACCCATAATGTGTCACAGAATGGTAGAACATGGGCCTGTACCCTCAATGTGTCACAGAATGGTAGAACATGGGCTGTCCCCACAATGTGTCGCAGAATGGTGGAACATGGGCTGTACCCATAATGTGTCACAGAATGGTACAACATGGGCCTGTACCCACAATGTGTCACAGAATGGTAGAACATGGGCCTGTACCCATAATGTGTTACAGAATGGTAGAGCATGAGCCTGTACCCATAATGTGTCACAGAATGGTAGAACATGGGCCTGTACCCACAATGTGTCACAGAATGGTAGAACATGGGCTGTACCCACAATGTGTTACAGAATGGGAGAACATGGGCCTGTACCCACAATATGTCACAGAATGGTAAAACATGGGCTGTACCCACAATGTGTCACAGAATGGTAGAACATGGGCTGTACCTATAATGTGTCACAGAATGGTAGACCATGGGCCTGTACCCATAATATGTCACAGAATGGTGGAACATGGGCCTGTACCCACAATATGTCACAGAATGGTAGAACATGGGCCTGTACGCACAATGTGTCAAAGAATGGTGGAACATGGGCTGTACCCACAATGTGTCACAGAATGGTAGAACATGGGCCTGTACCCACAATATGTCACAGAATGGTAGAACATGGGCCTGTACCCACAATGTGTCACAGAATGGTAGAACATGGGCCTGTACCCATAATGTGTCACAGAATGTTGGAACATGGGCTGTACCCATAATGTGTTACAGAATGATAGAACATGGTCTGTACCCATAATGTGTCGCAGAATGGTAGAACATGGGCCTTTACCCATAATGTGTCAGAGAATGGTAGAACATGGGCTGTACCCATAATGTGTTACAGAATGGTAGAACATGGGCTGTACCCATAATGTGTCACAGAATGGTAGAACATGGGCTGTACCCACAATGTGTCACAGAATGGTAGAACATGGGCTCTACCCACAATGTGTCACAGAATGGTAGAACATGGGCTGTACCCACAATGTGTTACAGAATGGTAGAACATGGGCCTGTACCCACAATGTGTCACAGAATGGTAGAACATGGGCCTCAACCCACAATGTGTCGCAGAATGGTGGAACATGGGCTGTACCCATAATGTGTCACAGAATGTTGGAACATGGGCTGTACCCACAATGTGTCGCAGAATGGTGGAACATGGGCCTGTACCCATAATGTGTCAGAGAATGGTAGAACATGGGCTGTACCCATAATGTGTCAGAGAATGGTAGAACATGGGCCTGTACCCACAATGTGTCAGAGAATGGTAGAACATGGGCCTGTACCCACAATGCGTCGCAGAATGGTAGAAGATGGGCTGTACCCACAATGTGTCACAGAATGGTGGAACATGGGCCGGTACCCACAATGTGTAACAGAATGGTAGAACATGGGCCTGTACCCACAATGTGTCACAGAATGGGAGAACATGGGCCTGTACCCATAATGTGTTACAGAATGGTAGAACATGGGCCTGTACCCACAATGTGTCACAGAATGGTATAACATGGGCCTGTACCCATAATGTGTTACAGAATGGTAGAACATGGGCCTGTACCCATAATGTGTTACAGAATGGTAGAACATGGGCCTGTATGCACAATGTGTCACAGAATGGTAGAACATGGGCCTGCACCCACAATGTGTCACAGAATGCTAGAACATGGGCCTGTACCCACAATGTGTCACAGAATGGTAGAACATGGGCTGTACCCACAATGTGTTACAGAATGGTAGAACATGGGCCTGTACCCATATTGTGTCACAGAATGCTAGAACATGGGCTGTACCCATAATGTGTCACAGAATGGTAGAACATGGGCTGTACCCACAATGTGTCACAGAATGGTAGAACATGGGCCTGTACCCATAATGTGTCACAGAATGGTAGAACATGGGCTGTACCCATAATGTGTCACAGAATGGTAGAACATGGGCTGTACACACAATGTGTCACAGAATAGTAGAACATGGGCTGTACCCATAATGTGTCACAGAATGGTAGAACATGGGCCTGTACCCACAATTTGTCACAGAATGGTAGAACATGGGCCGGTACCCACAATGTGTCACAGAATGGTAGAACATGGGCTGTACACATAATGTGTCACAGAATGGTGGAACATGGGCCTGTACCCATAATGTGTTACAGAATGGTAGAACATGGGCCTGTACCCACAATGTGTCACAGATTGGTAGAACATGGGCCTGTACCCATAATGTGTTACAGAATGGTAGAACATGGGCTGTACCCATAATGTGTTGCAGAATGGTGGAACATGGGCTGTACCCATAATGTGTCACAGAATGGTAGAACATGGGCTTGTACCCACAATGTGTCACAGAATGGTAGCACATGGGCTGTACCCACAATGTGTTACAGAATGGTAGAACATGGGCCTGTACCCATAATGTGTCACAGAATGGTAGAACATGGGCTGTACCCATAATGTGTCACAGAATGGTAGAACATGGGCTGTACCCACAATGTGTCACAGAATGATAGAACATGGGCCTGTACCCATAATGTGTCACAGATTGGTACAACATGGGCTGTATCCACAATGCGTTGCAGAATGGTAGAACATGGGCTGTACCCATAATGTGTCACAGAATGGTAGAACATGGGCCTGTACCCTCAATGTGTCACAGAATGGTAGAACATGGGCTGTCCCCACAATGTGTCGCAGAATGGTGGAACATGGGCTGTACCCATAATGTGTCACAGAATGGTACAACATGGGCCTGTACCCACAATGTGTCACAGAATGGTAGAACATGGGCCTGTACCCATAATGTGTTACAGAATGGTGGAACATGGGCTGTACCCATAATGTGTCGCAGAATGGTGGAACATGGGCTGTACCCATAATGTGTCACAGAATGTTGGAACATGGGCTGTACCCACAATGTGTCGCAGAATGGTGGAACATGGGCCTGTACCCTTAATGTGTCAGAGAATGGTAGAACATGGGCTGTACCCATAATGTGTCAGAGAATGGTAGAACATGGGCCTGTACCCACAATGTGTCAGAGAATGGTAGAACATGGGCCTGTACCCACAATGCGTCGCAGAATGGTAGAAGATGGGATGTACCCACAATGAGTCACAGAATGGTGGAACATGGGCCTGTACCCACAATGTGTAACAGAATGGTAGAACATGGGCCTGTACCCACAATGTGTCACAGAATGGGAGAACATGGGCCTGTACCCATAATGTGTTACAGAATGGTAGAACATGGGCCTGTACCCACAATGTGTCACAGAATGGTAGAACATGGGCTGTACCCATAATGTGTCGCAGAATGGTAGAACATGGGCTGTACCCATAATGTGTCACAGAATGGTAGAACATGGGCCTGCACCCACAATGTGTCACAGAATGCTAGAACATGGGCCTGCACCCACAATGTGTCACAGAATGGTAGAACATGGGCTGTACACATAATGTGCCACAGAATGGTGGAACATGGGCCTGTACCCTTAATGTGTTACAGAATGGTAGAACATGGGCCTGTACCCACAATGTGTCACAGAATGGTAGAACATGGGCTGTACCCACAATGTGTTACAGAATGGTAGAACATGGGCCTGTACCCATATTGTGTCACAGAATGCTAGAACATGGGCTGTACCCATAATGTGTCACAGAATGGTAGAACATGGGCTGTACCCACAATGTGTCACAGAATGGTAGAACATGGGCCTGTACCCATAATGTGTCACAGAATGGTAGAACATGGGCTGTACCCATAATGTGTCACAGAATGGTAGAACATGGGCTGTACCCACAATGTGTCACAGAATAGTAGAACATGGGCTGTACCCATAATGTGTCACAGAATGGTAGAACATGGGCCTGTACCCACAATGTGTCACAGAATGGTAGAACATGGGCCGGTACCCACAATGTGTCACAGAATGGTAGAACATGGGCTGTACACATAATGTGTCACAGAATGGTGGAACATGGGCCTGTACCCATAATGTGTTACAGAATGGTAGAACATGGGCCTGTACCCACAATGTGTCACAGATTGGTAGAACATGGGCCTGTACCCATAATGTGTTACAGAATGGTAGAACATGGGCTGTACCCATAATGTGTCGCAGAATGGTGGAACATGGGCTGTACCCATAATGTGTCACAGAATGGTAGAACATGGGCTTGTACCCACAATGTGTCACAGAATGGTAGCACATGGGCTGTACCCACAATGTGTTACAGAATGGTAGAACATGGGCCTGTACCCATAATGTGTCACAGAATGGTAGAACATGGGCTGTACCCATAATGTGTCACAGAATGGTAGAACATGGGCTGTACCCACAATGTGTCACAGAATGATAGAACATGGGCCTGTACCCATAATGTGTCACAGATTGGTACAACATGGGCTGTATCCACAATGCGTTGCAGAATGGTAGAACATGGGCTGTACCCATAATGTGTCACAGAATGGTAGAACATGGGCCTGTACCCTCAATGTGTCACAGAATGGTAGAACATGGGCTGTCCCCACAATGTGTCGCAGAATGGTGGAACATGGGCTGTACCCATAATGTGTCAGAGAATGGTACAACATGGGCCTGTACCCACAATGTGTCACAGAATGGTAGAACATGGGCCTGTACACATAATGAGTTACAGAATGGTGGAACATGGGCTGTACCCATAATGTGTCGCAGAATGGTGGAACATGGGCTGTACCCATAATGTGTCACAGAATGTTGGAACATGGGCTGTACCCACAATGTGTCGCAGAATGGTGGAACATGGGCCTGTACCCTTAATGTGTCAGAGAATGGTAGAACATGGGCTGTACCCATAATGTGTCAGAGAATGGTAGAACATGGGCCTGTACCCACAATGTGTCAGAGAATGGTACAACATGGGCCTGTACCCACAATGCGTCGCAGAATGGTAGAAGATGGGCTGTACCCACAATGTGTCACAGAATGGTGGAACATGGGCCTGTACCCACAATGTGTAACAGAATGGTAGAACATGGGCCTGTACCCACAATGTGTCACAGAATGGGAGAACATGGGCCTGTACCCATAATGTGTTACAGAATGGTAGAACATGGGCCTGTACCCACAATGTGTCACAGAATGGTAGAACATGGGCTGTACCCATAATGTGTCGCAGAATGGTAGAACATGGGCTGTACCCATAATGTGTCACAGAATGGTAGAACATGGGCCTGCACCCACAATGTGTCACAGAATGCTAGAACATGGGCCTGCACCCACAATGTGTCACAGAATGGTAGAACATGGGCTGTACACATAATGTGCCAAAGAATGGTGGAACATGGGCCTGTACCCTTAATGTGTTACAGAATGGTAGAACATGGGCCTGTACCCACAATGTGTCACAGATTGGTAGCCCATGGGCCTGTACCCATAATGTGTTACAGAATGGTAGAACATGGGCTTTACCCATAATGTGTCGCAGAATGGTGCAACATGGGCTGTACCCATAATGTGTCACAGAATGGTAGAACATGGGCCTGTCCCCACAATGTGTCACAGAATGGTAGAACATGGGCTGTACCCACAATGTGTTACAGAATGGTAGAACATGGGCCTGTACTCATATTGTGTCACAGAATGCTAGAACATGGGCTGTACCCATAATGTGTCACAGAATGGTAGAACATGGGCTGTACCCACAATGTGTCACAGAATGGTAGAACATGGGCCTGTACCCATAATGTGTCACAGAATGGTAGAACATGGGCTGTACCCATAATGTGTCACAGAATGGTAGAACATGGGCTGTACCCACAATGTGTCACAGAATAGTAGAACATGGGCTGTACCCATAATGTGTCACAGAATGGTAGAACATGGGCCTGTACCCACAATGTGTCACAGAATGGTAGAACATGGGCCGGTACCCACAATGTGTCACAGAATGGTAGAACATGGGCTGTACACATAATGTGTCACAGAATGGTGGAACATGGGCCTGTACCCATAATGTGTTACAGAATGGTAGAACATGGGCCTGTACCCACAATGTGTCACAGATTGGTAGAACATGGGCCTGTACCCACAATGTGTCACAGAATGGTAGAACATCGGCCTCTACCCACAATGTGTCGCAGAATGGTGGAACATGGGCTGTACCCATAATGTGCCACAGAATGTTGGAACATGGGCTGTACCCACAATGTGTCGCAGAATGGTGGAACATGGGCCTGTACCCATAATGTGTCAGAGAATGGTAGAACATGGGCTGTACCCATAATGTGTCAGAGAATGGTAGAACATGGGCCTGTACCCACAATGTGTCAGAGAATGGTAGAACATGGGCCTGTACCCACAATGTGTCGCAGAATGGTGGAACATGGGCCTGTACCCACAATGTGTCACAGAATGGTAGAACATCGGCTGTACCCACAATGTGTCGCAGAATGGTGGAACATGGGTCTGTACCCATAATGTGTCAGAGAATGGTAGAACATGGGCTGTACCCATAATGTGTCAGAGAATGGTAGAACATGGGCCTGTGCCCACAATGTGTTGCAGAATGGTGGAACATGGGCCTGTACCCACAATGTGTCACAGAATGGTAGAACATGTGCTGTACCCACAATGTGCCACAGAATGGTAGAACATGGGCCTGTACCCACAATGCGTCGCAGAATGGTAGAAGATGGGCTGTACCCACAATGTGTCACAGAATGGTGGAACATGGGCCTGTACCCACAATGTGTCACAGAATGGTAGAACATGGGCCTGTACCCAGAATGTGTCACAGAATGGGAGAACATGGGCCTGTACCCATAATGTGTTACAGAATGGTAGAACATGGGCCTGTACCCACAATGTGTCACAGAATGGTATAACATGGGCCTGTACCCATAATGTGTTACAGAATGGTAGAACATGGGCCTGTACCCATAATGTGTTACAGAATTGTAGAACATGGGCCTGTACGCACAATGTGTCACAGAATGGTAGAACATGGGCCTGTACTCATAATGTGTCACAGAATGGTAGAACATGGGCTGTACCCATAATGTGTCACAGAATGGTAGAACATGGGCCTGTACCCACAATGTGTCACAGAATGTTAAAACATGGGCCTGTACCCATAATGTGTTACAGAATGGTAGAACATGAGCCTGTACCCACAAAGTGTCACAGAATCGTAGAACATGGGCCTGTACCCACAATGTGTCACAGAATGGTAGAACATGGGCTGTACTCACAATGTGTTACAGAATGGTAGAACATGGGCCTGCACCCACAATATGTCACAGAATGGTAGAACATGGGCTGTACCCACAATGTGTCACAGAATGGTAGAACATGGGCTGTACCTATAATGTGTCACAGAATGGTAGACCATGGGCCTGTACCCACAATATGTCACAGAATGGTAGAACATGGGCCTGTACCCACAATGTGTCACAGAATGGTAGAACATGGGCCTGTACACATAATGTGTCACAGAATGGTAGAACATGGGCCTGTACGCACAGTGTGTCAAAGAATGGAGGAGCATGGGCTGTACCCGCAATGTGTCACAGAATGGTAGAACATGGGCCTGTACCCACAATATGTCACAGAATGGTAGAACATGGGCCTGTACCCACAATGTGTCACAGAATGGTAGAACATGGGCCTGTACCCATAATGTGTCACAGAATGGTGTAACATGGGCTGTACCCATAATGTGTTACAGAATGGTAGAACATGGGCTGTACCCATAATGAGTCGCAGAATGGTAGAACATGGGCCTTTACCCATAATGTGTCAGAGAATGGTAGAACATGGGCTGTAGCCATAATGTGTTGCAGAATGGTAGAACATGGGCTGTACCCATAATGTGTCACAGAATGGTAGAACATGGGCTGTACCCACAATGTGTCACAGAATGGTAGAACATGGGCTGTACCCACAATGTGTTACAGAATGGTAGAACATGGGCCTGTACCCACAATGTGTCACAGAATGGTAGAACATGGGCCTGTACCCACAATGTGTCGCAGAATGGTGGAACATGGGCTGTACCCATAATGTGTCACACAATGTTGGAACATGGGCTGTACCCACAATGTGTCGCAGAATGGTGGTACATGGGCCTGTACCCATAATATGTCAGAGAATGGTAGAACATGGGCTGTACCCATAATGTGTCAGAGAATGGTAGAACATGGGCCTGTACCCACAATGTGTCAGAGAATGGTAGAACATGGGCTGTACCCATAATGTGTCAGAGAATGGTAGAACATGGGCCTGTGCCCACAATGTGTCGCAGAATGGTGGAACATGGGCCTGTACCCACAATGTGTCACAGAATGGTAGAACATGTGCTGTACCCACAATGTGTCACAGAATGGTAGAACATGGGCCTGTACCCACAATGCGTCACAGAATGGTAGAACATGGGCTGTACCCACAATGTGTCACAGAATGGTGGAACATGGGCCTGTACCCACAATGTGTCACAGAATGGTCGAACATGGGCCTGTACCCACAATGTGTCACAGAATGGTAGAACATGGGCCTGTACCCATAATGTGTTACAGAATGGTAGAACATGGGCCTGTACCCACAATGTGTCACAGAATGGTAGAACATGGGCCTGTACCCATAATGTGTTACAGAATGGTAGAACATGGGCCTGTACAGACAATGTGTCACAGAATGGTAGAACATGGGCCTGTACCCATAATGTGTTACAGAATGGTAGAACATGAGCCTGTACCCATAATGTGTCACAGAATGGTAGAACATGGGCCTGTACCCACAATGTGTCACAGAATGGTAGAACATGGGCCTGTACCCACAATGTGTCACAGAATGGTAGAACATGGGCCTGTACCCATAATGTGTTACAGAATGGTAGAACATGGGCCTGTACCCACAATGTGTCACAGAATGGTAGAACATGGGCCTGTACCCATAATGTGTTACAGAATGGTAGAACATGAGCCTGTACCCATAATGTGTCACAGAATGGTAGAACATGGGCCTGTACCCACAATGTGTCACAGAATGGTAGAACATGGGCCTGTACCCACAATGTGTCACAGAATGGTAGAACATGGGCCTGTACCCACAATGTGTCACATAATGTGCCACAGAATGGTGGAACATGGGCCTGTACCCATCATGTGTTACAGAATGGTAGAACATGGGCCTGTACCCACAATGTGTCACAGATTGGTAGCACATGGGCCTGTACCCATAATGTGTTGCAGAATGGTAGAACATGGGCTTTACCCATAATGTGTCGCAGAATGGTGGAACATGGGCTGTACCCATAATGTGTCACAGTATGGTAGAACATGGGCCTGTACCCACAATGTGTCACAGAATGGTAGAACATGGGCTGTACCCACAATGTGTTACAGAATGGTAGAACATGGGCCTGTACCCATATTGTGTCACAGAATGCTCGAACATGGGCTGTACCCATAATGTGTCACAGAATGGTAGAACATGGGCTGTACCCACAATGTGTCACAGAATGGTAGAACATGGGCCTGTACCCATAATGTGTCACAGAATGGTAGAACATGGGCTGCACCCATAATGTGTCACAGAATGGTAGAACATGGGCTGTACCCACAATGTGTCGCAGAATGGTAGAACATGGGCTGTACCCATAATGTGTCACAGAATGGTAGAACATGGGCCTGTACCCGCAATGTGTCACAGAATGGTAGAACATAGGCTGTACCCACAATGTGTCGCAGAATGGTGGAACATGGGCTGTACCCATAATGTGTCACAGAATGGTACAACATGGGCCTGTACCCACAATGTATCACAGAATGGTAGAACATGGGCCTGTACCCATAATGTGTTACAGAATAGTAGAACATGAGCCTGTACCCACAACATGTCACAGAATGGTAGAACATGGGCTGTACCCACAATGTGTCACAGAATGGTAGAACATGGGCTGTACCCACAATGTGTCACAGAATGGTAGAACATGGGCTGTACTCATAATGTGTCAGAGAATGGTAGAACATGAGCCTGTACCCATAATGTGTCACAGAATGGTAGAACATGGGCCTGTACCCACAATGTGTCGCATAATGGTGGAACATGGGCCTGTACCCACAATGTGTCACAGAATGGTACAACATGCGCCTGTACCCACAATGTGTCACAGAATGGTTCAACATGGGCCTGTACCCACAATGTGTCACAGAATGGTAGAACATGGGCTGTACCCACAATGTGTTACAGAATGGTAGAACATGGGCCTGTACCCACAATGTGTCACAGAATGGTAGAACATGGGCTTGTACCCACAATGTGTCACAGAATGGTAGAACATGGGCCTGTACCCATAATATGTCACAGAATGGTAGCACATGGGCTGTACCCACAATGTGTCACAGAATGGTAGAACATGGTCCTGTACCCACAATGTTTCGCAGAATGGTGGAACATGGGCCTGTACCCACAATGTGTCGCAGAATGGTAGAACATGAGCCTGTACCCACAATGTGTCGCAGAATGGTAGAACATGAGCCTGTACCCACAATGTGTCATAGAATGGTAGAACATGGGCTGTACCCACAATGTGTCTCAGAATGGTAGAACATGGGCCTGTACCCACAATGTGTCACAGAATGGTAGAACATGGGCTTGTTGTCAATGAAGGATAGCAGTTTCCATGGGTGGCTGTCTAAATGGGTCCAAGTTATTCTTTGACGCAGTACATTTTTCATGTCACTGCTGTGGCCCATTGCCAGGCTGCGAGAGTGCCACTGCCAGACTTTATTTGCTGGTGCCAGATATGGTCCCAGCTGGGCTCCCCAGAAACACTGCTTCCCCTGAACTGGTCCCTATTTGGAATAAAATGCAAGGGTGCGCAGCCTTTGGTCAACTGTGAAGTCCTCTGCATCTGTTCTCCAACGTATGTGTAGCAGCCTGCTTGCTGCAGGTTACAGCGGATATCTTGAACACGAGCCCTGGTCTCAGGAGGTTTCAGTTGAATTTGATCCCTGGCATGAGAGGGCTGTCTTATGAGGAGCGATTGAGTAGACTGGGTCTATACTCTCTGGAGTTTAGAAGAATGAGCGGTGATCTCATTGAAACATACAAAATTCTGAAGGGGATTGACAGGCTAGATGCTGCGAGGTTGTTTCCCCTGGCTGGAGTGTCTAGAATTAGGGGGCATAGTCTCAGGATATTGTGTAGGCCATTTAAGACTGATATGAGGAGGAATTTCTTCACTCAGAGGGTTGTGAATCTTTGGAATTCTCTGCCCCAGAGGGCTGTGTATGCTGAGTCTTTGGGCTGGATTTTACCAGCCCTGAGGAGGCGGGTTTGGAGGCATGCGAGTTGTTAAAATCGCCAAAAATGGCAGGCGGGCCCAATCCCGCCTCCATCCCGCCTCCGAGCAATTTTCCCAAATGCGTGTTTTCTGACCCCCTTTCCATCCCGCCTCCAAGAGGCCCTTAACAACCACTTAATTGCCTCTATTATCCCATTTTGAGAGGCCTTTCCAATTTTTAAACATTACCACCATCCTACACGCCTCCTCTGGAACACGCCAGGTAATGCTGGCGGGCTCACAAGTGGATTGCTTACTCACAGCTGCAGCTCCACCATTACAAAGGAGTTTTCACCAATGATCATTTGCAGGTGGCAGATCTTTGTTGTCTCAGGTCTGGGGGAACTTTTAGCAGGCATACTCTGTTGTGGATGTTTGGAGCCTGACACCAATCCCCAGTGTGACCTCCTGGGAAACCCCTCCCCCACCTTGACTAAGCACTTCCTCAACTGAGGCATATACCAGAAGTATGGCGACCATTTAATTCCTTTCCTCCTGGAAATCAGATTCGGACGAAGACCAGCCGCGGCAGCAGCAAAACCATGAGCAACAGCAGAACCAACAGCAGGAGCATCAACAGGAGCGCCAAGCTGCTAGTCACCCACCTGAAGATGCACAGGCCAGAAGGCGCCAGCGCATGACAACATTGCTGCCCGGGATGCAAGGGACGCACTCATCCTGGCCAGAATTGCTTAGCCTGCACAATCCAACGCTTTAGTCTCGCTCCTTCTTACCAGAGCATCGACAATGGACAAGAACCTGCGGAATCCTATCACTCTGACCACCATTCTGACAATCGCAAGGCGCCCTAAGCCCTCAATGTGAAAGTCCCATTTGCGAAATGACACAGGCCACAACTTCAACAGTTTGCCATCAAAACACTTTATAATGCAATCACAATGATGGCTGGTTCAAAAACAAAACTACACAGCACCCAAGTGACTACCCTTGTGACTGCTTGTGCTTTATCTTCCTCTTATGTGTGCTCCTACGTGGTGCTTCCCCTGTGGCTTCAGCAGATGTGGAGGCACCTTGCTCACTCTCTTGCTGCTCCTGTCTCGATGCCTTTGGCGGGTGTCCTCTGGGGTGGCGAACCTGTGTGGGCTCGCCAACAGTCTGCTGCTCCTGCGGCAGTGCAGGGGCTGAGACGCCCATCTCAGTTGGGTGAGGACTTTGGTGGGGCTCTGACCGAGGGCTTTGCCATGGCATGGTCGTGTGAGCGCTTGGAGAGGAGCACCCACTTCCTTGTTGTCTGCCACCAACATCCCACTCATGGATCAGCCCCACTTCAGAGCTAACAAGTGGCTCGACAGCACCTTGCTGCACTGCAGGGGGGCCATGAGGACCCATTTCTGCACTGGAAGTCCTACTCCAGAGGACTTGCATGAAGGTTTGGTTTGTTTGCTCATTAGCTGACCATCGCTCCTCAAGCGATGTCATTCTATTCTGAACAATGACCATGTTTTCCATACCCTGGCGACTATGCTCCTCCATGGATGTAGCCATGCTCTCCTCTACCGTAGCCATCCTCTCCTCAATGGTAGCCAGCCTTACCATGGAGGTAGCCAGCCTTACCATGGAGGTAGCCATCCTTTCCACAGAGGTTGCCATCCTTTCTGCGGTGATGCATTCATGCATCAGTGCCTCCACAAAGGCTCTGCTCATGTTCGCGATGGACTCCTCCATTCGCTCCACACTCGCAGCGACCTTGGAGACAAAACCTGCCAGAGACCCCTGCACCTGTTCCTGGAGTTCCAGCACCACTCTCCTGGATGGACCCGGAGGCACAGGGTCGACATGCAGCAGAGTCGAGCTGGCAGAGTCCTGCGCCCTCCGACGAGGACTCTCCACTGCTGCCCCTGTCTCCACCATTTGCTGATGCTCACTTGTGAGCTGTGATACACCAGGTGACAACACTACTCTACCTCGCAAAGGTCCTACCGAGGTGTGAGTGTCTGCGCTGGTGCTGGGTGTACTAAATTCTGCTGACGCTGCGCCCTCAGAGGTTGCAGCTTCCTCTGAGGAGTCTGGAGGCTCAGGCTGTTCCTCCTGGATAGTAGGAATGGGAACTTTCGATTGTCCTATGGGGGAGTAAAGGAAAGAGTTAGAGATGTGAAGCCAAGGTTACATGCACATTGAATATTGCAGATGATCATAAGTCAATCTGTTAGAGCATCAGAATCATTATCAGTGACTCATGCTATGTCAATGAGAGAGATTCCAAACTATTCTGTCACCAGCTTGCTGTGATGCGCCCGTCTGTCCGTCCCCCACTTGGGTATCCTCCTTGATCCCAGCAATTTCCAGGGCCGCCTCCTCCCAGGGGGTGAGCTGGGCTACTGAGGGTGGCCCTCCTCCTGTCATGGCTCTTTCCCTCTTATTGTGGGCTCTCTTTTCCTGCAATGAGGGACACAAGTGGAGTTTGAGTGAGAATGAAGGAGTGAGTGTAGTGAATGCATAGCATAGATGCTTAGAAGGATACAAAGGACCCTCCCTGTGTGTTGTAAGTTGTTGTTATCATGGCATCACAGTGATAGGGAGTGTGAGGGCTGCATGGTCGAATAGTTAAGTGAATGTGACCATAGAGAGAGAGGGAATGGGTAAGGGTGCAGGGATGTAAGTGTCAAGTGGCATGTGGAGGAAAAGGTTGGCAAAGCAGAGTGCTGGTGAGGAGAGGCGATGGGGATCAGATTGAGGGTGATGGGAAAGTCATACTCACTTTTCCTGTGCAGAGAAGGTCATGAAACCTCTTCCTGCATTGCAGCCAGGTTCTGCGGCTCATCGAAATGGAGTTGACCTCCTGGGCCACTTGTAGCCACACAGCTTCCAGAACTTCGGGTCTCCACGGGTGAGTACGCACGGGGTACTCACCCATAGGCCCGATGGAAGTGCCGGTTTCCTGCATGCGCGGGAAACCGGCACTTCCGTTCCTCTGAACGAAGAGGTTCAGAGGTCGAACACGTGCGCAGGGGAGGCTGCGCGTGCGCATCAAACTTACGTTTTTTTTACAGGTTTCTCCGGGAACGTAAGCCTCCAGAAGTTAGAAATGTAAAAAGCAGGCGTAAGGCCTGCTTTTTACAAGGTAAGCGGTGAATTAATTAAAATTAAAACATTTTTTCCACAGGTTTATTATTTTTAAATACTTTAAAGCATGGTAAGTTTATTTTTAGCCCCGTTAGAATATAAAATTATTTTTTTCAAAAATTTAAATTATTTTTTAAATAGTTATTTCATGTAATTTATAGTTTATTTAAAAAATGTGATGTTTAAAAAAAAATTATTTGAAGGTTTAGTGCTATTTTGGGGCCGTAGTATTTATAAGTCTTGACAGCACTTCCTGTCAGACTTATGAATGGAGCATTCCCTGCTCCGATTGGCTGCCCATGGCCCACATGATCCCAGGGGACGCATCGAACTAACTGCACCCCTGGGATACGCAAGCACTGCACGCCGGCAGCTGGACCAGGCCCCGGATCAGAATTCCACGCGGGCCCACAGCTCAACGGCCGGCGCGCAAGGTAAGTGCAAGTCGGGGGCTTGCACCCGCGGGAAGCCCCCGACCCGAATTTCTGGGCCCTTGTGTCTGCTGGGGTGGCTTTTTTCTCCCTGAGGAAGGGAACAGCACCTACTTATTACAGCTGGCTCGGTGCACCAGAGCTTGGAGGGAGGGCTCATCAAATCAAGGAGCACACTTTTGCTTGATTGTTGACACTTTCCACAATTCAACTCCTTCATATAAATTGCAGAACCTTTGCAGTCTCCAGAAGAATCAAGGCTGCTTGCAGACCTTCAATCCAACAGCATTGATGACGTCATCGGAGGCGACTTTCTGTATGAAAAGACTCATTGGGCCAGGGGTTCCCACACGCAGGAAATCAATTGCCCAATTAGGGGAAAATCCCACTTTTTCAACACATCACTTAGGAGTCGGGGTCCTGACACGATTTCCACCTGACACGATTTCCACCTGACACGCCCCAGCCCGCCCACGCTGACAAAATCCAGCCCTTTGAGTACATTCAAGGCTGAGATCGATAGATTTTTGGATTCTAGGGGAATCAAGGGATATGGAGATCGGGCGGGAAAGTGGAGTTGAGGCCGAAGATCAGCCATGATCTTATTGAATGGCGGAGCAGGCTCGAGGGGCCGTATAGCCAACTCCTGCTCCTATTTCTTATGTTCTGATGATAGCGACAGATCCCAGAATGCAAAGGGTTGCCAACTCTAGTTCGATGTATTCCTGGAGGTTACATCACATGACCAACCCAAATCAAATAGCATATCATCCCATCTCCAATATTTTTATATCTAATAAACAAAAGTGTTCAAAGAAAATGAGAAGAGCACACCATTTTTTTCAATGCCTCTATGATGTTTTTCTCCCGGGTTGCTTGCAGCAGTGTCCGGGAGATTAATCGGTAATTCCTGGAGAGGGTTGGCAATCTTAAGAATGCAGTAAGATTGTGACCTGATGGGTCAGAAAGTCATGCACAAAAAAAAGGAATCTACTTGTGTGAGCCATGGTCAACAGACTGAGCTCCTATTGCTGGTGTATTGTGGAAAACATCTTGTACACATCCAAATTTACTTCAGGATCTAAACCTTTTAACTCTGTGTGCGTCCAGGTTGTAAAAGTTAAAATGGTTTCTAAATGTACATAAAGGGTTTTTTAGGACGCGTGTCATGAGGTCTGTGATTTAGCGCAGAGCCAGCTCAGGGGTTAAGTTGTGGAGAGCCTAGCATTCCCTCAAGGCTTTAATAGCAAAAGGATCTCCCAATCCATGGAGGGTCGCTGATCGGGTCACATGTTCAGATTTTTCTCCTTGACGTGACCAAAGACGGATTAAGAATTCTCGGAGGCCCCAGGGCACCAACAACATCCAGGGCACTGAGGGAGTGCTGCACTGTCAGAGGTGCCGCCTATCGGCTGAGATATTTCGTGTTCCCTGCATTACAACAGTGACTACACTTCAAAAGCACCTCATTGGCTTCGGGACGTCCTGAGATTGTGAATGTAGCTGTATAAATGCAAGTCTTTCCTTCTTTCTTCTTCCTGCATAATTCTGAGCCATATTAGGATCAGATGTGGGCAAAGCTCTTTCTAGACATTCCAAGAATGATGATCCCACCCCCACCCCCACACACGGTCAAGCAGACTGCCAAAAATCACCATCTTGGCCCCACACAGGAGGAATTACTACTCAAATCAACTTTTCTTGTCATTGTTAGTGCACAAGTGCAGTACAACGAAATGTAGGCTTGCGTTTCACACTATTGTGTGAATCCATAGAGTTGGACTTTAACAGCTTCAAGGTTATAATGAACGAGCATTTTCTTTTAACGGTTGGAAACTAAGTTGCCATTTATTTCAGTAGGTGGACTAAACGCTTCTGTTGTAGTTCCTGTTTGACGCAAGACATGGAATTACATATCCCCCTCCTATACTGTCCTAGAAAGCTAGCACAGTGATGGCTGAATGGCTAAACGCCCTGTCGAGAGGGACACTGAGCTACATAGCTTTAAAGGAGCCAGGTTAGACCCCTGTTCTGGGATGAGATAGCTGATGGAATAAACTGCCAGGAAGGATAATGGAGGCAAAAGCCAGGAAACCATTTGAGAAGGTTTGGATCTCTCGATGGATGAATTAAAATGGGCTGAATAGCCTTCTTAATCCATAAGTGATGTAAATGATTATAAATATTGTGTAGTATAAGTCTATGCACTAAGCTCTGGAATTTCCTCCTTAAACCTCTCCTCCTCCCTACCTGTCTCTCTCCCCCTCCCTACCACTCTCTCGCCACCTCCCTACCTCTCTCTCACCCTCCCGACCTCTCTCTCCCCTTCCCTACCTCGCTCTCTCCCCCTCCCTACCTCTCTCTCTCTCCACCTCCCTACCTCTCTCTCCCCTTCCCTACCTCGCTCTCTCCCCCTCCCTACCTCTCTCTCTCCGCCTCCCTACCTCTCTCTCTCCGCCTCCCTACCTCTTTCTCTCCGCCTCCCTACCTCTCTCTCTCCGCCTCCCTACCTCTTTCTCTCCCCCTCCCTACCTCTCTCTCCCCCTCCCTACCCTCTCTCTCTCCCTCCCTACCTCTCTCTCTGCCCCTCCCTACCCTCTCTCTCCCCCTCCCTACCTCTCTCCGCCTCCCTAGCTCTCTCTCTCCGCCTCCCTAGCTCTCTCTCTCCGCCTCCCTAGCTCTCTCTCTCCGCCTCCCTAGCTCTCTCTCCTCCTCCCTACCTCTCTCTCCCCCTTCCTACCTCTCTCTCTCCGCCTCCCTACCTCTCTTTCTCCGCCTCCCTACCTCTCTCTCTCCCCCTCTCTACCTCTTTCTCTGCCTCCCTAGCTCTCTCTCTCCCCTTCCCTACCTCTCTCTCTCCCCCTCCTTACCTCTCTTTCTCCGCCTCCCTACCTCTCTCTGCCTCCCTACCTCTCTCTCTCCCCTCACCTCTCTCTCTCCACCTCCCTAGCTCTCCCTCTCCACCTCCCTACCTCTCCCTCTCTGCCTCCCGACCTCTCTCTCTCCCCCTCCCTACCTCTCTCTCTCTCCCCCTCCCTACCTCTCTCTCTCCGCCTCCTACCTCTCTCTCTCCACCTCCCTACCTCTCTCCCCCTCCCTACCTCTCTCTCTCCCCCTCGCTACCTCTCTCCGCCTCGCTACCTCTCTCTCTCCGTCTCCCTACCTCTCTCTCTCCCCCTCCCTACCTCTCTCTCTCCCCCTCTCTACCTCTCTCCGCCTCCCTACCTCTCTCTCTCCCCCTCTCTACCTCTCTCCACCTCCCTACCTCTCTCTCTCCGCTTCCCTACCTCTCTCTCTCCGCTTCCCTACCTCTCTCTCTCCGCCTCCCTACCTCTCTTCCCCTCCCTACCTCTCTCCCCCTCCCCAACTCTCTCTCTCCATCTCCCTACCTCTCTCTCTCCCCCTCCCTACCTCTCTCTTTCCCACTCCCTACCTTTCTCTCTCCCCCTCCCTACCTCTCTCTCTCCGCCTCCCTACCTCTCTCTCTCCCCCTCCCTACCTCTCTCTCTCCGCCTCCCTACCTCATTCGCTCCGCCTTCCTACCTCTCTCTCTCTGCCTCCCTACATCTCTCTCTCCCCTGTATTGATTTCTATGTGGGTTCAATGACGACACATTGATGAATGAGTAAGTCTTTAATCTAAAGTTTGTTCAACTATGTTAACAGCATTACAGGAGACACCATGTTAGAGATCCATCTAAAACGAAACTAAAACTAAACTCTGCCTCTGTCACATGCCCTCTGCTGGTAAGGCATAAATAATCAAACAGGCAAATATGCTGGTAAGGCATAATAATCAAACAGGCAAATACCATCACTATTTGCTGATATCATTACATCTCCCTTTCTTAAAACAAAAGTATTTTACTTTTATCTAACAACATGTTTTTTTTGTATTACTCTGCATTTTAACTGTAACACTTAATGAACTTACATTATCATTATCATTATCAAGGTTTTTTAACCTTGTTTTGTGTGTTCACATGAAATATGTAAATACCTAGAATTTGAAGAAAGAATAAGATAACATTACTTCCTTCTACAACAAGAGTCCTTAAATTTGCTCAATGAGTCTCTCATCATGCTCAGTTCTCCTGGTTCCCCATACTATGATGTCATCCATTGATGTATCAACTCCCTCCAGGTGCTCATAGATCATATGGATAGTTTTGTGATACACTTCAGGAGCTGAGGCAATGCCAAATGGTAACCTTAGGAATCTGTATCTGCCAAATGGACTGTTGAACGTGCACAGTCTTGAACTTGCCTCGTCCAGTTTCATCTGCCAAAATCCTGATGATGCATCTAACTTGCTGAAATACTTTGCATTTGCAAACTGTGACATGATTTCCTCACGTGTAGGAAGCTTGAAGTGCTCTCTCTTTATTGCTCTGTTTAGATCTCTTGGATCCAGGCAAATTCTGAGCTTTTCATTCTTTTTGTCCACAACGACAAGGGAACTCACCCACTCAGTTGGCTCATCTATCTTCTGAATCACGTTCAGGCTTTCCATCCTGTCCAAC
This sequence comes from Somniosus microcephalus, assembly GCF_052327205.1. Lineage (NCBI taxonomy): Eukaryota > Metazoa > Chordata > Chondrichthyes > Squaliformes > Somniosidae > Somniosus > Somniosus microcephalus. Next base: position 175,805,728 of record NC_140989.1, on the reverse strand, counting down.
TCTGCCTTCAGCTGCTTTTGAAGAGCAAACGGAACTTTTCTGCATGGATGTATGACCGTTGGCATACTTTTATCTACTCTGATCGTGTGTTCTCCTGGAAGGCAGCCTAGACCCTGAAATAGGTCATTGTACTCTTTCATGAGTTCATCATAGACTGTCTCTCCTTCGCTTTCCACAACGAGGACTCTCTTTACCAGGTTCAGTCTCTCACAGGCTTTTAAACCTAGTATGGCCTGCACATCCTTTGGCACCACGATTAATGCTAGCGTGTGCTCTCTGTCCTTGTGTGTTACTTTGACAATACATCTTCCTTTCACTGGTATATCAGTACCTGAGTATCCTGTCACTTTCACTTTTATTCCATGTATCTTTGGTCTGGGTCTAATTTTCTTAAAATCAGTCTCGGATATCACATTAACTTGTGCTCCAGTATCCAATTTAAATGGAATGTGTATGTCATTCACTTTTAGTGTCAACATCCAGTCTCTTTTTTCTTCTTTGTTTTCAGACACAACATCTACATAGAACTCCTCTATCTCGCTTTCATCTACTGTATGGACCTTGCTTTGTTGCGCTTGGTTCTTACAGCAACGGGCATAATGGTTGTTTTTGTTGCAACTATTGCATGTTTTACCATATGCTGGACACTTTTTTGGTGTATGCTGTGTACCGCATCGACTGCATGACTTTCGATTGTTCCTTTCATTTTTGTTCGCTGGCCACGCCTCTTTTTTCACATTGGTGCTCTTTTTGTTAAACAGTTTGTGTCCATTCTTTCTCACTGCATCCACGTTGCAGCTATTGTCACTGAACAGCTCCTTTGCCTGCGACTTCACAGTCTCTGTAGCCCTACACAGTGCTATGGCTTTTCCCAGGTCTAGATTTTGCTCTCTTAGCAGTCTTTCCCTTAGACCATTATCTGGAATACCACACATCAGTCTGTCTTTTATCAGCGAGTCTGTCAGTCCCCCAAATTCACATGTTTTGCTTCGGTTTCTCAGTTCAGTCACATACTGATCAATAGTCTCTCCCGTTTTCTGTACACGTGAAAAATCTGTGCCTCTCAAACGTCACGTTACGTTTAGGTATGCAGTAGGCCTCAAACTGTTCCATTATTTTATCCAGCTTCATTTTGTCTCCATCAGCAGCAAATGTGAAGTTATTATACACCTCCAGCGCTTCATCACCCACGACATGTAAGAACACTGACGCTTTCATTTTATCACTTTTCTCGTCAGCTCCAATTGCCGCTAATACAACTCCAAACGTTGTTTGAACCTCCTCCAATTTTCAGCCACATTACCTGTCAACTGAAGCTTCGCCGGTGGGTGTAATCCTACCATTTTTTCACTTCGTTAGCTATTCTCCAATGGTAAGTAACGATGTTCTCTTTTGGCTTGCTAATATGTGGAGAGCTGATTTAAC